>NC_041384.1:54981256-55014119 GCF_002162155.2 Triticum dicoccoides
ACAAGCCCGACAGAGCCACAGATATAAGGAAGACAAAATCCATGCAGGTTAGGATAGTTTTTGCTAGGAGTTTGATGTACCAAAAGCATCAAACTCCCTTTTAAATCGAAATAACAGACCAAAAGCTAGAAAAAATTTCATGTACAGACCAAACTCCCTGGTAAAGAATTAGCCCATGTAAATTGTCTTCCAGCGAGGTCAGTCTCCCTCAAATCAAGACTTTCAATGATTGTAAACATGAATGACCATCTCCCATCGAAATTGTCATCGTTTTTTCGTCTTGTCTTCTAATTATATTGAAGTATCCTCCCACCAAAATGGGAAGTCTTTCATTGCCACAAATTCTCACCAAATTTGTTAGGAAATTCGGTTTGAGCTCTGGCTGGGCCGCACCATATACGGCCATCAAAGCCCATCTAAAGCCATCAACTTTTGATCGTACTCGAAATTTGACGATAAAATCTCCGTAAACCTCATTCAACACTTCTAATGATTCGCACTTCACCCCGAGTAGGATCCCACCGGACCTACCCCTTGGAGGTAAAACGTACCAGTCATAATCAACCCCCCCCCCCTGAAATTGTGTTCAGGAATTGTGAAGTGTAATTATCTCTTCCCGTTTCTAATCGAGCCATAAAATCCCATTTATGCTCTATTGCGGTTTCTCTAAGGAATCTTCTTTTAGCCAAGTCCGCTAGACCTCTGCTATTCCAACAAATCCCTTTCATAAATCATTGTGGAATTTTTTTCTTTTGTTTAACTCTAGCACTTCTACGCACTGCCGATGTAGGATAAACCTTCCTCTTCCAGGTTCTTTTTGGTTTATCCTTCACCACCTCTGCGTCGTCATGACCAGTGGCAGTGGCAGAACTCACAGCCGTTTGCAGAGGGGCCATATACCCCTTTGAAACCACATCCTCATCCTCATTTTCTATTCCCTCCGTCGGAATCAAATCCTCACATAGGGATTGTAAAGTGGTAACCCCAAGCTTATTAATGTCCGAATTATTCAAAGGTTTGACTGCTTCTATGTTTCGAATCAACTCTATGGCTTTGTTCGCTTCTAAGTCTAACAAATCATTATTGGATTTGGCGGTTTCTTTGTCATTGCTACCAAGAGATATCCCCAGGTTGTGTGTTTTATCTAAAATCTCATGTTTAGGAAAGTGTAGAATGGAACAACTATTATTAACTGACATACCTATCTTTGCTTCAATATCTCAAAGCTTGGCGGCCCTTATCGCATGCCCCATCTGCGTGTCATCGGCATCCGGCTGAGACTGAATCCAGTGACTAAAGCGCCTCTCCCTGGACGCAGGATCCGGAATTCCACCAAAAGCTATCACCTCCTCCATAGTCACGCCGCCCGAGCCTTGGCCGCCTGCCATGAGCTCAACAACTGCAACCGTGGGAGACAGCGTCGTCTCAGCCTGAACCTCTTGTGCACCGTCCACCCTACCGTCCTCCTCCCCAAACCGGGACGCCGCCTCCTGTGACGTGCCATTCTGTCATGGTGATGAAGATCGCATGGTATGGGTGACACATCCGACCGACCTGCCGTGTAAGACACCTCCTCCAGAGTCGATAGAACAACCTCAGAAGACCGCCCCTCCCCCCTCTCCTGAGGGCACAAATCAGAAGTGGGCGGTGAAAATAACGGCAAAGACGAAGTAGTCCCTTGGGCCTCCTGCCCGATGTGGACCGCTTCCGCCTCCACCTGGGAGGAACCCTGTAGGGGCTCCCGATACTGCTGCTCATCCACCAAGTCCATGGCTATACTACATTCCACTTCTCCTTCGATACACCCCCTTAAACACATCAAGGGCTAAGATTCGCCCATACCCCTTCGCTGTCAGGGGCACGATCGTCTTATGTAAAAACATCTACCCAGCGCGTCCACGACGATACCCGCGCACGCATGTGTATACAGGGCTGCGGGGCGAGCCGAGCCGCTTGGCAGCCGTGAGGACGCGAGCCGAGCCGAGCAGTTAACATCCATGAGCCCACTATGTCAGATGCAGGGCATGTTTTTTTTTCAAAACTCGGCATTGACCGGTGGGGACGTATGTGTGGACGTGGCGTGGACGGCCCGTGCAGTTAACTGCTTGCAGTAATTGCAGCGTGCATGCATGCGCCGACTACTCGCGGCCGATCCCGTGCAGCCCGCCTACTGCCCTCGTAGGCCGCGCCCTCCACTGCCGCGCGTGCGGCTACCGCCCGCATGCCGCCCGCCTTCCGCCTCGGGTTGGCTGTTGACGCGACCACTCGGGTGCCGACACCGCGGCGGCCGCCCGCCCGCTTTCAGACGCCATCGATGCCTCGCCTTCCCACGCCACCGCTGCCGCGCGTGCCACCAGCCGCCCGCGTCAGGCCTCCCACCTCTCCCTCGTGGCGCGCGCCACCGATGGCTCGCCCCGGGCCAGTCCCTCCACCCGTCGGCGATAAAAGGCCGCCCAACCCCTGCGCCAGTCCATCCACTCCCTTCACCCTAAGCCACTCCACCGACACGCACCCCGGCGATGTCTTCGAGCGACTCCAACGAAGGCGTGTGGCCGGGCGGCGTCTGGCCGTTGAGCCTCACCATCCGCGACACGGAGGACCTCGCCCGGTTCGGCCGGATGGTGCCGCCGGCTTCGAAGGTGCCGGGGCCATGGCGGATCGGCGCAGACGACATCCCCACACGCGGCCCGCCGCCGCTGCCGGAGCAGCTCCACGCCTTCCCTGGCGCCCGGTACAACAGGAAGGCCCACCGCCGCTTCTGGCGCGGCAAAGACTTCGGTGTCGTCCTCGGCGCGTTCAGGGACGTGGCGGCCGGCCGCCCCGTTGGAGACATTACCGCCGAGGTCGGCTCTTCTCGTCGTCGCCGCCGCCACGGCCCACCCGCTCCCGGCCCTAATTCTCCGGCACCGCAGGCGCCCCCTACCCCTACGCTGGTCCCGATCCCGCCGGCGCAGGCCGCCCTTGCGCAAGACGACGACCCCGACGACAACCCGAGGCTGCTTGCGGTGCTGGCCCAGTCGGCAGATGAGGCGGCGGCGGCGCGCGAGGAAAGAGAGCGGCTGGCGGCCTTAGCGGCGGTGCAGGCGCAGGAGGCGCAGCATGGCGGCAACTGGTGGGACGATGACTTCAACGACGACGATGGCGACGGCGGCGAAGGAGGCGCTGGAGGTATGGCGCCGGTCGTCGACCTCACCGGTGCCAGCGACGAGGAGTAGTTTAGTTTTAGGTTTAGATTTAAATTTCGTTCTAAGTTATGTAAAATATCTTTAAGTATGAATGAAGTTGGAATGGTTTATCCGAAAAAATATATCCTTATGTTTAATTTGATATTAGTCGTGCAATAAAGCTTTGAAAAATAAACGGAAATACGCGCATTTGAACATTACGAGACGACAAGTGGTATAATAAAAGTAAGACAAAACCGCCGGTTCGCTCATAAATTTTTCGAATGACCTCAATGGTCTCCGAAAAAATCATGGATATTCATAGAGTAGCGAAAAGCAATGAAACTTGTCGTAGATGCTAGTCATCGATTAAAAAGTCCTTTCGGATGGGCCCGTCGCTACCCGTTGAATGTATTTGGAGACAAAAAACAAGTTGCGTCACGCCGAGGAATGATTTAATGTGTTTTCACCGCAAAAGTTGTAGAAAATACATAGAGTGGCAAAAAAGCCATGAAACTTGTCATGATGGTACAACATGATGAAAAAAAGTTGGGTTCATTTGAAGATGTCAAAAAAAAACTTTTTTTGGACGTGGCCTTCGCTCCTATCCGAACGGTCTCCGGAGAACGAGGCCAATTTTTTGACATCTTCAGAATGGCCTGAAATTTTGCAAGTGAGTTGGTATGCCCACTCCGACACTGTGTCCAAAAATTTATCGTATTTCGATACCAAAAGCAAGCCGTGTCACGTCCGGCCACTGTTTTAGGTGTTTTCACCGAAAAAATTATAGAAAATTCATATTGTGGCAAAAAGCCATGAAACTTGTCATGCATCCTAGCTAGTCATGACGGTAGAACACTATGGAAAAAATTTGGGTTCATTTGAAGGATGTCGGAAAAAACTCCTTTTCGAACAGGGCCTTTGCTCCTACCCGAACGGTCTACGGAGAATGAGGTCAATTTTTTGATATCTTCAGAATGGCCTGAAATTTTGCAAATAAGTTGGTATGGCCACTCCGACACTGAATCCAAAAAATGATCGTATTTCGATACCAAAAGCACATCGCGTCACGTCAGGTCAATGTTTTAGGTCTTTCACCAAAAAAACTATATAAAATTCATAAAGTGGCAAAAAGCCACGAAACTTGTCGTGCATCCTAGTCATGATGGTAGAACACTATGAAAAAAAATTGGGTTCATTTGAAGGATGTCGAAAAAAAACTCCTTTTCGGACGGAGCCTTTGCATACCCGAACGGTCCACGGAGAACGAGGTCAATTTTTTAACATCTTCAGAATGGCCTAAAATTTTGCAAGTGAGTTGGTATACCCACTCCGACACTGAATCCAAAAATTGATCGTATTTCGATAGCAAAAGCCCGTCATGTCCTGTCAGTGTTTTAAGTGTTTTCACCAAAAAATTATATAAAATTCGTAAAGTGGCAAAAAGCCACGAAACGTGTCATGCATCCTAGTCATGATGGTAGAACACTACGAAAAAATTTGGGTTCACTTGAAGGATGTCCAAAAAAAAACTCCTTTTCGGATGGGGCCTTTACTCCTACCCGAACGGTCTACGAAGAACGAGATCAATTTTTTGACATCTTCAGAATGGGCTGAAATTTTACAAGTGAGTTGATATGCCCACTCCGACACTGAATCCAAAAATTGATCGTATTTCGATAGCGAAAGCACGTTGTGTCACATCCGTTCAGTGTTTTAGGTGTTTTCACCCAAAAAATTATATAAAATTTATAAAGTGGCAAAAAGCCACGAAATTTGTCATACATCCTAGTCATGAATTTTTTTTGTTCATTTAAAGGATGTCCAAAAAATGCTCCTTTTCAAACGGGGCAAACGATAAAAATGAGACAGATAGTAATAATTTGACTTGATTTCACACTGCATGGGGCAACACTGCCTGGGCAGTGTAATGGTCGCACACTTCCCGGACAGTTGGGCACAGCCGCGCCGGACAGTGCGATGTCAAATCACTTTAGTACTAACTATCTCATATAGCAAAGTGTACGAATGCGGCTATATAAGCTAGTCGAGGCGTCCCTTTGCACGCAGGTGAGACTAAACAAGCGGCACTCCCACCTCCCCCGCGCCGTGAGTCATAGGTGAAAAGAAGCAAGGCGAAAAAAAGGCCCAACAGTCCTTGCGGGTCGCAACTGGACGTAATTGGTCCGGCCCGATCTAGCCAGGCGGCGAAAGGGCCGGCCTTTCGGCCCAGCTACGGCCGGCAGGACAGACACAACGGGGCAGCGGCGGGACGGGGCGGGATTCAAATGATTTCAAAAGGTAGGTGGGAGGCAGGTATATAAGGCGGTCACGGCGTCCTTCGGCGGGAGAGGTGGGACTGAACTTTAGTCCTGACCCCCGCCGACCCTGCCCCCGCACAGTCAATGGGCCGGCCCACGCGCGCCGTCGCGCACCGTCACTGGGCCGGCAATGCGCGCGACAATTATTTGTGTAGATTAGTCATTACATTTTTACTATTTATGTTATGTTAATTAATGGCTAAAAATATTAAAATTAGAATTGTTAATTAGATTTTTAATATTTATATACTGTTCATTATTTAATTTTCTATGTCTTATTCATGAATCCATAAAAAATTTGCCATAATAATAATGAGTTTTTTGTTATAATTTATAACTAAAAAATTGAGTTTTTTTATAATTTATAAGTAAAAATAATAAGTTTATTGTTATAATTGTTTATGAGGTTTTCGTTAATGGCTAACATTTTTGAGTACTGTAATGTGCAAAGCTTAGTACTGTCATATGCATTTTGTTATCGTTTAAAAATATTCCATAATTATAAAGAAACCATATTGAACTTTTCACGGAGGGACAAAATGATATCGTTAAGATAGGTAGGTACATAATTATAAAAAATATTCACTCATTCCAATATTATTTGATAAAAAATGCACGGAGGGACAAAATGATATTAAAAAATAGCTAGTTAATAAAGCTATTTGACTTTATCTACCTGTCCGGATGGGGCAGCCGCCCGTGCAGTTAGGTAAAGTCATATCTCTTTAGTATTAGCAATTTTATCTAACAAAGAGCACAAATGCGGCTATATAAGCCGGTCCTGGAGTCTCTCGGGGCGCGAAGTGGGACTAAACAAGCAGCACTCCACCTCCCCCCACGCCGTGAGTCATATGTGAAAAAAAAGCGAGGCGACAAAAAGGCCCAACAGTCCTTGCGGGCCGCAACTGGACGTAATCGGTCCGGCCTGATATAGCCAGGCGGCGAAAGGGCCGGCCTTTGGGCCCAGCTACGGCCGGTAGGACGGTCACAACGAGGCAGCGGCGGGATTCAAATGAGTTTGAAAAGAGAGGTGGGAGGCAGATATATAAGGCGGTCGCGGCGTCGTTCGGCGGGCAAGGTGGGACTAAACTTTAGTCCTGACCCCCGCGGACCCTGCCCCAGCACAGCCACACAATGAATGGGCCGGCCCACGTGCGCCGTCGCGCACAGTCATTGGGCCGACCAATGCGCACTGTCCAAGACTTTTTTGTTTTAAGTTTTTTAGTTATTTATGCCTTTTGTTATCGTTTAATAAATGTTCTATAATTAATGAAAAACCATACGAAATATAGAATTGTTAACTAGATTTATTATAACAATAATGAGTTGTTTATTATAATTTATAGGTAAAAATAATGAGTTTTTTGTTATAATTTTTTATGAGTTTTTCTTTAATGCCTAACATTTTTCAATTTATTACAAATAATAATCAGTTTTTCCTATAACTAATAATTTGGAAAAGACCCTTCATTAAAATCACTACTTAATATAGAATTTATTAAGTAGTTATATTAAAAACACTACTTAATATAGAATTTATTTAGTATTTAAATTATACATATGAAAACTTTACTATTGTTATTTGTGTCAAAAATTATAATGATTTTTTATAATTTATAAGTAAGAACTAACATATTTGGTTTATTAACAAATAATAATGAGCTTTTTGCTATAACTAATAATTTATGAAATGTTTAATAATTTAACGGAGAAAACCGTATGAAATTCGTACGGTGTCGGAAAATTATGAAATCTTGCAGGCATGATGGCCGTGGTGATGCGAGTGTGTGGAAAAAGTTTGGGGTCCATCGTCTGAGTCCGAAAAGAAAACGCAGTACGGAGCTGACCTCCTTCATATCCGATCAGTGCCGGTTGCATAGGTGGTACGAGGTGGCATGCATGAAATGTCATCCAATTTTGGGAGGCAGTGGGCATGGCCACCGTAGGGCACCACACAAGATTGGAACGAATTCTGGCACCAAACGCACGTTGCATCACGCCCGGTCAGTGTTTTCGGTGCGTTTCTGATGTCTACTACACAACCTTCTTCTTGTAGACGTCGTTGGGCCTCCAAGTGTAGAGATTTATAGGACAATAGCAAATTTCCCTCAAGTTGATGACCTAAGGTTTATGAATCTGTGGGAGGCATACGGTGAAGATGGTCTCTCTCAAACAACCCTGCAACCAAATAACAAAGAGTCTCTTGTGTCCCCAACACACCCAGTACAATGTTAAATTGTATAGGTGCACTAGTTCGGCAAAGAGATGGTGATACAAGTGCAATATGTATGGTAGATATAGGTTTTTGTAATCTAAAAATATAAAAACAGCAAGGTAGCAAGTGGTAAAAGTGAGCGAAAACGGTATTGCAATGCATTGAAACAAGGCCTAGGGTTCATACTTTTACTAGTGCAAGTTCTCTCAACAATAATAACATAACTGGATCATATAACTGTCCCTCAACATGCAACAAATAGTCACTCCAAAGTCACTAATAGCGGAGAACAAACGAAGAGATTATTGTAGGGCACGAAACCACCTCAAAGTTGTCATTTCTGATCGATCTATTCAAGAGTCCATAGTAAAATAACACGAAGCTATTCTTTCCGTTCAATCTATCCTAGAGTTCGTACTAGAATAACACCTTAAGACACAAATCAACCAAATCCCTAATGTCACCTAGATACTCCAATGTCACCTCAAGTATCCGTGGGTATGATTATACAATATGCATCACACAATCTCAGATTCATCTATTCAACCAACACAAAGAACTTCAAAGAGTGCCCCAAAGTTTCTACCGGAGAATCAAGATGAAAACGTGTGCCAACCCCTATGCATAAGTTCACGAGGTCACGGAACTCGAAAGTTGATCACCAAAACATACATCAAGTGGATCACGTGAATATCCCATTGTCACCACAGATAAACACACGCAAGACATACATCAAGTGTTCTCAAATCCTTAAAGACTCATCCGATAAGATAACTTCAAAGGGAAAACTCAATCTAATACAAGAGAGTAGAGGGGTAGAAACATCATAAGATCCAACTATAATAGCAAAGCTCGCGATACATCAAGATCGTGCCAAATGAAGAACACGAGAGAGAGAGAGAGATCAAACACATAGCTACTGGTACATACCCTCAGCCCCGAGGGAGAACTACTCCTTCCTCGTCATGGAGAGCACCGGGATGATGAATATGGCCACCAGAGAGGGATTCCCCCCTCCGGCAGGGTGCCAGAACGGGTCTAGATTGGTTTTCGGTGGCTACGGAGGCTTCTGGCGGCGGAACTCCCGATCTAGGTTTCTTTCTGGAAGTTTCTGTATATATAAGAGGTTTTGGCGTCAAGAACAAGTAAGTGGGGTCTCAGGCTGTCCACGAGGCAGGGAGGCGCGCCCAGGTGGTGCGCGCACCCCCACCCTCGTGGGCAGTCCGAGAATCTTCTGGCCCAACTCTTTTACTCCATGGCCTTCTTCTGGTCCAAAAATAAGCTTCGTCAAGTTTCAGGTCAATTTGACTCCGTTTGGTTTTCCTTTTCTGCGATACTCAAAAACAAGGGAAAAACAAAAAGTGGCACTGGGCTCTAGGTTAATAGGTTAGTCTCAAAAATCATATAAAATCGCATATAAATGCATATAAAACATCCTAGATGGATAATATAATAGCATGGAACAATAAAAAATTATCGATATGTTGGAGACGTATCAAGCATCCCTAAGCCTAATTCCTGCTCATCCTCAAGTAGGTAAATGATAAAACAGAATTTTTGATGTGGAATGCTACCTAACATAATTATCGATGTAATTTACTTTATTGTGGCAAGAATATTCAGATCCATAAGATTCAAGACAAAAGTCTAATATTGACATAAAAATAATAATACTTCAAGCATACTAACCAAGCAATTATGTCTTATCAAAATAACATAGCCAAAGAAAGCTTATCCCTACAAAATCATATAGTTTGGCCATGCTTCATTTTCGTCACACAAAATGCTCCCATCATGCACAACCCCGATGACAAGCCGAGCAATTGGTTCATACTTTTTAATGCGCTTCAGCCTTTTCAACGCTTACGCAATACATTAGCGCAAGCCATGGACATAGCACTATGGGTGGAATAGAGTATGATGATAGGGGTTATGTGAGAAGACAAAAGGAGAAAGTCTCACATTGACGCGGCTAATCAATGGGCTATGGAAATGCCCACCGATTGATGTTAATGCAAGGAGTAGGGATTGCCATGCAACAGATGCACTAGAGCTATAAATATACGAAAGATCATCAAAGAAACTAAGTGGGTGTGCATCCAACTTGCTTGCTCACGAAGACCTAGGACATTTGAGGAAGCCCATCATTGGAATATACAAGCCAAGTTCTATAATGAAAGATTCCCACTAGTATATGAAAGTGACTGATACGTCTCCAACATATCTATAATTTTTGATTGCTCCATGCAATATTATCTTCTGTTTTGGACATTATTGGGCTTTATTATTCATTTTTATATTATTTTTGGGACTAACCTATTAACCGGAGGCCCAGCTCAGAATTGCTGTTTTTTTTGCATATTTTAGGGTTTCGAAGAAAACGAATATCAAACGGAGTCCAAACGGAATGAAACATTCGAGAACGTGATTTTTGGAACAAATAAGATCCAGGAGACTTGGACCCTACGTCAAGCAACCAACAGGGAAGCCACGAGGTAGGGGGCACGCCTACCCCCCCAGGCGCACCCTCCACCCTCGTGGGCCCCCTGTTGCTCCACCGATGTACTCCTTCCTCCTATATATACCTACGTACCCCCAAACAATCAGATACAGAGCCAAAACCCTAATTCCACCGCCGTAACTTTCTGTATCCACGAGATCCCATCTTGGGGCCTGTTTCGAAGCTCCGCCGGAGGGGGCATCGATCACGGAGGGCTTCTACATCAACACCATAGCCCTTCGGATGAAGTGTGAGTAGTTTACCTCAGACCTTCGGGTCCATAGTTATTAGCTATATGGCTTCTTCTCTCTTTTTGGATCTCAATACAAAGTTCTCCCCCCCTCTTGTGGAGATATATTCGATGTAATCTTCTTTTGCGGTGTGTTTGTTGAGACCGATAAATTGTGGGTTTATGATCAAGTTTATCTATGAAAAATATTTGAATCTTCTCTGAATTCTTTTATGTATGATTGGTTATCTTTGCAAGTCTCTTCGAATTATCAGTTTAGTTTGGCCTACTAGATCGATCTTTCTTGCAATGGGAGAAGTGCTTAGCTTTGGGTTCAATCTTGCGGTGTCATTTCCCAGTGACAGTAGGGGCAGCAAGGCACGTATTGTATTGTTGCCATCGAGGATAACAAGATGGTTTATTTTATCATATTGCATGAATTTATCCCTCTACATCATGTCATCTTGCTTAAGGCGTTACTCTGTTCTTATGAACTTAATACTCTAGATGCATGCTGGATAGCGGTCGATGTGTGGAGTAATAGTAGTAGATGCAGGCAGGAGTCGGTCTACTTGTCTCGGACGTGATGCCTACATACCTGATCATACCTAGATATTCTCATAACTATGCTCAATTCTGTCAGTTGCTCAACAGTAATTTGTTCACCCACCGTAATACTTATGCTCCCGAGAGAAGCCTCTAGTGAAACCTATGGCCCCGGGGTCTATTTTCAATCATATTAATCTTCCAATACTTAGTTATTTCCTTTGCTATTTATTTCACTTGCATCTTTATTTCTTTTATCATAAAAATACCAAAAATATTATCTTATCATATCTATCAGATCTCACTCTCGTAAGTGACCGTGAAGGGATTGACAGCCACTTATCGCGTTGGTTGCGAGGGTTTATTTGTTTTGTGTAGGTGCGAGGGACTCGCGCGTAGCCTCCTACTGGATTGATACCTTGGTTCTCAAAAACTGAGGGAAATACTTACGCTACTTTGATGCACCACCCTTTCCTCTTCAAGGGGAAACCAACACAAGTGCTCAAGAGGTAGCAAGAAGGATTTCTGGCGCCGTTGCCGGGGAGGTCTACACAAAAGTCAACATACCAAGTACCCATCACAAACCCTTATCTCCCGCATTACATTATTTTCCATTTGCCTGTCGTTTTCCTCTCCCCCACTTCACCCTTACCGTTTTATTCGCCCTCTCTCTCTCTATCCTCCCTCTCTTTCTCTATTTGCCTCTTCTTGCCCGTTTCTTGTTTGCTTGTGTGTTGGATTGCTTGTTTGTCATGATGGCTTTACCTAGATTTGGTGATCCTCACCTTAAAAGGTTTGAAGAGATCAAAAGCAAAGTCAGGAGTTTTATGGTTTTACAATTTGAGCATAATAGTTTCTTCAAAAACGAGCTTAAGGAACAAAAAAGTTTTATGAGTTATATGAATAAAGAGCTCGATGATATGTCTAAAGAATTTGATGGTTTAAGATCTCAAATTGCTCGTCTTGAGAAGTTGACAGCTGAAATGTCGGATAAGCAGGCTACCTTAGTTAATAAGATGGCCGCTAAACCGGAGAACTTTGATAATAAAGATGAAGATCTAAAAGTTATTGATGTGTCACCTATTAAATCTTTGTTTTGCAATATGAATCTTGATAATGATGGGACTGAATATGATCCACCTTTACCTAGAAGGCGTTCCAAAAATTCGGAGTTTGATGCTAAAATTGTTAAAAGTGGGATTGAAGAAGTCAAAACTTTAGTAATGAACCCACTATTTTGGATTTAAAGGAATTTAATTATGATAATTGCTCTTTGATAGATTGTATTTCCTTGTTGCAATCCGCGCTAAATTCTCCTCATGCGTATAGTCAAAATAAAGATTTTACCAAACATATCGTTGATGCTTTGATGCAATCTTATGAAGAAAAACTTGAGTTGGAAGTTTCTATCCCTAGAAAACTTTATGATGAGTGGGAAACTACTATTAAAATTAAAATTAAAGATCATGAATGCTATGCTTTGTGTGATTTGGGTGCTAGTGTTTCCACGATTCCAAAGACTTTGTGTGATTTGTTAGGTTTCCGTGGTTTTGATGATTGCTCTTTAAACTTGCACCTTGCGGATTCCACTATTAAGAAACCTATGGGAACAACTAATGATGTTATTATCGTTGCAAATAGGAACTATGTGCTCGTAGATTTTATTGTTCTTGACATAGATTGCAATCCTTCATGTCCTATTATTCTTGGTAGACCTTTCCTTAGAACGATTGGTGCAATTATTGATATGAAGGAAGGAAATATTAGATTCCAATTTCCGTTAAGGAAAGGCATGGAACACTTTCCTAGAAATAAAATTAAATTACCTTATGAATCTATTATGAGAGCCACTTATGGATTGCCTACCAAAGATGACATTACCTAGATCTATCCTTGCTTTTTATGCCTAGCTAGGGGCGTTAAACGATAGGGCTTGTTGGGAGGCAACCCAATTTTATTTTTATTCCTTGATTTTTTTCTCCTGTTTAGTAATAAATAATTTATCTATCCTATGTTTTGGTAGTGTTTTTTGTGTTTAATTAGTGTTTGTGCCAAGTAGAACCGTTGGGAAGACTTGGGGAAAGTCTTTTAATCTTGCTGTAAAAACAGAAACTTTAGCGCTCACGGGAACTACTGCCATTTTTATTTGGAAAGTGATATTTAATTAATTATTTTTGCATATAATTAATAGATAAATTCCTCACGTCCAAAAATTTATTTTAGAATTTTTGGGGTTCCAGATTTTGCGTTAGCTACAGATTACTACATACTGTTCTGTTTTTGACAGATTCTGTTTTTCGTGTGTTGTTTGCTTATTTTGATGAATCTATGGCTAGTAAAATAGTTTATAAACCATAAAGAAGTTAGAATACAGTAGGTTTAACACCAATATAAATAAAGGATGAGTTCATCACAGTACCTTGAAGTGGTCTTTTGTTTTCTTTCGCTAACGGAGCTCACGAGATTTTCTACTTTAAGTTTTGTGTTGTGAAGTTTTCAAGTTTTGGGTAAAGATTTGATGGATTATGGAACAAGGAGTGGCAAGAGCCTAAGCTTGGGGATGCCCATGGCACCCCCAAGATAATCTAAGGACACCAAAAAGCCAAAGCTTGGGGATGCCCCGGAAGGCATCCCCTCTTTCGTCTACTTCCATCGGTAACTTTACTTGGAGCTATATTTTTATTCACCACATGATGTGTGTTTTGCTTGGAGCGTCTTGTATGATTTGAGTCTTTGATTTTTAGTTTACCACAATCATCTTTTCTGTACACACCTTTTGAGAGAGGCACACATGATTCGGAAATTATTAGAATACTCTATGTGCTTCACTTATATCTTTTGAGTTATATAGTTTTGCTCTAGTACTTCACTTATATCTTTTAGAGCACGGTGGTGGATTTGTTTTATAGAAACTATTGATCTCTCATGCTTCACTTAGATTATTTTGAGAATCTTAAATAGCATGGGAATTTTCTTACATAATCCTAATATGCTAGGTATACAAGATTAATAATAAAATTCTCTTATGAGTGTGTTGAATACTATGAGAAGTTTGATACTTGATAATTGTTTTGAGATATGGAGATGGTGATATTAGAGTCATGCTAGTTGAGTAGTTGTGAATTTGAGAAATAATTGTGTTGAAGTTTGTGATTCCTGTAGCATGCACGTATGGTGAACCGTTATGTGATGAAGTCGGAGCATGCTTTATTTATTGATTGTCTTCCTTATGAGTGGCAGTCGGGGACGAGCGATGGTGTTTTCCTACCAATCTATCCCCCTAGGAGCATGCGCCTAATACTTTGCTTTGATAACTTGTAGATTTTTGCAATAAGTATATGAGTTCTTTATGACTAGTGTTGAGTCCATGGATCATACACACTCTCACCCTTCCACCATTGCTAGCCTCTCTAATACCGCGCACCTTTCGCCGGTATCATATACCCACCATATACCTTCCTCAAAACAGCCACCATACCTACCTATCATGGCATTTCCATAGCCATTCCGAGATATATTGCCATGCAACTTTCCACCGTTTCGTTTACTATGACACGCTCCATCATTGTTATATTTGTGGCAAAGCCACCGTTCATAATTCTTTCATACATGTCACTCTTGATTCATTACATATCCCGGTACACCGCCGGAAGCATTCACATAGAGTCATATTTTGTTCTAAGTATCAAGTTGTAATTGTTGAGTTGTAAGTAAATAAAAGTGTGATGATCATCATTATTTGAGCATTGTCCCAAGTCAGGAAAGGATGATGGAGACTATGATTCCCCCACAAGTTGGGATGAGACTCCGGACTAAAAAAAGAGGCCATAAAAAAAGAGAGAGAAAAGGCCCAAATAAAAAAAATGAGAGAGAAGGGACAATGCTACTATCCTTTTACCACACTTGTGCTTCAAAGTAGCACCATGATCTTCATGATAGAGAGTCTCCTATGATATCACTTTCATATACTAGTGGGAATTTTTCATTATAGAACTTGGCTTGCATATTCCAATGATGGGCTTCCTCAAAATGCCCTAGGTCTTCGTGAGCAAGCGAGTTGGATGCACACCCACTTAGTTTCTTTTTGAGCTTTCATATACTTATAGCTCTAGTGCATCCGTTGCATGGCAGTCCCTACTCACTCACATTGATATCTATTGATGGGCATCTCCATAGCCCGTTGATACGCCTAGTTGATGTGAGACTATCTTCTCCCTTTTTGTCTTCTCCACAACCACCATTCCATTCCACATATAGTGCTATGTCCATGGCTCATGCTCATGTATTGTGTGAAGATTGAAAAAGTTTGAGAATGTGAAAAGTATGAAACAATTGCTTGGCTTGTCATCGGGGTTGTGCATGATTTAAATACTTTGTGTGGTGAAGATAGAGCATAGCCAGACTATATGATTTTGTCGAGATAACTTTCTTTGGCCATGTTATTTTGAGAAGACATAATTGCTTAGTTAGTATGCTTGAAGTATTATTATTTTCTATGTCAATATTAAACTTTTGTCTTGAATCTTTTGAATCTGAATATTCATACCACAATTAAGAAGAATTACATTGAAATTATGCCAACTAGCATTCCACATCAAAAATTCTATTTTTATCATTTACCTACTCGAGGACGAGCAGGAATTAAGCTTGGGGATGCTTTATACGTCTCCAATGTATATATAATTTTTGATTGCTCCAAACTATATTATCTTCTGTTTTGGACATTATTGGGCTTTATTATTCACTTTTATATTATTTTTGGGACTAACCTATTAACCATCGTAACTTTCTGTATCCACGAGATCCCATCTTGGCACCTGTTCCGGAGCTCCGCCGGAGGGGGCATCGATCACGGAGGGCTTCTACATCAACACCATAGTGATAACCCACAAGTATAGGGGATCACAACATTTTTCGAGGGTAAAGTATTCAACCCAAATTTATTGATTCGACACAAGGGGAGCCAAAGAATACTCTCAAGTATTAGCAGCCGAGTTATCAATTCAACCACACCTGAAAACTTAGTATCTGCAGCAAAGTATTTAGTAGCAAAATAATATGATAGCAGTGGTAACGATAACAAAAGGTAACAGTAGTAAAAGCAATGTTTTTGGTATTTTGTAGTGATGATAGAAACATCAACGGAAAAGTAAATAAGCGAAGAACAATATATGGAAAGCTCGTAGGAAATGGATCGGTGATGGAGAATTATGTCGGATGCGGTTCATCATGTAACAGTCATAACCTAGGGTGACACAGAACTAGCTCCAGTTTGTCAATGTAATGTAGGCATGTATTCCAAATATAGTCATACATGCTTATGGAAAAGAACTTGCATGACATCTTTTGTCCTACCCTCCCGTGGCAGCGGGGTCCTTATGGAAACTAAGGGATATTAAGGCCTCCTTTTAATAGAGTACCGGAACAAAGCATTAACACATAGTGAATACATGAACTCCTCAAACTATGGTCATCACCGGTAAGTATCCCGATTATTGTCACTTCGGGGTTAACGGATCATAACACATAATAGGTGACTATAGACTTGCAAGATAGGATCAAGAACACTCATATATTGATGAAAACATAATAGGTTCAGATCTTAAATCATGGCACTCGGGCCCTAGTGACAAGCATTAAGCATAGCAAAGTCATAACAACATCAATCTCAGAACATAGTGGATACTAGGGATCAAACCCTAACAAAACTAACTCGATTACATGATAGATCCCATCCAACCCATCACCGTCCAGCAAGCCTACGATGGAATTACTCACGCACGGCGGTGAGCATCGTGAAATTGGTGATGGAGGATGGTTGATGATGACGATGGCGACGGATTCCCCTCTCTGGAGCCCCGAACGGACTCCAGATCAGCCCTCCCAAGAAGTTTTAGGGCTTGGCGGTGGCTCTGTATCGTAAAACGCGATGATTTCTTCTCTCTGGTTTTTTTCTCCCCGAAACACAATATATGGAGTTGGAGTTCGAGTCAGAGAGGCAACAGGGGGCCCACGAGGTAGGGGGGCGCGCCCCCACCCTCGTGGACAGGTGGTGGGCCCCCTGGCCTTCATCTTTTGCATGTATTTTTCATATTTTCTGAAAAGTCGCTTCGTGAAGTTTCAAGTCATTCTGAGAACGTTTGTTTCTACACATAAATAACACCATGTGCATGGTAATTCTGCTGAAAACAGCATCAGTCTGGGTTAGTTCCATTCAAATCATGCAAGTTAGAGTCCAAAACAAGGGCAAAAGTGTTTGGAAAAGTAGATATGACGGAGACGTATCAACTCCCCCAAGCTTAAACCTTTGCTTGTCCTCAAGCAATTCAGTTGACAAACAGAAAGTGATAAAGAAAAACTTTTACAAACTCTGTTTGTTCTTGTTGTTGTAAATATGTAAAGCCAGCATTCAAGTTTTCAGCAAAGATTATAACTAACCACATTCGCAATAACGCATAGGTCTCAAGTTTACTCATATCAATAGCATAATCAACTAGCGAGCCATAATAATAAATCTCGGATGACAACACTTTCTCAAAACAATCACAATATGATATAACAAGGTGGTATCTCGCTAGCCCTTTCTGAGACCGCAAAACATAAATGCAGAGCACCTTTAAAGACCAAGGACTGACTAGACATTGTAACTCATGGTAAAAGAGATCCAGTCAAGTCATACTCAATGTAAATTAACAATAATGAATGCAAATGACAGCGGTGCTCTCCAACTGGTGCTTTTTAATTAGAGGATGATGACTCAGCATAAAAGTAAATAGATAGGCCCTTCGCAGAGGGAAGCAAGGATTTGTAAAGGTGCCAGAGCTCGGTTTTGAAACATAGGTGAATAATATTTTGAGCGGTATACTTTCATTGTCAACATAACAACCAAGAGATGGCAATATCTTCCATGCTACACACATTATAGGTGGTTCCCAAACAGAATGGTAAAGTTTATACTCCCCCTTCCACCAACAAGCATCAATCCATGGCTTGCTCGAAACAACGAGTGCCTTCAACTAACAAGAGTCCCAGGGGGAGTTTTGTTTGCAATTATTTTGATTTAGTTTGCATAAAGCATGGGACTGGGCATCCCGGTGACCAGCCATTTATCTCGTGAGTGAGGAGCGGAGTCCACTCCTCTTGAGAATAACTCACCTAACATGGAAGATACAGACAACCCTAGTTGATACATGAGCTATTCGAGCATACAAAACAGGATATTTATTTGAAGGTTTAGAGTTTGGCACATACAAATTTACTTGGAACAGCAGGTAGATACCGTATATAGGTAGGTATAGTGGACTCTTGTGGAATAACTTTGGGGTTTAAGGGATTGGATGCACAAGCAGTATTCCCGCTTAGTACAGGTGAAGGCTAGCAAAAGACTGGGAAGTGACCAGCTAGAGAGCGACAACAGTCATGAACATGCATTAAAATTAATCAACACCGAATGCAAGCATGAGTAGGATATAATCCACCAGGAACATAAATATCGTGAATGCTATGTTGATTTTGTTTCAACTACATGCGTGAACATGCGCCAAGTCAAGTCACTTAAATCATTCAGAGAAGGATACCACCCTATCATACCACATCATAACTATCTCAATAGCATGTCGGCACGCAAGGTAAACCATTATAACTCATAGCTAATCAAGCATGGCACAAGAAACTATGATCTCTAATTGTCATTGCAAACATGTTTATTCATAATAGGCTGAATCAGGAACGATGAACTAATCATATTTACAAAAACAAAGAGGTCGAGTTCATACCAGCTTTTCTCATCTCATCCAGTCCATCATATATCATCATAATTGCCTTTCACTTGCACGACCGAACGATGTGAATAATAATAATAGCGCACGTGCATTGGACTAAGTTGGAATCTGCAAGCATTCAATAAACAGGAGGAGACAAGGCAATATGGGCTCTTTCGTCAGATCAATATTTATGCATATAAGAGTCACTTCAACAATATAATCATGGTTTTCTCCTATCGACCCCCAAAGAAAAGAAAAGAAACAAAACTATTTACACGGGAGAGCTCCCAACGAGCAAAAGAAGAATAGGAAATATTTTTGGTTTCTTTTTAATTACTACTACAAGCATGGAAATTAAACTGATTAAAAGCTACTACTAATTTTTTTGGTTTTTCTTAAGGTTTATTAAACACACAAGAAGAAAGCATAAAAAGGGAAATAAACTAGCATGGATGATACAATGAAAAAGTATGAGCACCGACATCTAGCAATGAGTGTGTGAACATAAATGTACTGTCGGTGGGAAATATGTACTCCCCCAAGCTTAGGCTTTTGGCCTAAGTTGGTCTATGGCCACGGCTGGCCTGACAGATATCCATAATAGTAGTTGGGGTCATACTGAGAGGAAGAAGAGGAAGACTCCGATTGCCAGTGGCTGACAATCATCTCCGGATCCCACTGGTAATTAGACTGTTGTGAAGGATCAACCTGTGGTTCCGGCTCTGGCTCCATGGCTGGTGCAGGGTTCCGGTAGGCGTGAATAGCCTTCAACGGAACAAGGTACTAGCCTACAGATAAATCAAACAAAGGAGCAGGCAGGGTGATAGTCTCAGGATGATGTTTATTAAAGAACAATTGATATTTAAGCTCTCCTTCCCTATTCTTAACAATAAAATCATGTGCCACCATACTTTTATAATCTAGATAAACACGAGGCAGCACTTTTTCTTCCTTCTCATAATGCCTAATAGGTATGTTAAAATGTGCAGCTAGGCGTGAAGCATAGATGCCTCCAAAGATGGGTCCCTTTGCACGGTTCAGAATTAACCATTTGGCAATAATGCCGCCCATACTAACAGAGTTATCACCATATAAACCATGGAGCAAAATAATAATATCAGGGATACTAAGGTTTCCACAGTTTCCGCGACCAATTAAGCAACGACTAGCAAATAATGCAAAATAACATAAAACAGGAAAATGTATGCTAGTGATTTGTGCATCGGAAACCTTCCTTGTTTCCCCTACAGTGATAGTATCAATAAACCCCTCCACATCATCGTGATGTGGTTTTTCTATCTTGCCCTCAAAAGGGACTAAACAAACCCGACAAAAATCATAAAGTGACATCTCCTTATGCTCATCATATAAATAAAACTCCACCATAGGTGGTGAGCTCCTAGAATGGAAATGAAAATTTTGCACAAAGATATTTGTGAGTAAGAGATACTGATCGCATTGGTCGTGGAGGAAAGCGGTGAGGCCTGCATTCTTAGCCAATTCATGAAAATCTTCATAAATCCCGGCTGCTCTCAAGAAATTCTCGGAAGGACATTCACACGCCCGAACCTCCGCGGTGCGAGGCAGATTATACTTAGGCTTCGGTGCCTTTTCCTTCGAGCTTTGGCTCGATGAGCCCCTCAAAAGTCTCCTCTTAATTTTCTGAAAAATTCTGAAATTTTTAGAAACTTCAAAATAAAAGTAAACCAAACTCAATAATATGTATAGCAACTACTCCTACAAGTTCCTAGAGCCTATATCATGCATCAAAACTACTTTTGACCATATAAATTTGACATGCAAGCTCAAGAACAGGGTCACCTAAGCAGTAAAAATTTGCAATGAGTAAAGCACTAGAACAAAAACTAATTGGACCAATGGAGGAGTCACATACCAAGGAACAATCTGCCCAAGCAGTTTTGTGAGAGGTGCTTTGAGCAAGGAGATCGAAAATGGCAGCAAAGTGAGCTAGAACTCGTGCTTGAGCTGGATATTCGTGTTTGGGGGAGGAAGAAGGAGTGTATGGGCGAAGGAATAAGTGGAGGAGGGCCACCGTGGGCCCACGAGGCAGGGGGGCGCGCCCAGGGGGGTAGGGCGCGCCATCCACCCTCGTGGGCAGGTGGTTGACCCCCTGCTGTGTTCTCAGTGCCAAATATTCTCAAATATTCTAGAAAAAATCATATTTAAATTTCAGGGCATTTGGAGAACTTTTATTTTCGAGGTATTTTTATATTGCACGGATAATCAGATAACAGACAGAAAAATATTTATTTTTATTTTATTTAATATAAATATTAGAAAGTAAAAGTGGGGTACAGAAGGTTGTGCCTTCTAGTTTCATCCATCTCATGATATCAAAAGGAATCCACTAACAAGGTTGATCAAGTCTTGTTAACGAACTCATTCCGAATAACATGGAACCGGAGAAATTTCGAATAACACTATGTTACCTCAACGGGGATATGCACATCCCCAATAATAAGAATATCATATTTCTTCTTGACAGTAGGATGAGGAAATACAAAACCTCCAAATATAATCGATGGCATTATTCCAATAGAGCTGATACTATGAACTTGAGGTTGTTTCCTCGGAAAGTGTATCGTATGCTCATTACCATTAACATGAAAAGTGACATTGCCTTTAGTGCAATCAATAACAGCCCCTGCAGTATTCAAAAGGGTCTTCCAAGAATAATAGACATACTATCATCCTCGGGAATATCAAGAATAACAAAGCCCGTTAAAATAGTACCGTTTGCAACTACAACAGGCACATCCTCACAAATACCGACAGGTATAGCAGTTGATCTATCAGCCATTTGCAACGATATTTCAGTAGGTGTCAACTTATTCAAATCAAGTCTACGATATAAAGAGAGAGGCATAACACGCATAACACTAACACCGGCTCCAAGATCACATAAAGCAGTTTTAACATAGTTTCTTTTAATAGAGCATGGTATAGTGGGTACTCCTGGATCTCCAAGTTTCTTTGGTATTCCACCCTTAAAAGTATAATTAGCAAGCATGGTGGAAATTTCAGCTTCCAGTATCTTTCTTTTATTTGTAATAATATCTTTCATGTACTTAGCATAAGGATTGGTTTTGAGCATATCAGTTAATCGCATACGCAAAAAGATAGGTCTAATCATTTCAGCAAAGCGCTCAAAATCCTCATCATCCTTTTTCTTGGATGGTTTGGGAGGAAAAGGCATGGGTTTCTGAACCCATGGTTCTCTTTCTTTACCATGTTTCCTAGCAACAAAGTCTTTCTTATCATAACGTTGATTCTTTGATTGTGGGTTATCAAGATCAACAGCATGTTCAATTTCTATGTCATTATCATTACTAGGCTGAGCATCATTATGAAGATTATCATTAACATTACCACTAGTTTCAGGTTCATTACCAGATTGAGTTTCAGCATCAGAAATAGAAATATCATTTGGATTCTCAGGTGTTTCAGTAATAGGTTCACTAGAAGCATGCACAGTCCTATCATTTTTCTTTTTCTTCTTTTTAGAAGAACTAGGTACATCTATATTATTTCTCTGAGAATCTTGCTCAATTCTCTTAGGGTGGCCTTCAGGATACAAAGGTTCCCGAGTCATTCTACATGTTCTAGTAGCCACTCGAACAGCATTATCATTATCTTTACTATTCAATTCACTGAGCAAATCATTTTGAGCTTTAAGTACTTGTTCTACTTGAGTGGTAACCATAGAAGCATGTTTACTAATAAGTTTAAGTTCACCTTTGACATTAGCCATATAATCACCCAAGTGTTCAAGCATATTTGAATTGTATTTCAATTGTCTACCAAAATAAGCATTAAAGTCTTCTTGCTTGGCCATAAATTTATCAAACTCATCTAAGCATGGGCTAGCAAATTTAGTAAATGGGATTTCAGCTTTATCATATCTGTAGAGAGAATTTACCTTTACTACCTGTGTCGGGTTATCAAGACCATGAGTTTCTTCAATAGGTAATGGATTAAGATTATATGTTTCTTCAATAGGCGGTAAATTAAGACCATGTATTTCTTCAATAGGAGGTAAATTCTTAATATCTTCAACTTTAATACCTTTTTCTTTCATAGATTTCTTTGCCTCTTGCATATCTTCAGGACTGAGAAATAGAATACCCCTCTTCTTCGGAGTTGGTTTAGGAATAGGCTCAGGAATTGGCTCAGGAATAGGCAGAGAAGTAATAAATCATATCCTGGGGACTACGCACACAACCAGAATCAAGAAACTTAAACCATATCTTAGCATCACCCTTTAATGAGAACGGAAATATTTTAAGGATGTAAAAGTAACGAGTTCTCTCATCTTTAGTGAACAGGGTGGCTATATCATTCAATTTAGTAAGATGTGCCACAACAGTTTCAGATTCATAACCATAAAAAGGATCAGATTCAACCAAAGTAATTATATCAGGATCAACAGAGAATTCATAATCCTTATCAGTAACAAAGATAGGTGAAGTAGCAAAAGCAGGGTCACGTTTCATTCTAGCATTTAGAGATTGCTTACCCCATTTAGCTAATAGCCTTTTGAGTTGATTTCTATTTTTGCAAGCTAAAATAGCTAAAGAAGCTTCTTGATCAAAAACATAACCCTTAGGAATAACAAGTGATTCTTCATCATCACTTTCATCAGTATCATCAGATTCAATATTTTAAATTTCTCTAGCTCTAGCAAGTTGTTCATCAAGAAATTTACCAAGTGGCACAGTAGTATCAAGCATAGAAGTAGTTTCATCATAAGTGTCATCCATAGCAGAAGTGGCATCATCAATAACATGTGACATATCAGAACGAATAGCAGAAGCAGGTGTAGGTCTCGCAAGCTTACTCAAAACAGAAGGTGAATCAAGTGCAGAGCTAGATGGCAGTTCCTTACCTCCCCTCGTAGTTGAGGGATAGATCTTGGTTTTTGGATCTCTCAAGTTCTTCATAATGATAAGCAGATATATATCCCAAGTGACTCAAAGAATAGAGCTATGCTCCCTGGCAACAGTGCCAGAAAATAGTCTTGATAACCCACAAGTATAGGGGATCACAACAATTTTCGAGGGTAAAGTATTCAACCCAAATTTATTGATTCGACACAAGGGGAGCCAAAGAATTCTCTCAAGTATTAGCAGCTAAGTTGTCAATTCAACCACACCTGGAAACTTAGTATCTGTAGCAAAGTATTTAGTAGCAAAATAATATGATAGTAGTGGTAACGGTAGTAAAAGCAATGTTTTTGGTATTTTGTAGTGATGATAGCAACAACGATGGAAAAGTAAATAAGTGAAGAACAATATATGGAAAGCTCGTAGGCAATGGATCGGTGATGGATAATTATGCCGGATGCGGTTCATCATGTAACAGTCATAACCTAGGGTGACACGGAACTAGCTCCAGTTCGTCAATGTAATGTAGGCATGCATTCCGAATATAGTCATGCGTGCTTATGGAAAAGAACTTGCATGACATCTTTTGTCCTACCTTCCCGTGGCAGCAGGGTCCTTACGAAAACTAAGGGATATTAAGGCCCCCTTTTAATAGAGTACCGAAACAAAGCATTAACACATAGTGAATACATGAACTCCTCAAACTACGGTCATCACCGGTAAGTATCCCGATTATTGTCACTTCGGGGTTAACGGATCATAACACATAATAGGTGACTATAGACTTGGAAGATAGGATCAAGAACACTCATATTTTGATGAAAACATAATAGGTTCAGATCTGAAATCATGGCACTCGGGCCCTAGTGACAAGCATTAAGCATAGCAAAGTCATAGCAACATCAATCTCGGAACATAGTGGATACTAGGGATCAAACCCTAACAAAACTAACTCGATTACATGATAGATCCCATCCAACCCATCACCGTCCAGCAAGCCTACGATGGAATTACTCACGCACAGCGGTGAACATCATGAAATTGGTGATGGAGGATGGTTGATGACGACGATGGCGACAGATTCCCCTCTCCGAAGCCCCGAACGGACTCCAGATCAGCCCTCCCGGGATGTTTTAGGGCTTGGCGGTAGCTCCGTATCATAAAACGTGATGATTTCTTCTCTCTGATTTTTTTCTCCCCGAAACACAATATATGGAGTTGGAGTTGGAGTCGGAGAGGCAACAGGGGGCCCACGAGGTAGGGGGCGCGCCCCCTACCCTCGTGGATAGGTGGTGGCCCCCCTGGCCTTCATCTTTTGTAGGTATTTTTCATATTTTCTGAAAAGTCGCTCCGTGAAGTTTCAGGTCATTCCGAGAACGTTTTTTCTGCGCATAAATAACACCACGTTAATTCTGCTGAAAACAGTGTCAGTCCGGGTTAGTTCCATTCAAATCTTGCAAGTTAGAGTCCAAAACAAGGGAAAAAGTGTTTGGAAAGTTAGATACGACGGAGACGTATCACATAGCCCTTCCGATGAAGTGTGAGTAGTTTACCTTAGACCTTCGGGTCCATAGTTATTAGCTAGATGGTTTCTTCTCTCTTTTTGGATCTCAATACAAAGTCCCCCCTCTTTTGTGGAGATCTATTTGATGTAATCTTCTTTTGTGGTGTGTTTGTTGAGACCGAAGAATCGTGGGTTTATGATCAAGTTTATCTATGAACAATATTTGAATCTTTTCTGAATTCTTTTATGTATGATTGGTTATCTTTGCAAGTCTGTTCGAATTATCAGTTTGGTTTGGCCTACTAGATCGATCTTTCTTGCAATGGGAGAAGTGCTTAGATTTGGGTTCAATCTTGCGGTGTCCTTTCCCAGTGACAGTAGGGGCGCAAGGCACGTATTCTATTGTTGCCATTGAGGATAACAAGATGGGGTTTTTATCATATTGTATGAGTTTATCCCTCTACAACATGTCATCTTGGTTAAGGCGTTACTCTGTTCTTATGAACTTAATACTCTAGATGCATGCTGGATAGCGGTCGATGTGTGGAGTAATAGTAGTAGATGCAGGAAGGAGTTAGTCTACTTGTCTCGGACGTGATGCCTATATACATGATCATACCTAGATATTCTCATAACTATGCTCAATTCTGTCAGTTGCTCAACAGTAATTTGTTCACCCACCGTAATACTTATGCTCTCGAGAGAAGCCTCTAGTGAAACCTATGGCCCCGGGTCTATTTTCCATCATATTAGTCTTCCAATACTTAGTTATTTCCTTTGCTATTTATTTCACTTGCATATTTATTTCTCTTTATCATAAAAATACCAAAATATTATCTTATCATATCTATCAGATCTCACTCTCGTAAGTGACCGTGTAGAGATTGACAAACCCTTATCGCGTTGGTTGCGAGGATTTATTTGTTTTGTGTAGGTGCGAGGGACTCGCGCATAGCCTCCTACTGGATTAATACCTTGGTTCTCAAAAAATGAGGGAAATACTTACGCTGCTTTGCTGCACCACCCTTTCCTCTTCAAGGGAAAACCAACGCAAGTGCTCAAGAGGTAGCAGTGACAACATAGGAGACTCTCTATCTTGAAGATCATAGTGCTACTTTGAAGCACAAGTGTGGTAAAAGGATAGTAGCATTGCCCTTCTCTCTTTTTCTCCCATTTTTTTGTTTTTTGGGCCTTCTCTTTTTTATGGCCTCTTTCTTTTCCTTTTTATATTTTTCGTCCGGAGTCTCATCCCGACTTGTGGGGGAATCATAGTCTCCATCATCCTTTCCTCACATGGGACAATGCTCTAATATTGATGACCATCACACTTTTATTTACTTACAACTCAAGAATTACAACTCGATACTTAGAACAAAATATGACTATATGAATGCCTCCGGCGGTGTACCGGGATGTGCAATGAATCAAGAGTGACATGTATAAAAGAATTGTGAATGGTGGCTTTGCCACAACTATGATGTCAACTACATGATCATGCAAAGCAATATGACAATGATGGAGCGTGTCATAATAAACGGAACGGCGGAAAGTTGCATGGAAATATATCTCGGAATGGCTATGGAAATGCCATAATAGGTAGGTAAGGTGGCTGTTTTGAGGAAGATATAAGGAGGTTTATGTGTGATAGATCGTATCGTATCACGGGGTTTGGATGCACCGACGAAGTTTGCACCAACTTTCAAGGCGAGAGAGGGCAATGCACGGTACTGAAGAGGCTAGCAATGATGGGAGGGTGAGAGTGCGTAATATCCATGGACTCACATTAGTCATAAAGAACTCATATACTTATTGTAAAAGTTTATTAGCCCTTGAAGAAAAGTACTACTACGCATGCCCCTAGGGGGGATAGATTGGTAGGAAAATACCATCGCTCGTCCCCGACCGCCATTCATAAGGAAAGCAATCAAAGAACACCCCATGCTTCAAATTTGTCACACAATGTTTACCATACGTGCATGCTACGGGACTTGCCAACCTCAACACAAGTATTTCTCAATTTCACAATTACTCAACTATCAAAACTCTAATATTACCACCTTTATATCTCAAAACAATTATCAAGTATCAAACTTCTCATAGTATTCAATTCGCTTTATATGAAAGTTTTATTATATCCCTCTTGGATGCCCATCATATTAGGACTAAATTCATAACCAAAGCAAATTACCATGCTGTTTAGGACTCTCAAAATAATATAAGTGAAGCATGAGAGTTCATCTATTTCTTCAAAATAAAACTACCATCATGCTCTAAAAAGATATAAGTGAAGCACTAGAGCAAATGACAAACTACTCCAAAAGATATAAGTGAAGATCAATGAGTAGTCGAATAATTATGCAACTATGTGAAGAATATCTAACATTTAAGAATTTCAAATCTTGGGATATTATTCAAATAGCAAGCAAAACTAAATAAAATAAAATGATGCTCCAAGAAAAACACATATCATGTGGTGAATAAAAATATAGCTCCAAGTAAACTTACCGATGAACGAAGACGAAAGAGGGGATGCCTTCCGGGGCATCCCCAAGCTTAGGCTCTTGGTTGTACTTGAATATTACCTTGGGGTGCCTTGTGCATCCCCAAGCTTAGGCTCTTGCCACTCCTTATTCCATAGTCCATCGAATCTTTACCCAAAACTTGAAAAACTTCACAACACAAAACTTAACAGAAAACTTGTAGGCTCCGTTAGTATATGAAAATAAATCACCACTTAGGTACTGGTGTGAGCTCATTCTAAATTCATATTTATGTAATATCTAATGTATTCCAACTGCTCAATGGTTCATACCCTCCGATACTACTCATAGATTCATCAAAATAAGCAAACAACACAATGAAAACAGAATCTGTCAAAAATAGAACAGTCTATAGTAATCTGTATCAAACGTATACTTATGTAACCCCAACAATTCTGAAATAAATTGGTGCACGTGAGAAATTTTTATATTAATCATCTGCAAAAATAATCAACCTAATCTCACTCTCCAGTAAAAAATGGCAGCAAATCTCGTGAGCGCTAAAGTTTCTGTTTTTTACAGCAAGATCACAAAGAGTTCACCCAAGTCTTCCCAAAGGTTCTACTTGGCACAACCACTAATTAAAACATAAAACCACATCTAAACAGAGGCTAGATTAATTATTTATTACAAAACAGGAGCAAAAAGCAAAGAACAAAAATGAAGTTGGGTTGCCTCCCAACAAGCGCTGTCGTTTAACGCCCCTAGCTAGGCATGATGATTTCAATGATGCTCACATAAAAGATAAGAATTGAAACATAAAGAGAGCATCATGAATAATATGACTAGCACATTTAAGTCTAACCCACTTCCTATGCATAGGTATTTCGTGAGCAAACAACTTGTGGGAACAATAATCAACTAGCATAGGAAGGCAAAACAAGCATATCTTCAAGATTTTCAACACATAGAGAGGAAACTTGATATTATTGCAATTCCTACAAGCATATGTTTCTCCCTCATAATAATTACATGTAGGATCATAAGCAAATTCAACAATATAGCCATCACAAAATATATTCTTAACACGATCCACATGTATGCAAAGTTGACACTCTTCCAAAATAGTGGGATTAACATTAACTAAAGTCATGACCTCTCCAAACCCACTTTCATAATTATCACAATAAGATTCAACACCCTCCAAAATAGTGGGATCATTACTTCCTAAAGTTTACATTCTTCCAAACCCACTTTCGTCAATATAATCATCATAAATAGGAGGCATGCTATCATCAAAATAAATTTGCTCATCAAAACTTGGGGGACAAAAAATATCATCTTCATCAAACATAGCATCCCCAAGCTTGTGGCTTTGCATATCATTCGCATCATGGATATTCAAAGAACTCATACGAACAACATTGCAATCATGCTCATCATTCAAAGATTTAGTGCCAAACATTTTAATACATTCTTCTTCTAACACTTTGGCACAATTATCGGAATTCTTATTTTCACGAAAGACATTAAAAAGATTAAGCATATGAGGTACCCTCAATTCCATTTTTTGTAGTTTTCTTTTATAAACTAAATAGTGATAAAACAAGAAACTAAAAGATTCGATTGCAAGATCTAAAGATATACCTTCAAGCAGTAACCTCCCCGGCAATGGCGCCAGAAAAGAGCTTGATGTCTACTACACAACCTTCTTCTTGTAGACGTTGTTGGGCCTCCAAGTGCAAAGGTTTGTAGGACAGTAGTAAATTTCCCTCAAGTGGATGGCCTAAGGTTTATCAATCTGTGGGAGGCATAGGATGAAGATGGTCTCTCTCAAACAACCCTGCAACCAAATAACAAAGAGTCTCTTGTGTCCCCAACACACCTAATACAATGGTAAATTGTATAGGTGCACTAGTTCAGCGAAGAGATGGTGATACAAGTGCAATATGGATTGTAGATATAGGTTTTTGTAATCTGAAAATATAAAAAAAGCAAGGTAGCAAGTGGTAAAAGTGAGAGAAAACGGTATTGCAATGTGTTGAAACAAGGCCTAGGGTTCATACTTTCACTAGTGCAAGTTCTCTCAACAATAATAACATAAGTGGATCATATAACTATCCCCCAACATGCAACAAAGAGTCACTCCAAAGTCACTAATAGCGGAGAACAAACGAAGAGATTATTGTAGGGTACGAAACCACCTCAAAGTTATCCTTTCTGATCGATCTATTCAAGAGTCCATAGTAAAATAACACGAAGCTATTCTTTCCGTTCAATCTATCCTAGAGTTCATACTAGAATAACACCTTAAGACACAAATCAACCAAAACCCTAATGTCACATAGATATTCCAATGTCACCTCAAGTATCCATGGTATGATTATACGATATGTATCACACAATCTCAGATTCATGTATTCAACCAACACAAAGAACTTCAGAGAGTGCCCCAAAGTTTCTACCGGAGAGTCAAGATGAAAATGTGTGCCAACTCCTATGCATAAGTTCATGAGGTCACGGAACTCGCAAGTTGATCACCAAAACATACATCAAGTGGATCATGTGAATATCCCATTGTCACCACAGATAAACACATGCAAGACATACATCAAGTGTTCTCAAATCCTTAAAGACTCAATCTGATAAGATAACTTCAAAGGGAAAACTCAATCCATTACAAGAGAGTAGATGGGGAGAAACATCATAAGATCCAACTATAATAGCAAAGCTCGCGATACATCAAGATCGTGCCAAATCAAGAACACGTGAGAGAGAGAGAGAGATCAAACACATAGCTACTGGTACATACCCTCAGCCCCGAGGGAGAACTACTCCCTCCTCATCATGGAGAGCGTCAGGATTATTGATGACCCATAAGTGTAGGGGATCTATCGTAGCCTTTTCGATAAGTAAGAGTGTCAAACCCAACGAGGAGCAGAAAGAAATGATAACGGTTTTCAGCAAGGTATTCTCTGCAAGCACTGAAATTATCGGTAACAAATAGTTTTGTGATAAGATAAATTGTAACGAGCAACAAGTAATAAAAGTAAATAAGGTGCAGCAAGATGACCCAATCCTTTTTGTAGCAAAGGACAAGCCTGGACAAACTCTTATATGAAGGAAAGCGCTCCCAAGGACACATGGGAATTATCGTCAAGCTAGTTTTCATCACGCTCATATGATTCGTGTTTGGTACTTTGATAACTTGATATGTGGGTGGACCGGTGCTTGGGTACTGCCCTTACTTGGACAAGCATCGCACTTATGATTAAACCCTATTGCAAGCATCCGCAACTACAACAGAAGTATTAAGGTAAACCTAACGATAGCATGAAACATATGGATCCAAATCAGCCCCTTACGAAGCAACTTATAAACTAGGGTTTAAGCTTTTATCACTCTAGCAACCCATCATCTACTTATTACTTCCCAATGCCTTCCTCTAGGCCCAAACAATGGTGAAGTGTCATGTAATCGACGTTCACATAACACCACTAGAGGAAAGACAACATACATCTCATCAAAATATCGAACGAATACCAAATTCACATGACTACTTATAGCAAGACTTCTCCCATGTCCTCAGGAACAAACGTAACTACTCATGAAGCATATTCATGTTCATAATCAGAGGGGCATTAATATGCATAATGGATCTGAACATATGATCTTCCACCAAGTAAACCAACTAGCATCAACTACAAGGAGTAATCAACACTACTAGCAACCCACATGTACCAATCTGAGGTTTGGATACAAAGATTGGATACAAGAGATGAACTAGGGTTTGAGAAGAGATGGTGCTGGTGAAGATATTGATGGAGATTGACCCCCTCCCGATGATAGGATCATTGGTGATGATTTCCCCCTCCCGGAGGGAAGTTTCCCTGGCAGAACAACTCTGCCGGAGCCCTAGATTGGTTTCGCCAAGGTTGCGCCTCGTGGCGGCGGAGTTTCTTCCCAAAAGCTTGCTTATGATTTTTTTCTCGGACGAAAGACTCCATATAGCCAAAGATGGGCATCGGAGGGCCACCAGGGGGCCCACGAGGCAGGGGGCGCGCCTAGGGGGTAGGGCGCGCCCCCAACCCTCGTGGCTGGTAGGTGGCCCCCCTCTGGTACTTCTTGCGCCCAATATTTTTTATATATTGTAAAAAGTGCTCCCATGGAGTTTCAGGACTTTTGGAGATGTGCGGAATAGGTCTCTAATATTTGCTCCTTTTCCAGCCCAGAATTCCAGCTGCCGGCATTCCCCTCTTCATGTAAACCTGGTAAAATAAGAGAGAATAGGCATAAGTATTGCGACATAATGTGTAATAACAGCCCATAATGCAATAAATATCGATATAAAAGCGTGATGCAAAAATGGACGTTTCAATGATGAAGATGGCCACTAGAGAGGGATTCCCCCCTCCGACAGGGTGCCGGAACGGGTCTAGATTGGTTTTCGGTGGCTACGGAGGCTTCTGGCGGTGGAACTCCCGATCTAGGTTTCTTTCTGGAAGTTTCTGTATATATAAGAGGTTTTGGCATCGAGAACAAGTCAGGGGGGTCTCCGGGCTGTCCACGAGGCAGGCAGGCACGCAAAGGGGGGGTGGGCGCGCCCCCCACCCTCGTGGGCAGCCCGGGACTCTTCTGGCCAAACTCTTTTACTCCATGGCCTTCTTCTGGTCCAAAAATAAGCTCCGTCTGTTGGGGAACGTAGTAATTTCAAAAAAATTCATACGCACACGCAAGATCATGGTGATGCACAACAACAAGAGGGGAGAGTGTTGTCTACGTACCCTCATAGACCGGAAGCGGAAGCGTTATAACAACGCGGTTGCTGTAGTCGTACATCTTCACGGCCCGACCGATCAAGCACCGAAACTACGGTACCTCCGAGTTTTGCACACGTTCAGCTCGATGACGATCCCCGGACTCCGATCCAGCAAAGTGTCGGGGATGAGTTCTGTCAGCACGACGGCATGGTGACGATCTTGATGTTCTACCGTCGCAGGGCTTCGCCTAAGCACCGCTACAATATTATCGAGGATTATGGTGGAGGGGGGCACCGCACACGGCTAAGAGATCAATGATCAATTGTTGTGTCTCTGGGGTGCCTCCTGCCCCCATATATAAAGGAGTGGAGGAGGGGGCCAGCCAAGGAGGGTGGCGCGCCCAAGGGGGGGAGTCCAACTCCCACCGGGAGTAGGACTCCCTTTTTTCCTATTAGGAGTAGGAGAGGGAAGGAAGAG
>NC_041384.1:55014388-55020055 GCF_002162155.2 Triticum dicoccoides
GCGCCCCCACCCTTGCTCCTTTCCCCTCCTTTCCACTAAGGCCCAATAAGGCCCATATACATCCCGGGGGGTTCCGATAACCTCCCGGTGATCCGGTATTGTCCCAATCTTACCTGGAACCTTTCCGGTGTCCAAATATAGTCGTCCAATATATCAATCTTTATGTCTCGACCATTTCGAGACTCATCTTCAAGTCCGTGATCACATCCAGGACTCCGAACAACCTTCAGTACATCAAAATATATAAACTCATAATGAAACTGTCATCGTAACGTTAAGCGTGCGGACCCTACGGGTTCGAGAACAATGTAGACATGACCGAGACACGTCTCCTGTCAATAACCAATAGCGGAACCTGGATGCTCATATTGGATCCTACATATTCTATGAAGATCGTTATCGGTCAGACCGCATAACAACATATGTTGTTCCCTTTGTCATCGGTATGTTACTTGCCCGAGATTTGATCGTCGGTATCTCAATACCTAGTTCAATCTTGTTACCGGCAAGTCTCTTTACTCGTTCTGTAATACATCATCTTGCAACTAACTTATGAGTTGCATTGCTTGCAAGGCTTAAGTGATGTGTATTACTGAGAGGGCCCAGAGATACCTCTCCGACAATCGGAGTGACAAATCCTAATCTCGAAATACGCCAACCCAACATGTACCTTTGGAGACACCTGTAGAGCACCTTTATAATCACCCAGTTACGTTGTGACATTTGGTAGCACACAAAGTGTTCCTCTGGTAAACGGGAGTTGCATAATCTCATAGTCGTAGGAACATGTATAAGTCATGAAGAAAGCAATAGCAACATACTAAACAATCGGGTGCTAAGCTAATGGAATGGGTCATGTCAATCACATCATTCTCCTAATGATGTGGTCCCGTTAATCAAATGACAACTCATGTCTATGGTTAGGAAACATAACCATCTTCGATTAACGAGCTAGTCAAGTAGAGGCATACTAGTGACACTCTGTTTGTCTATGTATTCACACATGTATTATGTTTCCGGTTAATACAATTCTAGCATGAATAATAAACATTTATCATGATATAAGGAAATAAATAATAACTTTATTATTGCCTCTAGGGCATATTTCCTTCAGTCTCCCACTTGCACTAGAGTCAATAATCTAGTTCACATCTCCATGTGATTTAACACCAATAGTTCACATCACCATGTGATTAACACCTATAGTTCACATCGACATGTGACCAACACCCAAAGGGTTTACTAGAGTCAATAATCTAGTTCACATCGCTATGTGATTAACACCCAAAGAGTACTAAGGTGTGATCATGTTTTGCCTGTGAGAGAAGTTTAGTCAACGGGTCTGCCACATTCAGATCCGTAAGTGTTTTGCAAAATTCTATGTCAACAATGCTCTGCACGGAGCTACTCTAGCTAATTGCTCCCACTTTAAATATGTATCCAGATTGAGATTTTGAGTCATCTAGATCAGTGTCAAAACTTGCATCGACGTAACCCTTTACGACGAACCTTTTGTCACCTCCATAATCGAGAAACATATCCTTATTCCACTAAGGATAATTTTGACCAATGTCCAGTGATCTATTCCTAGATCACTATTGTACTCCCTTGCCAAACTCAGGGTAGGGTATACAATAGGTCTGGTACACAGCATGGCATACTTTATAGAACCTATGGCCAAGGCATAGGGAATGAGTTTCATTCTCTTTCTATCTTCTGCCGTGGTCGGGCTTTGAGTCTTACTCGGTTTCACACCTTGTAACACAGGCAAGAACTCTTTCTTTGACTGTTCCATTTTGAACTACTTCAAAATCTTGTCAAGGTATGTACTCATTGAAAAACTTTATCAAGCGTCTTGATCTATCTCTATAGATATTGATGCTCAATATGTAAGCAGCTTCATCGAGGTCTTTCTTTGAAAAACTCCTTTCAAACACTCCTTTATGCTTTGCAGAATAATTCTACATTATCTCCGATCAACAATATGTCATTCACATATACTTATCAGAAATGATGTAATGCTCCCACTCACTTTCTTGTAAATATAGGCTTCACCGCAAGTCTGTATAAAACTATATGCTTTGATCAACTTATCAAAGCGTATATTCCAACTCCGAGATGCTTGCACCAGTCCATAGATGGATCGCTGGAGCTTGCATATTTTGTTAGCACCTTTAGGATTGAAAAAACCTTCTGGTTGCATCATATACAACTCTTCTTTAATAAATCCATTAAGGAATGCAGTTTTGTTTATCCATTTGCCAGATTTCATAAAATGTGGCAATTGCTAACATGATTCGGACAGACTTAAGCATATATACGAGTGAGAAACTCTCATCAGAGTCAACACCTTGAACTTGTCGAAAACCTTTTGCGACAATTCTAGCTTTGTAGATAGTAACACTACTATCAGCGTCCGTCTTCCTCTTGAAGATCCATTTAATCTCAATGGCTCGCCGAGCTTTGGGCAAGTCAATCAAAGTCCATACTTTGTTCTCATACATGGATCTCATCTCAGATTTCATGGCCTCAAGACATTTTGCGGAATCTGGGCTCATCTCGCTTCCTCATAGTTCGTAGGCTCGTCATGGTCAAGTAACATGAACTCTAGAACAGGATTACCGTACCACTCTGGTGCGGATCTCACTCTGGTTTACCTACGAGGTTCGGTAGTAACTTGATCTGAAGTTACATGATCATCATCATTAGCTTCCTCACTAATTGGTGTAGTAGTCACAGGAACAGATTTCTATGATGAACTACTTCCCAATAAGGGAGCAGGTACAGTTACCTCATCAAGTTCTACTTTCCTCCCACTCACTTCTTTCGAGAGAAACTCCTTCTCTAGAAAGGATCCATTCAAAGCAACGAATATCTTGCCTTCGGATCTGTGATAGAAGGTGTGCCCAACATTTTCTTTTGGGTATCCTATGAAGACGCACTTCTCCGATTTGGGTTTGAGCTTATCAGGTTGAAACTTTTTCACATAAGCATTGCAACCTCAAACTTTAAGAAACGACAACTTAGGTTTCTTGCCAAACCATAGTTCATACGGTGTCGTCTCAACGGATTTAGATGGTGCCCTATTTAATGTGAATGTAGCGGTCTCTAATGCATAACCCCAAAACGATAGTGGTAAATCGGTAAGAGACATCATAGATCGCACCATATCTAATAAAGCACGGTTATGACGTTCGGACACACCATTACACCGTGGTGTTCCAGGTGGCGTGAGTAGTGAAACTATTTCACATTGTTTTAACTGAAGGCCAAACTCGTAACTCAAATATTTTACTTCTGCGATTATATCGTAGAAACTTTTATTTTTGTTACGATGATTCTCCACTTCACTCTGAAATTCTTTGAACTTTTCAAATATTTCAGACTTGTGTTTCATCAAGTAGATATACTCATATCTGCTCAAATCATCTGTGAAGATCAGAAAATAATGATACCTGCCGCGAGCCTCAATATTCATTGGAGCACATACATCAGTATGTATGATTTCCAACAAATCTGTTGCTCGCTCCATTGTTCCGGAGAACGGAGTCTTAGTCATCTTGCCCATGAGGCATGGTTCGCAAGCATCAACTGATTCATAATCAAGTGATTCCAAAAGCCCATCACCATGGATTTTCTTCATGCGCTTTACACCAATATGACCTAAACAGCAGCACCACAAATAAGTTGCACTATCATTATTAACTTTGCATCTTTTGGCTTCAATATTATGAAAATGTGTATCACCATGATCAAGATCCAACAAACCATTTTCATTAGGTGTATGACCATAGAAGGTTTTATTCATGTAAACAGAACAACAATTATTCTCTAACTTACATGAATAACCGTATTGCAATAAACATGATCCAATCATATTTATGCTCAACGCAAACACCAAATAACATTTATTTAGGTTCAACACTAATCCCGAAAGTATAGGGAGTGTGCGATGATGATCATATCAATCTTGGAACCACTTCCAACACACATCGTCACTTCACTTTTAACTAGTCTATGTTTATTTTGCAACTCCTATTTCGAGTTACTACTCTTAGCAACTGAACCAGTATCAAATACCGAGGGGTTGCTATAAACACTAGTAAAGTACACATCAATAACATGTATATAAAATATAGCTTTGTTCACTTTGCCATCCTTCTTATCCACCAAATACTTGGGGTAGTTCCGCTTCTAGTGACCAGTCCCTTTGCAGTAGAAGCACTTAGTCTCAGGCTTAGGTCCAGACTTGGGTTTCTTCACTTGAGCAGCAACTTGTTTGCCGTTCTTCTTGAAGTTCCCCTTCTTCCCTTTGCCCTTTCTCTTGAAAGTAGTGGTCTTGTCAACCATCAACACTTGATGTTTTTCTTGATTTCTACCTTCGCCGATTTTTGCATCGCGAAGAGCTTGGGAATTGTTTTCGTCATCCGGCAAGTCTCTTTACTCGTTCTGTAATACATCATCTTGCAACTAACTTATTAGTTGCATTGCTTGCATGGCTTAAGTGATGTGTATTACCGAGAGGGCCCAGAGATACCTCTCGGACAATCGGAGCGACAAATCCTAATCTCGAAATACGCCAACCCTACATGTACCTTTGGAGACACCTGTAGAGCACCTTTATAATCACCCAGTTACGTTGTGACGTTTGGTAGCACACAAAGTGTTCCTCCAGTAAACGGGAGTTGCATAATCTCATAGTCGTAGGAACATGTATAAGTCATGAAGAAAGCAATAGCAACATACTAAACGATCGTGTGCTAAGTTAATGGAATGGGTCATGTCAATCACATCATTCTCCTAATGATGTGATCCCATTAATCAAATGACAACTCATGTCTATGGTTAGGAAACATAACCATCTTCCATTAACGAGCTAGTCAAGTAGAGGCATACTAGTGACACTCTGTTTGTCTATGTATTCACACATGTATTATGTTTCCGGTTAATACAATTCTAGCATGAATAATAAACATTTATCATGATATAAGGAAATAAATAATAACTTTATTATTGCCTCTAGGGCATATTTCCTTCACTGCCAAGTTTCAGGTCAATTGGACTCCGTTTGGTTTTCCTTTTCTGCGATACTCAAAAATAAGGAAAAAACAGAAACTGGCACTGGGCTCTAGGTTAATAGGTTAGTCCCAAAAATCATATAAAATAGCATATAAATGCATATAAAACATCCTAGATTGATAATATAATAGCATGGAACAATAAAAAATTATAGATACGTTGGAGACATATCAATTTCATGGAGAAAACCATAAGAAATTCGCACGGTCTCGAAAAATTATGAAAACTTGTAGGCATGATGGCCCTGGAGATGCGGCCGTGTAGAAAAAGTTTGGGGTCCTCCGGCTGAGTCAGAAAAGAAAATGCAGTACGGAGCTGACCTCCTTCATATCCGATCAATGCCGGTTGCATAGGTGGTACGAGGTGGCATGCATGAAATGTCACCCAATTTTGGGAGGCATTGAGATGGCCATTGTAGGGCCCCACGCAAGATTGGAACGAATTCGGGCACCAAATGCACGTTGCGTCACGCCCGGTCAGTGTTTTCGGTGCATTTCACAGAGAAAACCATAGGAAATTCGTACGGTCTCGAAAAATTATGAAAACTTGCACGCATGATGGCTCTGGTGATGCGGACGTGTGGAAAAA
>NC_041384.1:55021064-55022934 GCF_002162155.2 Triticum dicoccoides
CGTCACGCCCGGTCAGTGTTTTCGATGTGTTTCACGGAGAAAACCATAAGAAATTCGTACGGTCTTGAAAAATTATGAAAACTTGTACGCATGATGGCCCTGGTGATGCGGGCGTGTGGAAAAAGTTCGGGGTCCACCGGCTGAGTCAGAAAAGAAAACGCAGTACGAAGCTGACCTCCTTCACATATCCGTTCAATGCCGGTTGCATAAGTGGTACGAGGTGGCATGCATGAAATGTCACCCAATTTTGGGAGGCAATGGGCATGGCCATCGTAGGGCCCCACGCAAGATTCGAACGAATTTGGGCAGCACACGCACGTTGCGTCACACCCGGTCAGTGTTTTCGGTGCGTTTCATGGAGAAAACTTGCACGCACGATGGTCCTATTGATGCGGGCGTGTGGAAAAAGTTTGTTCATGTAAAAAAACAAAATTATATAAAGGAGTGAACGGTGCGCCGACTTAGCGATGTGATATTAAAATAGAACTGTTAAAGTATAATGCATTTATTTGTTTTCAATAAATGCATCATGGGCCAGACGGCGGAACTTTTACGTGACGGGCCAAGGGACCCACTATGGTGTGACCACGTCTATGACTCCGTACGTGCGTGCATGGGCATTGAAACCACGCCGCCATTACCTCGCCCCACGACCGCATAACCCCGCCGCCTCCACGCACGACCTCCCCCGATCCCACTGTCGCACTGCCGTGGCCGTCCAAACTCCCTTCCCTGCTGCCCTCACGACGGCCATACACTCCGGCATCTTGCTACCTCTTAAGCATGCGTTGGTTTTTCCTTAAAGAGGAAATGGTGATGCAGCAAAGCAGCGTAAGTATTTCCCTCAGTTTTTGAGAACCAAGGTATCAATCCAGTAGGAGACCACGCGCGAGTCACCTCTTACCTACACAAACAAATAAGAACCTCGCAACCAACGCGATAAAGGGGTTGTCAATCCCTTCACGACCACTTGCAAGAGTGAGATCTGATAGAGATAATAATAATAAGATAAATATTTTTGGTATTTTTATGATATATATTGAAAGTAAAGATTGCAAAATAAAATAGATTGGAAATTTGTATGATGGAGAATAGACCTGGGGTCATAGGTTTCACTAGTGGCTTCTCTCAAGATAGCATAAGTATTACGGTGGGTGAACAAATTACTGTCGAGCAATTGATAGAAAAGCGAATAATTATGAGAATATCTAGGTGTGATCATGTATATAGTCATCACGTCCGTGACAAGTAGACCGACTTCTACCTGCATCTACTACTATTACTCCACAGATCGACCGCTATCCAGCATGCATCTAAAGTATTTAGTTCATAAGAACAGAGTAACGCCTTAAGCAAGATGACATAATGTAGAGGGAAAAACTCATGCAATATGATATAAACCGACTCCTGACCCCTAGTAGCTGCCGGTGGACCTTCTGTTTTCTAATTTGGACTACCCTTGTGCAGTGAGTTCTTTTGCATCTTGCGGCCCTTGCATAGCTAGCCTACGTTTAGCTTGGCTCATTTGAACTTACGGTAACACAAGCAAACGTTTGTTGAGTGGTTGCTACCAAAAGCTAGAAAATAAAATCTTCTACTAAAGACCAATCCTTAGTTGGCTAGGCTACAATAGCTTCTTCTATAGATCCAAACACACAAGTGGCACCTTGATAACATTTTTCAAACAAAACATGTGGCCTGCGACAGACTTGGTCACAGCACACAAGGGGGTGGCAAAACCAAGGTCCTGGCAAGGGCGGCATATCCTATTATCCTCTGGCTGCCCTATAAATATCACCTATGTCATGAGATGCACAAAGCAGCAGTGCATGCAGCTTGTGGTTTCACCTAGCCAGTACGTATGCTTCGG
>NC_041384.1:55023198-55039022 GCF_002162155.2 Triticum dicoccoides
ATCTTGTTCTCTCACAGCGTATTTCTATTCTGGGTCCTCGCTGAACACATTTGTGCTGCAGATTGATCTTGGATAGGTTTGAAGGAAGCAACAAAGAAGGAGAAAGAAGAAGCAGAAGATGAGCACCACCAAGACGTCGTGGCCGGAGGTGGTGGGCTGGCCGGCGGCGCAGGCCGTGACTCAGGTCAACACCGACAGGCCTGACGTTGCGATCGAGGTGCTCCCATCTGGCACCAGCGTGTCCCCGGGGTTCAGTAGCGAGCGTGTCCGCGTCTTCTTCGATGGGACTGGCAGCGTCACGGCCACTCCACAGGTTGGTTAGGCCGGCGGCGTCATCTTGCCAGGTCGACATTGCCCGTCGCTGAAATAGCTAGAGGAGCTTGATGCTATTTTGATTATCTAGAAGCGGAAGAAGCATTTGATTTATCAATGTACTCGTTATGAATGGAGCCCTTAGCTATTTTGAGGTTGGGTATGTCTTATGGTTGTATCGTCTTTATGTGATCTTTTGAGTTAATAAAATACCTTTTATAAAAGAAATGAAATGAGGACCTTTGTTGACGGAGCGGACACATTGTAATTGTAATGGGCTTGGGCTTGAGCTAGTAAACACAACAAATGTTGGTAATTCAAAACAAAATTATAGCATGGCACTGTTTATCACATGGTTCACAATATAGGTTCATATGGGTGAATCCAGTGCCCATTTTTTCGTATTAGCCCAGCTACATGCTTAGTCACTTCGGTACCAAAATAACGTGGGTTTAGTGGAGTAAAAATTGAAATGATATTGTACCCATTCACTTGACAGTTGTTGAGATGTGTTGTGTTGTAGTTACTACGACTCAATTTACAGTTGTTGAGATGTGATGTGATGTGCTTATTTTACAGTATGTCGTTGCAGGAAATAGCTACAAAACTAGAGATAAGTTTGCTAAAACCGTAAAATGGACAAAAAAATGTTGCATATATTGGATTATCACAATCTTTCATAATGTAAACAAAGACTAAAGACGAGGGATTTGCATGCTTCTCCAAGACGTTATCGTGTCGGTCCACCAATCAACGATATTGGCATGTGTTACAATAAGTGTATATCTCTCTTGATATTCTTTTAGGTTTTTATAAAACAATTGATTACAACATAACATAGGAACTAAAGTTGAACCTACATATAAGTTCACATATATAGTGTACTTTCAATTTTATTGGTACTGCTACACTTTCTTAACAAATATAAAATGTTGTTTTGCTCAAAAGACACATTGTAAGGGATACATATTGCAATCTAATAGATATGGCTTTGTAAATAACTTAGTTTATGAGTTTGGTTAGTAGAAAAATATGCTTAAGTCTAAGAGAATAAATTTAACATGGCTGAATCATAACATAAAACAAATGCTTTACACGTATACATGTGTTATACGCAGAGGGACCATCGCTCAACACTGGAAACGCTCAGGATGGCCTCTAGCTTAGCCATTTTTATTCTCTTATGTACAAGTAGATGATTTTTGTTGACGTAAAACATAGGAATATATATTTGGGGGGCATAAAGGTGCGCTTAAGCAAGTACGGCACCACACATATAAACACAATGTCTACAAAGACTGGCAGGCTAACGAAGTGTTCTTTTCCCTAGGCCCTACCGATGGCTAGGTTACACCTTCCCTCCAAGCAACACCAGTGAGACTGTGGATTCGCCTGCCCTCCGACTGCCGCTCCGGTGGCCGGCAGCGGGGAGAAGAATTCCGGTGCCTTGGCTCTGGCTAGTAGTTTAGGTTAGGTTTTTATTTCTCGCAGGGACTGCATTCAGACGGATGGCAACGCTTCTTCTTTGAGTTGGTCTTTTGGGCTCCGATCCTCCTTGAGTTTGTCCGTCTAAAGTTCAAACGGAACCGACAGAGCTCTGGAGTATATTATTGATCGTCTCCTTAGGGTGGTGAGGTTAGGGTTTCTCGTCATGCATGTGCGCCGGTGAGATCTGTTCTCAGGCACCTCGGATCGATTGAAGGGTTCAATGACGACGACTACGACTCCCACACGCTGGTCCTTAAGGACACATGCACAAAGACTTCCCGACTGTTATCTACAAGGCCGGGCCGGCTCCAGCAGGGGAGCGCCGACAGTGGTGTGTCGGCGGCTCGTTTTGACGGGGGCGGTGGTCGTTCAATGGTCCAGAGACATCAATGTAATGTTTATTATGTTTGGGGTGTTTTATACTTCTAGTGAACTTTTTTTAATAAATCTAGATGCATTTTCACAAAAATTAAAATAAAGGTATGCTTAGATTTCTTATTGTCGATCGTAATCCAGTATGTCTTTCGTTTTTCTAATTTGAACTACATGTGTGCACTGAGTACGTTTGGCTTTGCTCATTTGGGCTTAGCTAAACACAAGCCGGCGTCTCTAGCTCCAAAGCACACCACGCTCGTTGCCGTCCAGAGCGAGTCATTTTGGCTGCCTGACTTGGGCAAGCATATATGTGCAGCTATCGGCTAGATTGCCACCAAAAACTAGAGAACATTTCCTTGTACCAAAGACCAATCCTTGCTCAGCTAAGTTAGGAACTCAGGTTAGCTTCTGCTATAGATCCAAACACACAAGGGGCACCTTGATAACATTTTTCGAAAAATACATGCGGCCTGCAAGCAGATTTGGTCACAGCACAGAAAGGGGGTGAGTGGTGATAAAACCAAGGTCCCGGCAAGGGCGGCATATCCCCGGTGCATATCCTTATAGCTGCATGCCCTATAAATATCATCCAGATCATGAGATGCATAGAGCAGCAGCGCATACAGCATTCTTGCAGTTTCACCTACCTAGTACGGTACGCACTGCTTCGCATCCCCCTCTTGCAGTCTTGTTCTCATGCAACGTATTTCGATTCGGTCTCCATCTAACCCTTGGTCACTGAACACATTTGTGCTGCAGATTGATCTTGGGATAGCAGGTTTGAAGGAAGCAACAAAGAAGAAGAAGAAGAAGATGAGCACCACCAAGACGTCGTGGCCGGAGGTGGTGGGCTGGCCGGCGGCGCAGGCCGTGACTCAGGTCAACACTGACAGGCCTGACGTCGCGATCGAGGTGCTCCCGTCTGGCACCAGTGTGTCCCCGGGGTTCAGTAGCACGCGTGTTCGCGTCTTCTTCGATGGGACTGGCAGCGTCGCGGCAACTCCGCAGGTTGGTTAGGCCCATGCCGTGGTCTTGCCGGGATAATCCTCTTCTTCGAGAAAAATGAAAAGGAAGACGCATTTGATTTTATCAATGTACTCATTATGAATGGAGCCCTTGGCTACTTCGAGGTTGGATATGTACTCTTTGTAGTGTCCTTATGTGATGTTTTGAGTTAATAAAATATCTATTATACAAGAAATGAAATGAGGACTTTTGTTGACGGAGCTGCCATGTTGTAATTGTAATGAGCTCTGGCTTGAGTAAACGCAACAGATGTTGGTAATTCAACAGAAAATTATAGCCTGGTACTGTTTATCACATGGTTTGACAATATAGGTTTATAATGGGTGATTCCAATGCCCCTTTTCCGGATTAGCCTGGCTTGATGCTTAATTACTTCCGCACCAAAATAATGCGAGTTCAGTGGAGGAAAAATTGAAACGATATTGTACCAAGTCACTTGATTGGTTTGGTCACAGCTGTCCACAGCATATGCAATTACTACGACTCAATTTACAGTTGTAGAGATGTGATGTGATGTTCTTATTTTACAGTATGTTGTAGGAAATAGCTACAAAACTAGAGATAAGTTGGCTAAAAACCGTAAAATGGACAAAAACTAAAATGGTTGGATAAATTGGATTATCATAATCTTACGTGATGCCAACGGCAGAGTAATAAAGAATGAGAGATTTGCATCCTTCTCCAAGACGTTGTCCGTCACTCGGTCGGCCGACCAATTAACGGTATTGGTTTGTCATGATAGGTCCATATCTAACTTGATTTTATTTTATTTTTTGGTAAAACAATTGACTACAACATAAAAATTAAATTTGAACCTAAATATAAGTTCACATATAATATAATATAATTTTGATTTTTATTGGTATTGCTACACTTTCTATAAAAAATATCGTTACAGAAGTGTTGTTTTCCTCGAAAGACACATTATAAGGGATACATATTGCAATCTCTTGGTAAATAACTTAGTTTATGAATTTGGTTAGTACAAAAAGATGCCTAAGTCTAAAAGAATATATTTAACATGAAAAATATAATGTGTTACTGCTTTTCCAAAGCTAAACCACGTAACTAAAACTTGGCCACATCATCTTCATATGCATTACACCGTGCATCCGAAGTTCACGCCGGCAAAACAAGCAACATCAATTTTCGTTGTGCTAACCCTAACTAGACAAGCTAGCTCATCGAAGAGAAGAAAAACTACATGTGGCATGTGTGTGGCATGTCGGGCATGTCACTGTGCAAGGCTTAGTAGATATTTATTAATATAAGATGCTTCTTGTTGAGGTAAAACATAGGAGTCTACTGTCTACACTGGGAAAAAACAAAATGGTGCGCTTATGGGCGTGTTTGGTTCATGTCCAGGCCTTGATGCCTGGTAAAATTTGTTGCCTGGTGTTGGCCTGAGAAAAAGAAGATTTTTCCCTGGCCAGGCATGTGTGTGCACGTAATGTTTGGATGAGAACCTGGCCTGGGAGAAACACTTAAAGAATAAAAAAATATGAGTTGAAAGGCTAATTTGATAGAAAGTGCAGCACACATGTGCTAAAGAGTGCCAAATTGCATCTGCCTGGATTCCAGGCGTCCTCTCCTGTTAGCCTGGACCAGGCTAAGCATTCTGCCTGGGAGCTAGCCAGTCTAATCAAGCTGCCACGAGCTCCAGGCCAGACATGTGTCCGTGAATCCAGGTAGCCAACCAAACAAAGCTTTCATGCCGAACAGAAACATCCTAAAAAGAGTAGTGGTCCTTCATGAAACGCTCCATGAAATTCACACGAAAAAATTAGATGGAGTTGTTTTTAAGGTGGATTTCGAGAAATCGTACGATAAAGTCAAATGGCCATTCCTTTAACAGGCATTGCGTATGAAAGGTTTTGATGAAGTCTGGCGCCGCCAGGTAGAATCGTTTACGCAAAAAGGGAGTGTTGGAATTAAAGTGAATGATGACATAGGTCATTATTTCCAGACACATAAGGGCCTGAGACAAGGGGATCCGATGTCCCCTATCCTGTTCAACATTGTAGTTGATATGTTGGCAATTTTGATAGAAAGGGCTAAGGAGGCTGGTTAGGTGGGTGGCTTGGTACCTCATCTAGTTGATGGAGGTGTGTCTATCCTACGATACGCCGATGATACGATCATCTTTATGGAGCATGACTTGGTCAAAGCGAGAAATATGAAGCTGGTGTTATGCCTTTTTGAATAATTGACCGGGTTAAAGATTAACTTTCACAAAAGCAAATTGTTTTGCTTTGGTAGAGCCAAAGACGAACAACGGGCATATAGGCAATTGTTTGGGTGCGAATTGGGGACTTTACCTTTTACGTACTTAGGTATATCAATCCACCATCGTAAGCTGACAAACAGAGAATGGAAATGCATCGAGGTCCGCTTTGAAAAGAAATTGAGTTGCTGGAAGGGCAAGCTCATGTCATACGGAGGCCGATTAATTTTGATAAACTCGGTTCTCATGAGTATGCCTATGTTTTTTTGTCGTTCTTCGAAGTCCCAGTTGGATTTAGGAAAATATTGGACTTCTATCGATCACGATTCTTCTGGCAGGGCGATGAACTAAAAAAAATACCGACTCTCCAAATGGGATAGCATCTGTCGACCGAAAGACCAAGGGGGTCTTGGTATTGAGAATTTTGAAATCAAGAACAGATGTCTTCTCAGTAAGTGGCTGTGGAAGTTATCGTTTGAGACTAATGCCACTTGGGCACAGATCCTCTGTAGCAAGTATCTTCGCTCCAAAACTTTGTCCCAGGTGACAGCAAGGCCGACTGACTCACCTTTTTGGAAAGGGCTTATGAAAGTCAAATTAACCTTGTTTAATAGGACAAAGTTTATTATTGGTAACGGTGCTAGTACGCGATTTTGGGAGGATACTTGGCTCGGAGAGACCCCCCTGGTCATTCAATACCCGTCTCTATATCGTATTGTTCAATGACGTGAGGCGTTCGTTGCAACGGTACTTCAATCCAACCCCCTTAATATTCTGTTCAGAAGAACGCTAGTTGGCAATCGTTGGGAAGAATGACTCCATCTAGAGTAGACTGATGGAGGTTCAGTTATCTCAATAGCCCGATAAACTACGCTGGAAGCTTACTAGGTCTGGAGAGTTTACAGTTAAATCAATGTATGTTGGTGTTATCAATTCAAGCTCGATTCCTAGTTCCAAACATGTTTGGGCTGTCAAAGTTCCTTTGAAAATCAAAGTGTTTATGTGGTTTGTCCATAAACAAGTTATATTAACCAAGGACAATTTAACAAAACGTAATTGGACAGGACCTACTAGGTGTAGTTTCTGTAATCGGGATGAAACTATCAAACACCTTTTTCTTGATTGCCCGTTAGCGAAAGTTCTATGGCGGACAGTCCATATTGCATTTAATATTACTCCATCGAGTTCTGTCAACACGTTATTTGGAATGTGGCTTAATGTGATAGAGCCCGAAACAGCGAGACATATTCGCGTAGGAGTCTGTGCTTTATTGTGAGCAGTCTGGAACTGCAAAAATGATTTGGTTTTTAACAGAACAACAAATATTTATTTTTTTGCAGATTATTTTCCGAGCCACTGCGTTAATCCGTATGTGGTCGCTACTCACTCCGAGGAAGGCCAGGGAGCGTTTGGTTACTGGATCTATCCGCTGGGAGATGGTAGCATGGGATATCTTCAACAGGTTTGGATGACGGTCATGTAATAGGATAGGCAATTAGTTTACCTATCTCTCTTATGCCAGCCGGTTGTGGCTTTTTATGGTTAGTTTGTCTTTTGGCCCATTTAGCTCTTTGTGAGCTTTTCTTTATTTTCGTCTTGAGACTTTAAGACCTTGTTGAACCTATTTATTTATTTAATAAGTTGGCCGTATGCATCGTTTTGATGCAGAGGCCTGGGAGTCCCCCCTTCAAAAAAAAAAAACAATGTCCACGCATATCTCATGCATGTCTCAGGCTAGGCATAGATGCCCCAGGGTTGCATCCAAACACGCTCTAAGTTTCTGCCTATCGATCGTAATCCAGAATGTCTCTTCTGTTTTCTAGTTTGAACTACATGTGTGCACTGAGTACGTTTGGCTTTGCTCGTTTGGGTTTAGCTAAACACAAGCAGGCACCTCGTCCTCGCTTGTTGCCGTCGAGAGCGAGTCATTTTGGCTGCCGGACTTGGGCAAGGATATAGGATGCAGCTATCGGCTAAATTGCCACCAAATACTAGAGAACATTTCCTGTACCAAAGACCAATCCTTGCTCAGCTAAGTTAGGAACTCAGGTTAGCTTCTGCTATAGATCCAAACACACAAGGGGCACCTTGATAACATTTTTCGAAAAATACATGCGGCCTGCAAGCAGACTTGGTCACACAAACACAACACACAAGGGGGTGACAAAACCAAGGTCCCGGCAAGGGCGCATATCCCCGATTCCCTGGTGCATATCCTATAGCTGCATGCCCTATAAATATCATCCAGAGATCATGAGATGCATAGAGCAGCAGCATTCTTGCAGTTTCACTTACCTAGTACGGTACATACTGCTTCGCATTTCCTCTTGCAATCTTTGTTTTCACGCAGCGTATTTCGATTCTCTGTTTCCATCTAACTGTTGGTCACTGAACACATTTGTGCTGCAGATTGATCTTGGGATAGGTTTGAAGGAAGCAACAAAGAAGAAGAAGCAGAAGATGAGCACCACCAAGACGTCGTGGCCGGAGGTGGTGGGCTGGCCGGCGGCGCAGGCCGTAACTCAGGTCAACACCGACAGGCCTGACGTCGCGATCGAGGTGCTCCCGTCTGGCACCAGCGTGTCCCCGGGGTTCAGTACCGAGCGTGTTCGCGTTTTCTTCGATGGGACTGGCAGCGTCGCGGCCACTCCACAGGTCGGTTAGGCCGGCGGCGCCATCTTGCCAGGTCGACATTGCCCGTCGCTGAAATAGTGGAGCTTGATGTTATTTTGATTATCTAGAAGTGGAAGACGCATTTGATTTTATCAATGTACTCGTTATGAATGCAGCCCTTAGCTACTTTGAGGTTGGGTATGTACTCTTTATGGTTGTATCGTCTTTATATGATGTTTTGAGTTAATACAATACCTTTTATAAAAGAAATGAAATAAGGGCCTTTGTTGACGGAACTGGCATATTGCAATTGTAATGAGTTTGGGCTTGAATAAACGCAACAAATGTTAGTAATTCAACACAAAATTATAGCCTAGTACTATTTATCACATGGATTTACAATATAGGTTTATATGGGTGAATCCGGTGCCCGTTTTTTCCGGATTAGCCCGGCTTCATGCTTAATTACTTCCGGACCAAAATAATGTGAGATTAGTGGAGGAAAAATTAAAAGGATATCATACGGGTTGCTTGACAGGTTTGGTCACAGCTCTTCGGAGCATATGCAGTTACGAAGACTCAATTTAGAGCTGTTAAGATGTGATGTGATGTGCTTATTTTACAATATGTTGCAGGAACATAGCTACGAAACTAGAGATAAGTTAGCTAAAAAACTATAAAATGGACAAAAACGAATTGGATTATCATAATATTTCATAGTGTCAAATACAGACTAAGAACGAGAGATTTGCATGCTTCTCCAAGCCATTGTCGGTTGGTCGGTTGAGCAATCAACGATATTGGTTTGTGTTCTGATAGGTGTATATCTCACTTGATTTTCTTTTAGTTTGTTAATAAAACAGTCGACTAAAACATAACATAAAACTAAATTTAAACCTAAATATGAGATCACATATATACAATTTAATTTCAATTTTTATTGGTACTGGTATTGCTCATTTTCTTAAAAAATTTGAATCGTTACCAAAGAAAATGTTTTTCCTCAAAAGAGACATTGTAAGGGATGCATATTTCAATCTAACAGATATGGCTTTGTAAATAGCTTAGTTTATCAGTTTGGTAAGTAGAAAAAGATGCTTAAGTCTAAGAGAATATACGTATTTAACATGAAAAATATAATGTGTTATTAGTGCTCTAAACTGAACCGCGTAACTGAAACTTAACTGAAAAGTTATAGCCATGCATAATGATATGTATCATCTGCATTGTGCATTTCATAGTGCATTTGAAATTCACGCCGGCAAAACTATTAACATCAACTTTTGTTGTGCTAACCCCAACTAGACAAGCTCATCAAAGGGAAGAAAAACTACATGTGTCATATGTGTGGCATGTCGGGGCGTGTCACCGTGAAATGCTTCCTAGTAGATATTTATTCAGCAAGAGGCGTCTACTTGCAAATATAATAAGTATACGCTTCATGTTGAATAAAACATTAGGAGTATATACTCTGGAAAACAAACATAAAGGTGCGCTTAAGTTTCTTATTGTCGATCATAATCCGGTATGTCTTTTGTTTTTAAATTTGAACTTTAATGTGCACTGAGTACGTTTGGCTTGGCTCATTTGGGCTTAGCTAAATACAAGCAAGCGTCTCTAGCTCCAAAGCACATGATTCTAAAAAAAAGCTCCAACCTACACGCACACACTAGTAGAAAACAAGCTTTTGGTTCGGGCCTGGCCAGCCCATTAGTCCCGGTTCAGTCACAAACCGAGACCCATGGGGGTATACGTCCCGGTTCGTGAGCCGGGGGGGAGGGGGGGGGCTCGTGGGCATTGGTCCCGGTTCGTCTGGACCCATTTGTCCCGGTTCTAGGCACGAACCGGGACTAATGGGCCTCGCTCCTGGCCCACATACATTGGTCCCGGTTCGTGGCTCAAACCGGGACAGAAGGTGGAGCTTTAGTCCCGGTTTCAGCCACAAACCGGGACAAATGAGCTGCCTATATATACCCATCGCCGCAGCAGAGCACTCCACAGTGCTCTGTTTTTTCTGGCCGGCGAGGGTAGGGCATTTGGGTGTTGTAGCTCACCTCCTATGCATATGAGGTGTTCGATGAAATGCCCGAGCCACACTAGTTAAGCTTTCTCCTCTCGAAGCTCGACCTCCAAACTCCATTTTCCCCGAGATTTGCATAGGTTTAGCGGTCCGTCACGTCCCGTCCCCGTCTTCACCGCCGTCGATCGCCTGCGCCGATCTTGTCACCGGCACCACCGTGGTGAGCCTCTTGTTCTTATCTTCTTTCCGAAAGAAAAAATATTCTTACTTTAGATAGATACTTGTCTAATTGTCTTACTTTTATTATTGCTTGTTATTATATAGTGCGATGGTTTTGGTATCCGCCCCCGCCGGCCCTCGCCCTGGCTATGATTCGGATGTGGTATATATTATCTTTTTATAACTGTTTGGTTCATTTATTGTTTATGACAATTATGCCAACCAATGTGACATAGATTTTATTTATGTAGGAGGTAGTTGAACCGGAAATTCCAACCGACCCTATTGTCGAGAGGTTAAATTTAGTTGAAGAAGAAAACAATTACTTGAAGGAAAAAATAAAAAAAAATTGAGGAGGAGAAGATGATATTGGAGTCGCATGTTGCGGATGTCGTCGATGATCACAAGATCAAGATGGATGCAATGCGGTTGAAGATGAGAAAGATTAGAAAATATGTCATTCATACCGAGGCTTGGTATCATTGTGCCGTTGGATCAATTGTTACCTTGGTTGTGATTATGATCGCATTTGTTGTTGTATTGAAAGGTTTGACATAGTTTCAATGTATGGTTTAAGTAGATGCTCTGAAGAGCTATATGTTGTTCAATTTAAACTATGTATGTACTTTGGTTTTAATGTGATGACGAACTTCTATTAATTTGGTCACTTATCTATCCATGTGAATCTGTAATGGTTTTTGACACACATAATTATATATAATGCAAGCAGATGAACCGGCAATGGATGTACGGTGACAGACACACATAATTATGTTTCTCGAAGTGGCTGAGGCAAACAAGCAGAATGGTTGCATGAAAAATAACAAATGAAGTCAGAAAGGGTTGAAAATTGATGATGTGGCTTTGAATGATGCATTTTGAACACACAAAAAGTCTGGAGTTCAAATAAGTTCAAAAAAATGAAATCCCTTTGTAACAGATGAGTTTTCGTCTGAAACCCTGATACTTCGAAAGAGATTGTCCGTTTTGTACACGAAGTGCATCTAGTTTTTGCCGTAACCATCTCTACTTTTTAACACATGCTATGTGGGTGAAATAATGAAACCATGCCAAATTTCAACTTTTTCAGAGTTCATTTGTAGTGCTTTTCAATTTCAGGGTCATTTAGTGCAAAAACAATTAACTAATAGCAAAAATAATGAACTAGAATTTTTTTTATGAAACTCTGATAGAACAAATAATAAACTAAATGAATGAACTAGAAAACTTCAATGAAACTCTAATAGAAAAAACAATGATCTAGAAAACTTTAATGAAACTCTAATAGCAAAAGGAATCAACTAAAAAGCTTTCATAAACCTCTAGTATTATTGAAACTACAATTATATAAAATTTATGCAACTAAAATTATCAAAGTATTCTCTGTTCAAAACATTATAAGCAAAAAGAATTTTCATAAATAACTTTTTTTGTTAGAAACTTTAATAGCAAAAAGAATTATCATAACTTTTTTGTTAGAAACTAAAATAACAAAAACTGTTTTTGAATATAATGATAAAACACAGTAATATTAAATAGCAGGAAAAAGAATCACTCCAAAATCTATTTTTATAGTAAAGTTAATCACAAACTAGCAATTCACACAAATTTCAAAGAATTCAAATTTAAACTATTCAAATTGAAAAACTAATGGCACTAACAGAAAGTTTATTATTTTTATTACCTAAAATAAAAAAGAATCACTAAAAAACAGTAACTATTTTATTTTTATAGTAAAGTTAATCACAAACTAGTGATTCACACAAATTTCAAAGAATTCAAATTTAAACTATTCAAATTGGAAAACTAATGGCACTAACAGAAAGTGTATTATGTTTATTACCTAAAATCAAAAAGAATCACTGAAAAATAGTAAGTATTTTATTTTTATAGTAAAGTTAATCACAAACTAGTGATTCTCACAAATTTCAAAGAATTCAAATTTAAACTATTCAAATTGGAAAACTAATGGCACTAACAGAAAGTTTATTATTTTTATTACCTAAAATAAAAAAGAATCACTGAAAAACAGTAAGTATTTTGTTGTAAGTAGAAACAAAATAAAATAAATAAAGCAACAAAGATAACTAAAAAACTGAAAAAAATAAAAAATGCCACCTACTTGGCCACCATAACCTGAATACGACTAGAAACCCACCCATGGGCCAGGATTCAGGCGTGCAGTAGGCTCAGTAGGCTCACAGGCAGATAAACTGACTTTAGGCCCATAAGCCTGCATTGGAGAGGAGCTCGAAGTGGTCAGCGCAACAGTGCTTATAAACCACTGTCGAAGCCTCTCGGCTAGCGAGGTGGGACTAAACATCCCACCGCACCGCGACAGTTCGAGCACAAGACCATTGGTCCCGGTTCGTCGCTCAAACCGAGACGAAAGGGGGGCTTTGGTCCCGGTTCGTGGCACCAACCGGAACCAATGTCACCCCTTTAGTCCCGGTTGGTGCCACCAACCGGGACCAAAGGCCTCTGCTTCCCGCCCTTTGGACTGCTGAAAAAAGACCTTTGATCCCGGTTGGTGGCACCAACCGGGAGTAAAGGGGTGCATTGGTTCCAGTTCATGGCACCAACCAGGACCAAAGCTCTGGGTATATAACCAACACTTGTGAAAATTTTCATCTTCATCTCGCAGTTGCCCCCGACGACCCCTCGACGACATCGACACCGCCCGTCGCCCCCGTCGTCGTCGTCGCCTGCTATGACGCCCCCGATTTGACCGTACACTAATCATACACGCAAATCTGTATGATCAAGATCAAGGACTCACGAGAAGATATCACAACACAACTCTAGACACAAATTAAAATAATACAAGCTTTATATTACAAGCCAGGGGCCTCGAAGGCTCGAATACATAAGCTCGAATACACAAGAGTCAGCGGAAGCAATAATATCTGAGTACAGACGTAAGTTAAACAAGATTGCCTTAAGAAGGTTAGCATAAACTGGGATACAGATCGAAAGAGGCGCAAGCCTCCTGCCTGGGATCCTCCTAAACTACTCCTGGTCGTCGTCAGCGGGCTGCACGTAGTAGTAGACACCTCCAGGGTAGTAGGATTCATCGTCAACGATGGCGTTTGGCTCCTGGGCTCCATCATCTGGCCGTAGCAATCGGGTATAGAAAGGGGAAAAGAGGAAGCAAAGCAACCGTGAGTACTCATCCAAAGTACTCGCAAGCAAGGAGCTACACCACATATGTATGCATTGGTATCAAATGGAAAAGGGGTATCATATGTGGACTAAACTACAGAATGCCAGAATAAGAGGGGGATAACTAGTCATATCGAAGACTACGCTTCTGGTAACCTCCATCGTGCAGCAGAAGAAGAGAGTAGATGGTAAGTTCACCAAGTAACATCGCATAGCATAATCCTAACCGATGATCCTCCCCTCGTCGCCCTGTGAGAGAGCGATCACCGGTTGTATCGGCACTTGGAAGGGTGTGTTTTATTAAGTATCCGGTTCTAGTTGTCACAAGGTCAAGGTACAACTCCAAGTCGTCCTGTTACCGAAGATCGCGGCTATTCGAATAGATTAACTTCCTTGTAGGGGTGCACCACATTTCCCAACATGCTCGATCCCCTTTGTCTGGACACACTTTTCTAGGTCGTGCCCGACCTCGAAAGATCAACACGTCGCAACCCTACCTAGGCACAAAAGAGAGGTCAGCACGCCGGTCTAAATCCTATGGCGCAGGGGTCTGGGCCCATCGCCCATTGCACACCTGCATGTTGCGAGGGCGGCCGGAGGGCAGACCTAGCAACCTCCGTTACAAAGGAAGTTGCGTCACGAGGTCCAACCCGGCGCGCGCCGCTCAGTCGCTGACGTCACGAAGGCTTCGGCTGATACCACGACGTCGAGTGCCCATAACTGTTCCAGCGTAGTTGGTTAGTGCGTATAAGCCAGTGGCCAGACCAGATCAAATACCAAGATCTCGTTAAACGTGTTATTTTGACATAACTGCGGATGCCGACCAGGACCAGGCCCACCTCTCTCCTAGGTGGTCTCAACCAGCCCTTTCGCTTCGCCACAAAGTAATAGTCGAGGGCCGGTGGGAACCAAGGCCCACCACTACCTGGGTGGAACCACCTGCCCCTTCAACCCCCCAACATCGGAATCACTTGCAGGTACTCAATGAACCGACCCGACTTTAGTCACAACATGTATAGTATGTATGTATAATATAAACCCGTGACCAACACCCGACGTGATCACGGCCCGATAGTATAGCATGGCAGACTGACAAGAATGTAGGGCCACTGATGATAATCTAGCATCATATACTAAGCATTTAGGATTGCAGGTATCAACAGTTGTAGCAACAATGACAGGCTATGCATCAGAATAGGATTAACGGAAAGCAGTAACATGCTACACTACTCTAATGCAAGCAGTAGAGAGAAGAGTAGGCGATATCTGGTGATCAAGGGGGGGCTTGCCTGGTTGCTCTGGCAAGAAGGAGGGGTCGTCAACACCGTAGTCGTACCGGGTAGCAGCGGCGTCGGTCTCGGTGTCTAACGAGAGAAGAGGGGGAAGAAACAATAAATATAATGCAAACATAAGCATGACGATGGAAGACATGACAATGTGCGGTTCTAGGTGTGCCCTAACGCGGTAGGAGGTGGTACCGGCAAAGGGGGAAACACCCGGGAAAGTATTCCCGGTGTTTGGCTTTTTCGGACAGATGAACCGGAGGGGGTAAGTTGCATGTTTGCTATGCTAGGGATGCGTGGTGGACGAATGGGCAGCGTATCCGGATTCGTCTCGTTGTTCTGAGCAACTTTCTTGTACAAAGTTTTTCCATCCGAGCTACGGTTTATTTTATATTGATTTTAAAAGATTTAAATCAATTTTAGCATTTATTTAATTAATTTAATTCAACATTATCTAGAACAGTGTATGCTGTCGTCATCATGACGTCAGCAGTTGACCTGGTCAACCTGACAGGTGGGTTCCACCTGTCAGTGATTGTTTGACTAATTAACAATAGTTATTTAGGTTAACTAGTTATTAGGTTAATTAATCTTAATTAGTTAATTTAAACAGAATTAATTAAGTTAATTAATTAATTAATTAATTAATTAATTAATTAATTTTATTTATTATTATTATTATTTAAATTCTTTTTTTAAATTTCATTCACAGGGGGTGGGCCCCGTTTGTCTGTGGCCCAGAGGGGCCTTAACGGGTGCGGGTACTAGCGGGCAATGGGCGCCCGGGCGTGCGCCCGTGGCCACCTAGTGGGGCGCTAGCCACGGCGGCGGATCGGAGCAGGGCGGCGCAACCTGGAGGGGGGGTGGCGCGGCCAGGCCGGTGTGGGGCCGCATGGCGATGCGGGGGCCAAATGGCGCGGAAGCGCAGCGAGAGGCGCCCGCAGCGGAGCAGAAGCAGCGGGGCTACACGGCGGAGGGAGAGCGGCGGCAGGGGGCGGCGAAGGCGCGGCCATGGCAGGAGCGCACGGGAGGCGTCGGGGCGTGGCCCGGGACGTGCAGGGGGAGGTCGGTGCACGAACCGGGCGTGGGGAGTGAGGCGACG
>NC_041384.1:55039284-55072113 GCF_002162155.2 Triticum dicoccoides
GCACGCGCGCGAGTGGCGGGCGGTGGAGCGCGGCCAGGGGAGGCGCAGCGGGCAGGGCTCGGCCATGTGCGGGCGGCACCAGCGTCGGAGAGGCGAAGCACGGGCGCGCGCGAGGCCACGCGAGAGCGTGCCCGAGCGCGGGACGGCACCAGCGAACGCGGGCAGCGCGTTCTGCGAGGGAGGGGAAGCGAGCGGTGCAGGGACCTACAAGGGAATGCGCGGGCGGCAGCAGTGGCCGTGATGACCGAACGAGGAAGGGAAAGGGAAGGCGGAGCGGGTCGGGGTCCTCACCCCCGATGCAGGGGTACTGTAATGCCCGGATAATCGTACTACAGTAATCCAACGCTAATAATGCCACGTCACCACGGTTACTGTTGCTAACCTATCGTTAGTTCAAAACCGACTCAAATTCAAGTTTAAAATAAGGTTAAATAATAAAAGTTTTCAAAAATTAAACAAAATTGTTCAGTGTATGCAAATAAATACCTAGGAATTTATGGTGTAGTAAACACATTTTTGTAAAAAGACTAAATAATTTAAAATGATTTAAAACAGAAAAGAGAAATAAAAAGAAAAGGGAAAAGCCTACTCTAACAAAATACTAAAAGGAGGCAGACCCCCCACTGGGCCATTTGTGGCCCAGCTGGCCAGCCCAACTGGGCAAGGGCCCAGCCGGCCACACCAACCCCACTCCTTTATCCCATAACACCCCAAAACCTTAACCCACTTCCCGTCGTCCCACACCCCACTCCCCCACTCCCTCGTCTGGATCTGGATCGGGAGGAGACCGATCCTACCGCCCACCCCCTCCTATTGACGGCCGCCTTGGCCACCTGGCCGACACTGGAGCCCCTCCGCCGGCTTGCCACCTCTACGCCGTCGTCCCCGTCACCTCCCCTCGACCCCCGCTGCCATTTCCCTACCACTCGCCGTGAGCAAGCCCCTCCCTCTCCTCTCTCCCTCCCGCGTCGACCGTGCCACCGCGCCTCGCGCGCCCCTCTCCGCTTCACTCCGGCGGCCCGCGCTCATCGTGGCCTCGCCCCGCTTCGGCCCCTCCTGCTTCTCGCGCCCTCGCACGCGCACGTCCACCCGCTTGCGCTCGCTTAGTTGGCCGCGCCCGGCTGCGCCTACCACCTACCTCGCCGCGGCTTCCACTCTGCTCCGGGCGCGCGCCTCGCCTCCATCGATACGCGCAGCCGCTCCCCGCTACCCCGCGCAGGCTCCGCCCTTCGTTGCCACGGTTCGCCTCCCCACCGCTCGCGCCCACAGCCGCCACGCTCGGCGCCCTGCTGCGCCGATGGCCGTGCGCCGCCTTGCCGTCGTCGCGCTGCGTGCCTCGCCCCCATCGTCCGCCCTCGCCTCCTCTATGCCCCGGCCTCGCCTCGTCCGCCCCGATGCACCGTCCCGGCGCCCTGGCACCGCCTGCATCCCCACAGCCTCGCCCTGCCGTGGCCTCTCCGCTGCCACGTCCGACATCCTCCCCTCGTCGTGGCACCGACTGGCCGCGCCCAGTCCGGGCGCCCGCGCCCGCAGCGTCACACCACCCGCACCCGCTCCGGTTGGACTTTGGCCCTATGACAAACGGGGCCCACCCCCTGAGAACGAAAATAAAAAAATAAAAAAAATAAAAAGTAAATAAATAATAATTAAAATATTTAATTAAATAATTAATCAATGAACTAATTGAGTTAATTAATCATATTTAATTAATCTAATTAACCTATTAGTTTAATTAAGTAGTAGTTACTTTAACCTAGACCCTAATCAACCTAACAGTCTATGACAGGTGGGTCTCACAGGACCCACAGGCCAGGTTTGATTCTGGTCAGCTGGGTTTGACCTGCTGACGTCATGGTGATGTCATGCTGACATCACCTTTCACTATTCTGGATAATGTTCTATTTAAATAATTAAATAAATTTCAAAAATGCATAAAACTTTGATAAATCATATAAAATAAACCGTAGCTCAGATGAAAAAACTTTGTACATGAAAGCTGCTTAGAACGACGAGACAAATTCGGATACGCAGCTCGTTCGGCGGCCACACACCCCTACCATATCGAACACGCAACTTTCCCCCTCCGATACATCTGTCCGAAAACGCGAAACACCGGGGATACTTCCCGAATGTTTCCCCCCTTCGCCGGTATCACCTCTTAGCGCGTTAGGGCACACCCAACACCGTTGTTTGCTTTGTCATGCATTGTTATGCATCTGTTTGCATTGTATTCATTGTTTCTTCCCCCTCTTCTCCCGGTAGACTATGAGGCCGACGCTGCTGCTGGTGCCCCATCCGACTACGTCACCGACGACCCCTCCTTGTCTGAGCAACCAGGAAAGCCCCCCCCCCTTGATCACCAAATATCACCTACTCTCCTCTATACTTCTTGCATTAGAGTAGTGTAGCATGTTACTGCTTTCCGTTAATCCTATCCTGATGCATAGCCTGTCCTTGCTACTACTGTTGTTACCTTTGCCTGCAATCCTAATGCTTAGTATAGGATGCTAGTTTATCATCAGTGGCCATACATTCTTGTCCGTCTGCCATGCTATACTATCGGGCCGTGATCACTCGGGAGGTGATCACGGGTATATACTATATACATTTTACATGATACATGTGATGACTAAAGTCCGGTTGGCTCGAGGAGTACCCGCGGTTGATTCACGAATTGGGGGCTAGAAGGACATACTTTCTCGATAGCCCTCTATGTGGATCTTTGTGGCGAAGCAACAAGGCAGGTTGAGACCACCTAGGAGAGAGGTGGGCCTGGCCCTGGTCGGCGTTCACGGTTATTTCAAGATAACACGTTTAACGAGATCTTGGTATTTGATCTGAGTCTGGCCATTGGCCTATACGCACTAACCATCTACGCGGGGACAATTATGGGCACTTGACGTCGTGGTATCAGCCGAAGCCTTCGTGACGTCAGCGATTGAGTGGCGCACACCGGATTGGACTGGAACGCCTTCTAGGCTAGGCCTGCTTTCGGCCGCCCTCGCAACGTGCAGGTGTGCAATGGGCGATGGGCCTAGACCCCTGCGCCATAGGATTTAGACCGGCGTGTTGACCTCTCTGTTGTGCCTAGGTAGGGCTACGGCGTGTTGATCCTCCGAGGCCGAGCATGACCCAGGAAAGGGTGTCCGGCAAAATGGGATCGAGCGTGTTGGGTTATGTGGTACACCCCTGCAAGGAAGTTAGTCTATTCGAATAGCCGTGATCTTCGGTAACATGACGACTTGGAGTTGTACCTTGACCTTATGACAACTAGAACCGGATACTTAATAAAACGCAGCCTTCCAAGTGCTAGATACAACCGGTGGTCGCTCTCTCACAGGGCGACGAGGGGAGGATCATCGGTTAGGATTATGCTATGCGATGTTACTTGGTGAACTTACCATCTACTCTCTTCTTCTGCTGCAAGATGGAGGTTACCAGAAGCGTAGTCTTCGAAAGGACTAGCTATCCTCCTCTTATTCCGCCATTCTGCAGTCCAGTCCACATATGATACTCCTTTTCCATTTGATACCAATGCATACATATGTAGTATAGCTCCTTGCTTGCGAGTACTTTGGATGAGTACTCACGATTGCTTTGCTCCCTCTTTTCTCCCTTTCTATACCCAATTGCTGCGACCAGACGTTGGAGCCCAAGAGCGAGACGCCACCGTCGATGACGATGACTACTACTCGGGAGGTGCCTACTACTACGTGCAGCCCGCTGACGACGACCAGGAGTAGTTTAGGAGGATCCTAGGTAGGAGGCATGCACCTCTTTCGATCTGTATCCCAGTTTGTGCTAGCCTTCTTAAGGCAAACTTGTTTAACTTGTGTCTGTACTCAGATATTGTTGCCTCCGCTGACTCGTCTATGATCGAGCTCTTGTATCCGAGCCCTCGAGGCCCCTAGCTTGTAATATGATACTTGTATGACTTATTTTATTTTTAGAGTTGTGTTGTGATATCTTCCCGTGAGTCCCTGATCTTTAGCATACACGTTTGCGTATATGATTAGTGTACGATTGAATCGGGGGCGTCACAAGTTGGTATCAGAGCCGACTGCCTGTAGGAATCCCCCTTTCACACTCCTTGGCCGAAGTCGAGTCTAGACATTACCAAACACTTTTACTAACATGGATGTGTGCCTTACGGGCCCACGTCACCATCTGGGTGGCATTAGGATCTTTGACTCCTCGATCCTTACTCCAGGACTCTAAACTCTCTTCTACTCAGGTTAAACGATTTTACTAACTTTAACACTAGGATCCCGTGACCACATTCACCCCAAAGTTGGATAAGCCCTAGCTATTCTTTAGAGTAGTATATTGAACATTATCCACACTGCCAGTTGACTCCTTTGAAACATCTTTGTTTTCAGATGGAACCCACGAGACAGGTTGTGCGCCACACGACGGCCATTGGTGCCTCAGGGTCACCTGCTGTGTTGGTTGAGATGATGACCTATCTGGGTTATCGCTGGCACCCTGAGTACACCGTCTATCAGGAGTATCAGGACTTCAACTAGGAGCAGTACCGTGCCATCGTCCACCTCTACTCTCGGGAGTATGACTCCACTACCGTGATGCACACTGCTCATGGTGTTGGAGTGACTATCGATATGGCAGTCCACGATGCTGCTTATGCTTCTCTGACACGTCTTCGTGGAGAGTACCAGGAGTTGGACACCTCCCCCTTCAGGCACATTGCTATCGCATCCGATGTTGGTGCAGAGGGATACTACACTGCTGCCTACTCCACTGTCACCCGAGAGCCCTTCTACCATCAGAACCTGGTTCTGCATGCTGATGGGCTGGATAGAGCTAGCCGAGCTCTTCGCCACGAGCTGTACACCAACTGTCAGCACATGTACCGTGCTCTGACGCTGTTGCACCCCTCTGTCCGATCTGGTGATCTGTCGCGTTCTGTGATCTACCCTGCCAGGACCGTGATGCCCCAGGGCGTCGGCTGGCCAGATGTGGGAGGCTACTCTCCCGCACTTGGTCCTCTCCTGCCACCTGCGCGTCGGGTTCCGCACCAGAGTATCCGCTGACCCCAGGCTACTCGTGTGGAGGTCTTCCCTTCGCGTCACTACCAGCTGTTAGGCTACACCTACCTCCATAGTTCCTCCTGGGACTGATGTAGGCTTGCTTGTTAGTGTTAGGTGCCTTCGCCGCGAGCCTGCGTGCCGCCTATGATGTTCTTAATCTATGTACCAAACTCTATGCATGATCACTTTTGTAAGATGTGCCAACTACTATGTAGTATCTATCGTGTTCCTTTCATTATGCATGTTTCATCATGAATGATTCTTGCCCTCGCCATTTCTCAATGCTGAACTACTCCTGTTATATATTAGCAGGATGGTTAGACCAGGTGGTCGTGGTCGTGGTGGCAACGCCCCACCACCGCCTGAGTACATGGCTGGTATGATCCAACAGCTTGAGATGAATCGCCAGTTCATGGAGAATATGATGGCTCCGTTTCCTCGCCCCAATATGAACCAGCAGCCAACCCCAGTAACTCTGCAGGATTTCATGCGCCTGAACCCAACTGTGTACCGCAGCTCAACTTAGCCTCTAGATGCTGATGACTGGCTCCGTGACATCAGCTATGAGATGGAGTCTACTGATGTAGCCCCTGCCAGCTATGTCACCTTCGATTCCTTCTTCTTGAAGGGACCCGCTGCTCAATGGTGGGACAGCCACAGGCGTACTTTGCCAGTTGGAACAATCATCACCTGGCCAGACATCCAAGCTGCTTTCCGTGCTCGCTTCATTCCTCAGGGAGTCATGGACTGTAAGAAGTGTGAGTTCCGCAACCTCACCCAAGGCAACAAAACTATTGAAGCTTATCAGTGGGAGTTTCTTGACTTGTCCCGCTATGCTGAAGAAGACATTGCAACTGATGCACGCAGAGAGGAGAAGTTTCGTGATGGCCTTCAAGCTGACATCAAGCTCGCACTTCTAGTTCATGACTTTGCTGATTTCGCCACCCTGGTGAACAAGGCCATCAATGTCGAAACAGGTCTGCAGGAATACCAGAGCTCTCTGATATGTCTCCAACGTATCTATAATTTTTTATTGCTCCATGCTATATTATTTACTGTTTTGAATGTTTATGGGCTTTATTATACACTTTTATATCATTTTTGGGACTAACCTATTAACCCAGAGCCCAATGCCAGTTTCTGGTTCTACCCTATTTTAGGGGTTCGAAGAAAAGGAAAATCAAACGGAGTCCAATTGACCTGAAACTTCACGTAACTCATTTTTGGAAGGAAAGAAGCCCAGAAGACTTGGAGTGCATGTCGGGGGACCTGCGAGGAGGCCACGAGGCAAGGGGCGCGCCCTCCACCCTCGTGAGCCCCTCGTGGCCCCCCTGACATACTTCTTCCGCCTATATATCTCCATATACCCTAAAAACATCCGTGAGCACAATAGATCGGGAGTTCCGCCGCCAGAAGCCTCCGTAGCCACCAAAAGCCAATCTAGACCCGTTCCGGCACCCTGCCGGAGGGGGCAATCCTTCTCCGATGGCCATCTTCATCATCTCGGTGCTCTCCATGACGAGGAGGGAGTAGTTCTCCCTCGGGGCTGAGGGTATGTACCAGTAGCTATGTGTTTGATCTCTCTCTCTCTGTTCTTGATTTGGCACGATCTTGATGTATCGCGAGCTTTGCTATTATAGTTGGATCTTATGTTTCTCCTTCCCCTCTTCTCTCTTGCAATGAATTGAGTTTCCCCTTTGAAGTAATCTTATCGGATTGAGTCTTTAAAGATTTGAGAACACTTGATGTATGTCTTGCCGTGCGTATCTGTGGTGACAATGGGATACCACGTGATTCACTTGATGTATGTTTTGGTGATCAACTTGCAGGTTCCGCCCATGAACCTATGCATAGGGGTTGGCACACGTTTTCATCATGATTCTCTGGTAGAACTTTGGGGCACTCTTTGAGGTCCTTTGTGTTGGTTGAATAGATGAATCTGAGATTGTGTGACGCATATCGTATAATCATACCCATGGATACTTGAGGTGACATTGGAGTATCTAGGTGACATTAGGGTTTTGGTTGATTTGTGTCTTAAGGTGTTATTCTAGTACGAACTCTAGGGCTGTTGGTGACACTTATAGGAATAGCCTAACGGATTGATTGGAAAGAATAACTTTGAGGTGGTTTCGTACCCTACCATAATATCTTCGTTCGTTCTCCGCTATTAGTGACTTTGGAGTGACTCTTTGTTGCATGTTGAGGGATAGTTATGTGATCCAATTATGTTATTACTTTTGTGAGGACTTACACTAGTGAAAGTATGAACCCTAGGCCTTGTTTCAACACATTGCAATACCGTTTACGCTCACTTTTACCATTAGTTACCTTGCTGTTTTTATAATTTCAGATTACAAATACCTTTATCTACTATCCATATTGCACTTGTATCACCATCTCTTCGCCGAACTAGTGCACCTATACAATTTATCATTGTATTGGGTGTGTTGGGGACACAAGAGACTCTTTGTTATTTGGTTGCAGGGTTGCTTGAGAGAGACCATCTTCATCCTACGCCTCCTATGGATTGATAAACCTTAGGTCATCCAATTGAGGGAAATTTGCTACTGTCCTACAAACCTCTACACTTGGAGGCCTAACAACGTCTACAAGAAGAAGGTTGTGTAGTAGACATCAAGCTCTTTTCTGGCGCCGTTGCCGGGGAGGTTAGCCCTTGAAGGTAACGAGAAGGAGCCTCCTATTAAACCAATCTCATTAATAAGGAGCTCCAAAAGGAGGATTGAACCCACACATGATGTGGTGAAGAAGAAGAAAAGAAAAAGGAAGAGAGGTAAAAAGATGTCTCTCCCAAATAATGCTGCACCTATTACTATTGTGCCTCATGAAAATATAACTATGGAAGTTAATGGTACTTCTTATGATCTTGAGAATCTTTTTGGCACTTTCTTGGAAGAATATGATAATTACTATACTATTGGTGCTATCCATACTATTAATGATGAGAGTGATGATGCTTATGATATGAAATGGCCCAAGCTTGGGGATGCTATGTTTCGTGAAGATGATGTTTTTGAGAATATATTTGCTGCAATTAATGTTTGTCCCAAGCTTGGGGATGCTACGTTTAATGAAGATGATATTTTTAATCTCCCAAGTTTTGATATGCAAATTTATAATGATGATAGCATGCCTCCTACCTATGATGATTATTGTGATGATACTTATGCTATAAAAAGTAGTGATTATATTTATAAAACTTGTCATGATTATGATTACCCCTTCACTAAACATTACTCTTTTAATGTGGAAATAATTTATAGAATTCGAGTCTCTTATGATACTCCCACTATCCCGAATGAGAAGAATTTTGCTTATGTGGAGAGCAATAAAATTTCTATGCTTGTATATCATGAAAATAATACTTTAGGTGCTGGTTATATTGTTGAATTCATTCATGATGCTACTGAAAATTATTATGAGGGAGGAACATATGCTTGTAGGAATTGCAATAATATCAAGTTTCCTCTCTATGTGCTTAAAGTTTTGAAGTTATGCTTGTTTTGCCCTCCTATGCTAGTTGATTATTGTTCCCACAAGTTGTTTGCTCACAAAATCCCTATGCATAGGAAGTGGGTTAGACTTAAATGTGCTAGTAATATTCTTCATGATGCTCTCTTTATGTTTCAATTCTTATCCTTTATGTGAGCATCATTGAAATCATCATTCCTAGCTAAGGGCGTTAAACGATAGCGCTTGTTGGGAGGCAACCCAACTTTATTTTTGTTCCTGTTTAGTAATAAATAATTCATCTAGCCTATTTTTATATGTGGTTTTATGCTTTTAGTTAGTGTTTGTGCCAAGTAGAACCTTTGGGAAGATTTGGGGAAAGTCTTGTTGATCATGCTGTCAAAAACATAAACTTTAGCGCTCACGAGAATTGCTGCAATTTTTTATTGGAGAGTGCTATTTAGTTAATTATTTTTGAAGATGATTAAAAGATAAATTCCCCAGGTCCAGCAATTTATTTTAGAATTTTTGGGGTTCCAGAAGTTTGCATTAGTTACAGATTACTACAGACTGTTCTGTTTTTGACAGATTCTGTTTTTCGTGTGTTGTTTGCTTATTTTGACGAATCAATGGCTAGTAAAAGAGTTTATAAACCATAGAGAAGTTGGAATACAGTAGGTTTAACACCAATATAAATAAATAATGATTTCCTTACAGTACCTTGAAGTGGTGATTTACTTTCTTATACTAACGGAGCTTACGAGTTTTCTACTTTAAGTTTTGTGTTGTGAAGTTTTCAAGTTTTGGGTAAAGATTCGACGGACTATGGACTAAGGAGTGGAAAGAGCCTAAGATTGGGGATGCCCAAGGCACCCCAAGATAATATTCAACTACAACCAAAAGCCTAAGCTTGGGGATGCCCCGGAAGGCATCCCCTCTTTCGTCTTCGTTCATCGGTAACTTTACTTGGAGCTATATTTTTATTCGCCACATGATATATGTTTTGCTTGGAGCGTCAATTTATTTTTTTAGGATTTGCTTTATGTTATTTAGAACAATGTTTTGCATCTTTTATTTCAATAAAAGTGGCATTGATAGCCTTTACTATGCCTATGTTACAAGTATACATGTTGCTGTTTGAAAACAGAAAGTTTACCGCTGTTGAAATAATTCCCTAGAAAAGTAAGAATGTGATAAAATTTTGAAACCTTTTTAATATTAAGATCTGATAAATTTAATACAGTGGGAATTTTATTTCATAATTTTTGGAGCTAGGGAAGTATGGATGTTGCAGCATTCTTTACAGACTGTCCTGTTTAGGCAGATTGCTGTTATGTTTGCATTGTTTGCATATGTTTGCTTCTTTAATGATTCTATTTGAGGATAGGACTATTAAATATGCAGAGGCATTTAGTATGAAATGTTGAATAATAATTTTAGTGATTTTCTACAGTAGAGTATGATAAGGTTTTTGCAATGGTTTATACTAACTTATCTCACGAGTCTTTGTTGAGTTTTGTGTGGATGAAGCTTTTGAGATTTAGGGAGACCGTGATATGAGAGGAAATAAGGAGACAAAAAAGCTCAAGCTTGGGGATGCCCAAGGCACCCCAAGATAATATTTCAAGAAGTCTCAAGCGTCTAAGCTTCGGGATGCCCGGTTGGCATCCCACCTTTCTTCTTCAACAACTATCGGTTAGTATCGGTTGATCCTAAGTTGTTGCTTCTTCACATGATGTTTGCCATTCTTAGATGTCATTTTTTTTGCTTTCTGTTTGAATAAAATACCAAGATCTGAAATTATTAAATGTTAGAGAGTCTTCACATAGTTGCATAATTATTCGACTACTCATTGATCTTCACTTATATCTTTCGGAGTAGTTTGTCATTTGCTCTAGTGCTTCACTTATACATTTTAGAGCATGGTGGTAGTTTTATTTTGAAGAAATAGATGAACTCTCATACTTCACTTATATTATTTTGAGAGTCTTAAATAGCATGGTAATTTGCTTAAAATCCCAATATGCTAGGTATATATGATTAGTAATAAAATTCTCTTATGAGTGTGTTGAATACTAAGAAAAGTTTGATGCTTGATGATTGTTTTGAGATATGGAGGTAATAATATCAAAGTCGTGCTAATTGAGTAGTTGTGAAATTGAGAAATGCTTGTGTTGAAGCTTGCAAGTCCCGTAGCATGCACGTATGGTAAACGTTGTGTAACAAATTTGAAACATGAGGTGTTATTTGATTGTCTTCCTTATGAGTGGCGGTCGGGGACGAGCGATGGTCTTTTCCTACCAATCTACCCCCCTAGGAGCATGCGCGTAGTACCAAGGTTTTTGATGAATTTTAGATTTTTGCAATAAGTATGTGAGTTCTTTATGACTAATGTTGAGTCCATGGATTATACGCACTCTCACCCTTCCATCCTTGCTAGCCTCTTCGGTACCGTGCATTGCCCTTTCTCACATTGAGAGTTGGTGCAAACTTTGCCGGCGCATCCAAACCCCATGATATGATACGCTCTTTCACACATAAACCTCCTTATATCTTCCTCAAAACAGCCACCATACCTACCTATTATGGCATTTCCATAGCCATTCCGAGATATATTGCCATGCAACTTTCCATCATCCCATTCATCATGACACAATCATCATTGTCATATTGCTTTGCATGATCATGTAGTTGACATAGTATTTGTGGCAAAGCCACCGTTCATAATTCTTTCATACATGTCACTCTTGGTTCATTGCATATCCCGGTACACCGCCGGAGGCATTCATATAGAGTCATCTTTGTTCTAGTATCGAGTTGTAATCATTGAGTTGTAAATAAATAGAAGTGTGATGATCATCATTATTAGAGCATTGTCCCAAGTGAGGAATAAAAAAGAGAAAGGCCATAAAAAAGAGAAGGCTCAAAAAAAGAGAAAGGCCATAAAAAGAGAAGGCCCAAAAAAGAGAAAAGAGAAAGGCCATTAAAAGAGGAGGCCCAAAAAATGAGAGAAAAAGAGAGAAGGGACAATGTTACTATCCTTTTACCACACTTGTGCTTCAAAGTAGCACCATGATCTTCATAGTAGAGAGTCTCTCATGTTATCACTTTCATATACTAGTGGGAATTTTTCATTATATAACTTGGCTTGTATATTCCAACAACGGGCTTCCTCAAGTGCCCTAGGTCTTCATGAGCAAGCAAGTTGGATGCACACCCACTAGTTTCTTTTGTTGAGCTTTCATACATTTATAGCTCTAGTGCATCCGTTGCATGGCAATCCCTACTCGTTGCATTAACATCAATCGGTGGGCATCTCCATAGCCCATTGATTAGCCTCGTTGATGTGAGACCTTCTCCTTTTTGTCTTCTCCACATAACCCCCCTCATTATATTATATTCCACCCATAGTGCTATATCCATGGCTCGCTCTCATGTATTGCGTGAAAGTTTATGAGTTTGAGATTACTAAAGTATGAAACAATTGCTTGGCTTGTCATCAGGGTTGTGCATGATGAGAGCATTCTTGTGTGACGAAAATGAAACATGCCTAAACTATATGATTTTGTAGGGATGAACTTTCTTTGGCCATGTTATTTTGAGAAAACATAATTGCTTAGTTAGTATGCTTGAAGCATTATCATTTTTATGTCAATATGAACTTTTGTCTTGAATCTTTCGGATCTGAATATTCATGCCACAATTAATAAGAATTACATTAAAATTATTCCAAGTAGCACTCCGCATCAAAAATTCTCTTTTTATCATTTACCTACTCGAGGACGAGCAGGAATTAAGCTTGGGGATGCTGATACTTCTCCAAGGTATCTATAATTTTTGATTGCTCCATGCTATATTATTTACTATTTTGAATGTTTATGGGCTTTATTATACACTTTTATATCATTTTTGGGACTAACCAATTAACCCAGAGCCCAGTGCCAGTTTCTGTTTTTACCCTGTTTTAGGGGTTCGAAGAAAAGGAAAATCAAAAGGAGTCCAATTGACCTGAAACTTCACGGAACTCGTTTTTGGAAGGAAAGAAGCCCAGAAGACTTGGAGTGCACGTCGGGGGACCTGCAAGGAGGCCACGAGGCAGGGGGCACGCCCTCCACCCTCGTGAGCCCCTCGTGGCCCCCCTGACATACTTCTTCCGCCTATATATCTCCATATACCCTAAAAACATCCGTGAGCACAATAGATCGGGAGTTCCGCCGCCAGAAGCCTCCGTAGCCACCGAAAGCCAATCAAGACCCGTTCCGGCACCTTGCCGGAGGGGGAAATCCTTCTCCGATGGCCATCTTCATCATCCCGGTGCTCTCCATGACGAGGAGGGAGTAGTTCTCCCACGGGGCTGAGGGTATGTACCAGTAGCTATGTGTTTGATCTCTCTCTCTCGTGTTCTTGATTTGGCACGATCTTGATGTATCGTGAGCTTTGCTATTATAGTTGGATCTTATGTTTCTCCTCCCCCTCTTCTCTCTTGCAATGAATTGAGTTTCCCCTTTGAAGTAATCTTATCGGATTGAGTCTTTAAAGATTTGAGAACACTTGATGTATGTCTTGCCGTGCGTATCTGTGGTGACAATGGGATACCACGTGATTCACTTGATGTATGTTTTGGTGATCAACTTGCGGGTTCCGCCCATGAACCCATGCATAGGGGTTGGCACACGTTTTCGTCATGATTCTCCAGTAGAACTTTGGGGCACTCTTTGAGGTCCTTTGTGTTGGTTGAATAGATGAATCTGAGATTGTGTGACGCATATCGTATAATCATACCCATGGATACTTGAGGTGACATTGGAGTATCTAGGTGACATTAGGGTTTTGGTTGATTTGTGTCTTAAGGTGTTATTCTAGTACGAACTCTAGGGCTGTTTGTGACACTTATAGGAATAGCCCAACGGATTGATTGGAAAGAATAACTTTGAGGTGGTTTCGTACCCTACCATAATCTCTTCGTTCGTTCTCCGCTATTAGTGACTTTGGAGTGACTCTTTGTTGCATGTTGAGGGATAGTTATGTGATCCAATTATGTTATTATTGTTGAGAGGACTTACACTAGTGAAAGTATGAACCCTAGGCCTTGTTTCAACACATTGCAATACCGTTTACGCTCACTTTTACCATTATTTACCTTGATGTTTTTATAATTTCAGATTACAAATACCTTTATCTACTATCCATATTGCACTTGTATCACCATCTCTTCACCGAACTAGTGCACCTATACAATTTATCATTGTATTGGGTGTGTTGGGGACACAAGAGACTCTTTGTTATTTGGTTGCAGGGTTGCTTGAGAGAGACCATCTTCATCCTACGCCTGCTACGGATTGATAAACCTTAGGTTATCCACTTGAGGGAAATTTGCTATTGTCCTACAAACCTCTGCACTTAGAGGCCCAACAACGTCTACAAGAAGAAGGTTGTGTAGTAGACATCACTCTCACAGGCGCAACCGTGACACGGCTCATCTTCGGGCCCGCCCTCGCAGAAGCATAAGATATGGATTCCCAACAGCATGTACCAGCCAACTGCACCTGCCCCAAGGCAGTCCTATGCTGCACCTCGTCTGCCTACTCCTCCAACTAGGCAGCCAAGGCTTCCAGCTCCACCACCCCAAGCTCCTGTTCCCACTCCCAATAATGGTTTGTGCTTCAGGTGTGGTCAACCAGCGCACCGTGCTAGGGAATGCAACCAGAACCAGAATCAACTGGCCCTCCCAACAACTGGTTGTGGAAGCAACCAGCCCCGCAACAACAATGCCAAGTCTTATGGTCGTGTTCATGCCAACCACGTTGATCTCAATGAAGTTCTAGACCAGCCCGCTACCGTGATGGGTACACTCCTCGTAAATTCAGCACCAGCATCTGTTTTATTTGATACAGGTGCATCACATTCATTTATGTTAGAGGATTTTGCATTCATGCATGGCATTAAAAGAGAGGACATGAACACTTCGCTATTAGTACACACTCCCGCGGGCCAATGTCGGACCTTCATGATTTGCAACGACGTCCCCATTGAAATCGAAGGACTGTAATTCCTTGCCTCTCCCATCGTAGTGAAGTCATGTAGCATTGACCTCATTCTGGGAATGGATTGGTTGAAAGCGCATACTGCTTCTATAGTTTGCGCCACTAAGGTCGTCCATCTGCTACACCCTTCTGATGAAATAATTGCTTACCAAGCTCATCTAGTTCAGAACACATAGGCACATCTTTATGCCTTGAATGCGTTGAACGCTGCCCCACTCGAGGGCATTGAAAACATTCCCGTCGTTCATGAATTCCAAGACGTCTTCCCAGAAGAACTTCCAGGGATTCCCCCTGCTAGAGCTATCGAATTCATCATCGACTTGAAACCCGGCACCACCCCTATATCCAAGCGACCCTACAAGATGCCTCCACATGAACTCATTGAGCTTAAGGAGGAAATCGACAAATCTCTTGTCAAAGGTTTCATTCGCCCAAGTTGCTCTCCTTGGGGAGCACCTTCTCTCTTTGTTAAGAAGAAGGATGGGACAAACCGATTAGTCCAAGACTACCATCCTATAAACCAAGCTACCATTCAGAATAAATATCCTCTTCCTCGGATCAATGATCTTTATGATCAACTGGTTGGCTCATCAGTGTTCTCCAAACTCGACTTGAGGTTGGGTTACCACCAGATCCGTGTTCGTGAAGAGGACATCCCAAAAACCGCCTTCGTGACTCGGTATGGATCATACGAGTACACCGCCATGTCATTCGGCTTAACGAATGCTCCAGCCACCTTCTCTCGTCTGATGAACTATATATTCATGGATTACCTCGACAAGTTCGTCGTGGTTTATTTGGACGATATCCTTGTATTTTCCAAGAACAAGGAAGAACATGCTGAACATCTTCGTCTTGTGCTGGAAAAGCTTCGAGAGCATCAACTGTATGCTAAGTATTCCAAGTGTGAATTCTGGCTCCCCGAAGTAGCCTATCTTGGGCATGTCATCTCCAAGGATGGTATTGCTGTCAACCCTGAATGAGTTCAGGCTATTCTCGATTGGACTCCTCAAAAGAATGTCAAGCAAGTCCAAAGTTTTCTCGGTCTCGCCAGCTATTGCCGTCGATTCATTGAGAACTTGTCCAAGATTGCCAGGCCTCTGACTAATCTGTTGCATAAGGGTGTCAAGTTCGAATGGACAGACAAGTGTCAGGAAAGTTTCCAGGCGCTCAAAGACAAGTTGACTTCTGCCCCAGTGCTTGCTCCACCTGATACTAAGAAGGACTTCGTCATTTACTGGGACGCTTCCTGTCAAGGATTAGGCTGTGTCCTAATGCAAGAGCACAGAGTGATTGCTTATGCCTTTCGTTAATTGTGCCCTCATGAAGAAAACTACCCAGTTCACGACCTCGAGCTTGCTGCTGTCATTCATGCACTAAAGCAGTGGCGACATTACCTTCTCGGTAATCATTGTGAAATCTTCACCGACCACCAAAGTCTGAAGTATCTGTTTACTCAGCCAGATCTGAACCTCCGTCAGCAGAGATGGATGGAGACTGTTGCAGACTTTGACGTGGGTATATCCTATACCCCCAGCAAGGCTAATGTAATGGTTGATGCCTTGAGCCGCAAGTCTTACTGTAATCACCTCCAGGTTCACAAAGTTCAGCCCTCGCTTGTCGAAGAATTTAGAAAGCTGAACCTTCATATTGTTCCCCCTGGTGCACTCGCTCACCCTCCCTCGGAGTTCCGCAAGATGAATCTTCATGTTGTTACTAAGGGTTCTCTAAATACCCTGGCTGTCGTACCAGATCTCGTAGCTGGTATAAAGACTATTCAAGGTTATGACTCTGAAGTCCATAAGATTAAACGCCATCTAGCAGAAGGAAAGCCCTCATTCTTCACTATAGCTGATGATGGCGCCTTGTACTTCAAAGGCCTCCTAGTGGTACCATGTTCGATGAAAACCTGGATAAGACTAAAATGGTTATGAAAGAAGCTCATGATACGCCTCTGTCCGTCCATCCTGGTAGTACAAAGATGTACCAGGATATTCGTCAAGGATTCTGGTGGTCTAATATGAAGCAGGACATTGCTCGTTATGTTGCTGAGTGTGACATTTGCCCCCATATCAAAGCAGAGCATCAAAGGCCTGCTGGAACTCTGCAACCTATCTCTATTCCTGAATGGAAATGGGACCATGTTGAAATGGACTTCGTCACTGGATTTCCCAAGTCACAGAAAGGTAATGATGCTATTCTTGTCGTCATTGACCGGCTTTCTAAAGTTGCACATTTTCTGGCGGTCAAAGAGACAATCACTGCTAGCCAGCTTGCAACTCTCTACATGTCCAGAATTGTTTCAGTTCACGGTATTCCACTAGTTATCAGTTCAGACCGTGGCAGCTTATTCACTTCAAGATTTTGGGCAAGTTTCCAAGAAGCTATGGGATCTCACCTGTCGTTCAGTACGGCGTTTCATCCTCGGTCGCAAGGACGAGTTGAACGTGTCAACCAAGTTCTCGAAGACATGCTTGGATATTGTGTAATTTCCTTTGGCAAGAAATGGGAGGAATCTCTTCCATATGCCGAGTTCTCTTATAATAATAGCTATCAAGCTAGTTTGAAGATGTCCCCCTTCGAAGTGCTATATGGACGAAAATGTCGAACCCCTCTGAACTGGTCAGAAACTGGGGAACATCCACTCTTCGGTCCGGATATTATCCAACAGGCCGAAGAACAAGTTCGCATTATTCGCGAGAATCTCAAGACTGCTCAGTCACGTCAGAAAAGTCAGTATGACCGTCATCACCAAGACATGGTCTATCAACCTGGCGAAAAGGCTTATCTTCGAGTTACACCAATGAAGGGTGCTCACCACTTCGGGATCAAGGGAAAGCTAGCTCCTCGCTATATCGGTCCCTTCACTATTCTCGAAAGGCGTGGAAAGGTGGCATATCAACTAGAGCTTCCGCCGAACCTTTCCCAGGTTCACGATGTGTTCCATGTGTCACAACTCCGCCGTTGCTTCAAGGATCCAATCCGAGCAGTGGATCATGAAGTGCTCGAATTGCAACAGGACCTCTCCTATAAAGAGCATCTGGTCCGCATTCTTGACCAAGCTAGACGCCGCACACGTCAGAAGGCGATCAAGTTCCTCAAAGTCCAGTGGTCGAATCACTCTGAAGACGAAGCCACTTGGGAACACGAGGACCGCCTGCGTGATGAATACCACGCACTGTTTCCTTCTACCTCCTAAATCTCGGGACGAGATTTCTTGTAGTGGAGGAGATTTGTAACGCCCGGATAATCATGCTACAGTAATCCAACGCTAATCATGCCACGTCACCACGGTTACTGTTGCTAACCTATCGCTAGTTCAAAACCGACTCAAATTCAAGTTTAAAATAAGGTTAAATAAAAAAAATCAAAAATTAAAACAAAATTGTTCGGTGTGTGCAAATAAATGCCTAGGAATTTATGGTGTAGTAAACATATTTTTATAAAAGGCCTAAATAATTTAAGAATTTTTAAAACAAAAAAGAGGAATAAAAAGAAAAGGCAAAAGCCTACTCTTAACAAAATACTAAAAGGAGGGACCAGCCTACTGGCCCAGCCGGCTACACCAACCCCACTCCCTTATCCCATAACCCCACGAAACCCTAATCCACTCCCCGCCGCCCCACACCCCACTCCCCCACTCCCTCGTCTAGATTTGGATCGGGAGGAGCCCGATCCCATCGCCCACCCCCTCCCGTTGACCGCCGACGCGGCCACCTCGCCGACGCCGGAGCCCCTCCGTCGGCCTGCCTCCTCTACGCTGTCGTCCCCGTCACCCCCTTCGACCCCCGCTGCCATTTCCCTACCACTCGCCGTGAGCAAGCCCCTCCCTCTCCTCTCTCCCTCCCGCGTCGACCATGCCACCGCGCCCCGCGCGTCCCGCTCCGCTCCACTCCGGCGGCCCGCGCTCACCGTGGCCTCGCCCCGCTTCGGCCCGTCCTGCTTCTCGCGCCCTTGCACGCGCACGTCTGCCCACGCGCGCTCGCTCAGTTGGCCGCGCCCGGCTGCGCCTACCACCTACCCCACCGCGGCTTCCGCTCTGCTTCGGGCGCGCGCCTCGCCTCCATCGCTGCGCGCCGCCGCTCCCTGCTACCCCCGCGTCGGCTCTGCCCTTCGTTGCCACGGCTCGCCTTACCACCGCTGGCGCCCATAGCCGCCACGCTCGGCGCCCTACTACGTCGATGGCCGCGCGTCGCCTTGCCATCGTCACGCTGCGCGCGTCGCCCCCACCGTACGCCCTCGCCTCCTCTGTGCCCCGGCCTTGCCTTGTCTGCCCCGACGCACCGTCCCGGCGCCCTGGCACCGCCTGCATCCCCACAGCCTCGCCCTATCGTGGCCTCTCCACTGCCATGTCGGCGCCGGCCGGCACCGCGCCGGCGTCCTCCCCTCGCCGTGGCACTGAATGGTCGCGCCCAGTTCGGGCGCCCGCGCCCGCAGCGTCACACCGCCCGCACCAGCTCCGGTTGGCCTTTGGCTCTATGACAAACGGGGCTCACCCCCTGAGAACGAAAATAAAAAAAATATAAATATATAAAAAGTAAATAAATAAATAAATAATATTTAAAATATTTAATTAAATAATTAATCAATGGACTAATTAAGTTAATTAATCATATTTAATTAATCTAATTAACCTGTTAGTTTAATTAACCAGTAGTTACTTTAACCTAGACCCTAATCAACCTAACAGTCTATGACAGGTGGGCCATTTGTGGCCCAGCTGGCCAGCCCAACTGGGCAAGGGCCCAGCCTACTGGCCCAGCCGGCCACACCAACCCCACTCCTTTATCCCATAACACCCCGAAACCCTAACCCACTTCCCGTCGCCCCACACCCCACTCCCCCACTCACTCGTCTGGATCTGGATCGGGAGGAGCCCGATCCCATCGCCCACCCCCTCCCGTTGACCGCCGCCGCGGCCAAATCGCCGACGCCGGAGCCCCTCCGCCGGCCTGCCTCCTCTACGCCGTCGTCCCTGTCACCCCCCTCGACCCCCGCTGCCATTTCCCTACCACTCGCCGTGAGCAAGCCCCTCCCTCTCCTCTCTCCCTCCCGCGTCGACCGTGCCATCGCGCCTCGTGCACCCCGCTCCGCTCCACTCCGGCGGCCCGCGCTCACCGTGGCCTCGCCCCGCTTCGGCCCCTCCTGCTTCTTGCGCCCTCGCACGCGCATGTCCGCCCGCGCGCGCTTGCTCAGTTGGCCGCGCCCGGCTGCACCTACCACCTACCCCGTCGCAGCTTCCGCTCCGCTCCGGGAGCGCGCCTCGCCTCCATCGCTGCGCACCGCCGCTCCCCGCTACCCCGCGTAGGCTCCGCCCTTCGTTGCAACGGCTCCCCTCCCCACCGCTCGCGCCCATAGCCGCCACGCTCGGCGCCCTACCGTGTCGATGGCCGCGCGCCGCCTTGCGGTCGTCGCGCTGCGCGCGTCGCCCCCACCGACCGCCCTCGCCTCCTCTGTGCTCCGGCCTCGCCTCGTCCGCCCCGACGCACCGTCCCGGCGCCCTGGCACCGCCCGCATCCCCACAGCCTCGTCCTGTCGTGGCCTCTCCGCTGCCATGTCAGCGCCGACGTCCTCCCCTCGTCGTGGCACCGACTAGCCGCGCCCAGTCCAGGCGCCCACGCCCGCAGCGTCACACCGCCCGCACCCGCTCCGGTTGGACTTTGGCCCTATGACAAACGGGGCCCACCCCTTGAGAATGAAAATAAAAATATATAAAAATATAAAAAGTAAATAATTAATAATTAAAATATTTAATTAAATAATTAATCAATGAACTAATTAAGTTATTTAATCCTATTTAATTAATCTAATTAACCTGTTAGTTTAACTAAGCAATAGTTACTTTAACCTAGACCCTAATCAACCTAACAATCTATGACAAGTGGGTCCCACTAGACCCATAGGCCAAGTTTGACTCTGGTCAGCTGGGTTTGACCTGCTAACGTCATGGTGATGTCATGCTGACATCATCTTTCACTGTTCTGGATAATGTTCTATTTAAATAATTAAATAAATTTCAAAAATGCATAAAACTTTGATAAATCATATAAATAAACCGTAGCTCAGATGAAAAAACTTTGTACATGAAAGCTGCTCAGAACAAGGAGACGAATTCGGATACGCAGCTCGTTTGTCTGCCACACACCCCTATCATATCGAAACGCAACTTTCCCCCTCCGATACATCTGTCCGAAAACGCGAAACACCGGGGATATTTTCCCGGATGTTTCCCCCCTTCGCCGGTATCACCTCTTACCGCGTTAGGGCACACCCAACACCGTTGTTTGCTTTGTCATGCATCGTTATGCATCTGTTTGCATTGTATTCATTGTTTCTTCCCCCTCTTCTCTACGGTAGACTACGAGGCCGACGCTGCTGCTGGTGCCCCATCCGACTACGTCACCGACGACCCCTTCTTGTCTGAGCAACCAGGAAAGCCCCCCCTTGATCACCAGATATCGCCTACTCTCCTCTATATTGCTTGCATTAGAGTAGTGTAGCATGTTACTGCTTTCCGTTAATCCTATCCTAATGCATAGCCTGTCCTTGCTACTACTGTTGTTACCTTTACCTGCAATCCTAATGCTTAGTATAGGATGCTAGTTTATCATCAGTGGCCATACATTCTTGTCTATCTGCCATGCTATACTATCGGGCCGTGATCACTCGGAAGGTGATCACGGGTATATACTATATACTTTATACATGATACATGTGATGACTAAAGTCGGGTTGGCTCGAGGAGTACCCGTGGTTGATTCACGAATTGGGGGCTGGAAGGACATACTTTCCCGACAGCCCTCTATGTGGGTCTTTGTGGCGAAGCGACAGGGCAGGTTGAGACCACCTAGGAGAGAGGTGGGCCTGGCCCTGGTCGGCGTTCGTGGTTATTTCAAGATAACACATTTAACAAGATCCTGGTATTTGATCTGAGTCTGGCCACTGGCCTATACACACTAACCATCTATGCGGGGACAGTTATGGGCACTCGACGTCGTGGTATCAGCCGAAACCTTCGTGACGTCAGCAACTGAGCGGCGCGCGCTGAATTGGACTGGAACACCTGCTAGGCTAGGTCTGCTTTCGGCCGCCCTCGCAACATGCAGGTGTGCAATGGGCGATGGGCCCAGACCCCTGCGCCATAGGATTTAGACCGGCGTGCTGACCTCTCTGTTGTGCCTAGGTAGGGCTGCGACGTGTTGATTTTTCGAGGCCGGGCATGACCCATGAAAGTGTGTCCGGCCAAATGGGATCGAGCGTGTTGGGTTATGTGGTGCACCCCTGCAGGGAAGTTAATCTATTCGAATAGCCGTGATCTTCGGTAACAGGACGACTTGGAGTTGTACCTTGACCTTATGACAACTAGAACCGGATACATAATAAAACGCACCCTTCCAAGTGCTAGATACAACCGGTGGTCACTCTCCCACAGGGCGACGAGGGGAGGATCATCGGTTAGGATTATGTTATGCGATGTTACTTGGTGAACTTACCATCTACTCTCTTCTTCTGCTGCAAGACGGAGGTTACTAGAAGCGTAGTCTTTGAAAGGACTAGCTACCCCCCTCTTATTCCGGCATTCTGCAGTTCAGTCCACATATGATACTCCTTTTCCATTTGATACCAATGCATACATATGTAGTGTAGCTCCTTGCTTGCGAGTACTTTGGATGAGTACTCACGGTTGCTTTGCTCCCTCTTTTCTCCCTTTCTATACCCGATTGCTGCGACCAGACGTTGGAGCCCAGGAGCCAGACGCCACCGTCGATGACGACGACTACTACTCAAGAGGTGCCTACTACTACGTGCAGCCCGCTGACGACGACCAGGAGTAGTTTAGGAGGATCCCAGGCAAGAGGCCTGCGCCTCTTTTGATCTGTATCCCAGTTTGTGCTAGCCTTCTTAAGGCAAACTTGTTTAACTTATGTATGTACTCAGATATTGTTGCTTCCGCTGACTCGTCTATGATCGAGCTCTTGTATCCGAGCCCTCGAGGCCCCTGGCTTGTAATATGATGCTTGTATGACTTATTTTATTTTTAGAGTTGTGTTGTGATATCTTCCCGTGAGTCCCTGATCTTGATCGTACACGTTTGCGTGTATGATTAGTGTATGATTGAATCGGGGGCGTCACAGGTACGCCGGCGAGGCTTGGTGAGGTGACTCGGGGAGGAGGACAAGGAAGAGAGGAGGCAGTCCGGCGAGGTGGTGGTTCGAGCGTCGGCGCGGTCCAGCGGCGTCGGCGCGGTCGTCGATGTCCAGGGCGTCAGGGGCGATGGCGACGCGATCGGCATGGTGAGGGGCGCCTTCGAGCGCCCGATCCGATCGGGATCGGGGGAAGCAGAGGGAGGAGTAGGGGAAGTGGGGTGGGTGCGCTAGGGTTTCATGGGTGGGGGAGGTTAGTAGGCGCGGATGGGCCGGCCTGGTTGGCCCGATGGCCAGCAGGGCCGAGGCCTAGTGGGGGGGAGGGGTTCTCCTTTTTCTTTTCTCTTTGTTTAATGTTTTGTCTTTTTTGTCTTTTTTTTATTTTTACCCTTTTCTGTTTTATTTTATTTTAGTTGTATAAATCATAAAGGTTGTACCTAAATTAGTACCACTAATCATACCTCTACTACAAAAAGTTTAACCCTCCAATTAAACTAGTTTAACATTTTAATAACTATAAAAGGCATTCAATTAATTGTTGGGACAATTGCATTTTTACCTCTAATTGGTTCCTACCCACGGGTTTTGCCCTTACTTTTCGAGCTTGCTCAGTTTTGCCCTTACTTTTTCCGTCGAGGTCCCTCGAATGACCTTTGACCGTTTGACCAAAACTTTGAAAATTCATAACTAATTCATATGAACTCCGAAAAATGCAAATAAGATATCAAAATGTTCAGATAAACATTACCTTTATGTGCATACCATTTGCATTCAGGACAAAATCACCCTTTAAAGTACCTAAGGTAACTAATGTTATTAACATTATTATAAATAAAAGGTATAAACAATATTTTTTTTCATGAATAAAAATTACATGCAAATGTAGGTGATGTTTTCTGAATATCCTGATATCTTATTTGCATTTTTCTGAGTTTGTATCAACTTGTTATGAAGTTTCCAAATAATGGTCAAAGTCGTTAGAACATTCTTAACAAGATGATACGAGCTCAGAAAAATGCAAATAAGATATCTGGTTGTTCAGAAAACATCACCTACATTTGCATGTAATTTTTATTCATGAAAAAAATATTGCTTATACCTTTTTTAATAATATTAATAACATTAATTACCTCAGGTAGTTTAAAGGGTGCTTTTGTCTTGAATGCAAATGATATGCACATACAGGTAATGTTTATCTGAACATTTTGATATCTTATTTGCATTTTTCTGAGTTCATATGAATTAGTAATGAATTTTCAAAGTTTTGGTCAAACGGTCAAAGGGCATTCGAGGGACCACGACGGAAAAAGTAAGGGCAAAACCCGTGGGAAGGAACCAAATAGGGGTAAAAATGCAATTGTCCCTTAATTCTTTTGTTATTGTTTTATTTATTTTAGGACATTCAAACACTTTTAAATATGTTGGTTTCTCCACCATTACTACATAGGCTTTATTTGACCCAGTTTGAACATTTTAGTTTTAATGTTTGAAAACTTTTGATGTTTGTCTTTATTTTAAAATTTGAATTTGAATCGTTTTTTGAACCATCGTGAGATTAACAACAGTAACGGAGGTGATGTGGCATCATTACCAGAGGGTTGCTGTAGCTTAATTATCCGAGCGTCACACCCGCGCCCTCGCCTGACGCCGTCGCCGCGCGCCGCCCCTGCCCCGACACCGTCACCCACGCCCTCGCCGTCGCCCGCGCCCTCGCCCGACGCCGTCACCGTGCGCCGCTCTTGCCCTGCCGTCGCCGCTGAATGTAACTTTTTAGTTATACATGTTATTTTTTTTTACTTTTTTTTCCATGTTTTTAGATTTTCATATATGTATGCATGTATTTTTTAGATATATGTATTTTTTTAGGTATGTTCATATATGTATGTATGTATTTTTTACATGTTTTCGTATGTATGTATGTATTTTTTTCAATTGTAATATATGCAAAAATTAGATTTTTAGAAAAGTTAAATCTATATATGTTCTCTGATTTAGTACATTTTAGGTTAGTTTCATTTTTAGAAAAGTTTAATATATTTAGGAGGAAAGAAGAGAAGGAAGAAGGAAGAAGAAGAAGAAAAGGTTTTATATATGCAAAAGTTACATTTTTAGAAAAGTTTTGTATATCTAGCTAGGAAAGGAAGAAGGAGAAAAAGAATGAGAGGAAAAAGGAAAATAAGAAGAGGAAGAAAGAATAAGAGGAGAGGAAGAATAGAAGAAATAAATAAGAAGAGGACGAAATAAGAAAAAGCAGAGGAGAAGAAGAAAGGAATAGAGTAGAAGAAGAAAAAATAGAAATTTTTCTGTTCCTTTCTTCTTCTCCTCTTTTTTTCTTCTTTTTTCGATTTTCTCCTTTTTTATTTCTTCTTCGTCTTCTTATTTTTTATCGGGTATGTCCTTGTCGATATACCCCCTCCCGATAACTTTAGCACGAGGGGGGAGGGTCGATATACCCCCTCCCCAATAACATTATTTTCCCACATATGTACGTCGTCGTTGTCGATATAACCCCCTCCTGGATAACTTTGAAATGAGGGGTGGTCGATATATGTACCCCCTCTCGGCCGTGATAACTTATACCACGGGAGCACCCCCCCGGGGCCTCTCGCTCGACCAAAACTCTCGAGGACACCCAAACCCTAGAAAAAAATGATATCGGTCTCCTACCCCCTCCCGCCGCGCCCCTACCCGACAAACTCTCTCGAGGTCACCCAAATTTACCAAGTTAAAAGAGTGTTGTCGTCGAGGCCATCCCAAACCCTTGAAGCGTTGCCGAGGCCACCCCAAACCCTAGAGAAGCGTGGAGGCCACTAATATGATTCCTTATTGTGATTAGCTAGCTAGTTCTACGTTTGCCACTAATATATCCATCTGTCATGTTTGACTAATAATTGCCATGTTGTAAATATTTGCAGAAACTATGGAGCACCCCCGAGACGAAGCAACAGAAGCGGTATTGGGGGACATAATCGCAGCCGGAAGTGATGCCGCCATGTCATTTCTCATTAAAACCGACGGTCTGGAAGGACAGGGTGAAGAAACAGGCTATGGTGATCGAACAATGGAGGAGGAAGGACATGATTATGATGGCTCCGGTGACCGAATGCTGGTGGAAGAAGGACACATGTAGCGACCAGACCTCAAACAGTCTGATCTCTGTGCTCCGGTGTCATCCCTGGATCAGTAATGCTGACACCACATAGTACTTGGAGGATTTATAGCAGAGTAGCTATCACACACTTATTACATCGAGTGTCTCATAAGAGAAATTATTACAATAAATATGGCTTAAGGCCATCTAATAATGATAACAGCGGAAGGCTTGGAAGATAAGTGAGTCCATCAACTCCAACGGCATCACTGAGTATAGAACCACGACCTAAAACTCCTTAATCGTCATCTGAAAAGTCCGCAACATTAATGTTGCAGCCTGAAAATGGGTCAGCACATGGAATATGCTGGCAAGGTAACACATAGAGAGTAATGGAATGAAACAGCTATACTATATGCATATTTGGCTGGTGGAAAGTTCTATGGTTACAGTTTTGCGTAAAGCCAATTTTTCCCTACTTCAAAGGAATAAATTTATTTAACTATCATGGTAGTGGTTAAACATTGAGAATGGCTGACAGCATTCTCAATCCCAATTAAGCATCATCATTAAACAAAACCCAACAAAATTAATTTAGAGTAACATGTTGAGATTCACATGATAATGCAGGTACTAGATACTCAAGGTGTCCATAACCGGGGACATGGCTAATCATGATTAGTTTATTACACTCTGCAGAGGTTTGCGCACTTTTCCCCACAAGACTCGATCGCCTCCATTTGGTTTCTCGCACTACAAGGTGTTTGAGAAGACGGATGACCGAGACATAGTCTTTCAGAAGCGCTAGCACCTTACGATCGGGTAGACCGTACCACCTACATCCCCTACATCTGCTAGTCTACCACTGTAAGAGTTCGCACAACTTAGTCAACTATGCTAGAGCCCATAATAGCTTGTGGCTGCACACGGAAGTTTCTAGTATGAATAGTCTCATGATCCCTTTGAGCCTGCGTGGCGGTCCAAAAGAAAACAGGCAAGTCCTAGAATACCCAGGTGCCTCAATCCACCCAGATGTGTGTTTAAGTTGTCACCTTAGATAAAACTTTAATTAACCAAACTCACATCTGTCATGGATATCACTCACCCAATCCACGTCTACTAGCATAGCATGGCATAATAAGCAAACGTAGAAGTAACTCCCAAAGGTTCGATAATAAACAGGTAATAGGTACTACCTCAACTACTTCCCATCCCACAATTTAATTAGATCCTAATCATGCAATGTGTGAGGATTGATCTAATGCAATAAAACTGGGTAGTAGGAAAGTATGATCAAAGTGTTACTTGCCTTGCTGAAGTCCGGGAAACCTAGCGATTCGAAGTAACAAGCGGCGCACTCCGGGTATTCTATTGCAGACAAACAAACAAGCATACAATATGTACTCATCTAATGCACAGGTAAAACTCAAATAAGAGATCTAACCAGAAGGTTCAACTTAAGAACTCCGGTTGGCAAAAAGAATCAAATCAAACGAAGCAACGAAAGTCAAACGGCGAAAGAAAACAACTTCATTCTACTAATCTGGATCTAGGGCAAATTTTACAGTAGCAAAATCTTGTTTAAGTTGGTTAAACGGATAGAGGGTTTCGAGACGAAACTCCAGGCGCTTGAATCGCCGGATTCCGATAAACGAGCGAAAAGTTATACTAAAACGAAAATCGGATCAGGAATCGTGATCAGAAAAATCGCGGATTTAATCCGAGAAAAAGAAAAACGACGAACGCTCGCTAAATTAAATAAACCGGAAAAACCGATCTATTTAAAAAAACCAAAACTAGAAAAAAAAGGCAGAAAAACCGACGGAAAAACCAAACGATTTTTAAAAAAAAAAACAAAACTGACGGCACGGATTATGAGGTGTGGCGAACCTCGGGCGGCATGCGGGCGAGGCGGCGGCAGCGGCTCCGGCGACGGCGTGCAGCGACGTGGAGGCGGGCGGCGTCGGCGGCGGCGGCGGCGCACTACTAGGGAAAACCTTATACACAGAATCTTAGCAGCAGCGCGGCATAAAAACAGGCGCTGCTGCTAAGTAGTAGCTGCGCGGCTACGGAAAGCTCGCTACTAGTGCAAACTTAGTAGTAGCGCGTGACGCTTAAACCGCGCTGCTACAAAAATCCACCGATAGTACACAACGACATAAGTTTACCAATAGCGCGGCGCCAGGGAGCACGCTGCTGCTAATGCCATAGTAGCAGTGCACTTTTTTTCACCTCACTGCTGCTAATTTTGAAAATGTGCACAGGGTTGGCCCGTTTAGCAGTAGGGCGTGACAGGAAAGCGCGCTGTTGCTACGCTCTTAGCAGCAGCGCGCTTTCTCTCCCGTGCTACTGCTAAGACGCAGGACCCACCACCTTTTCCACCTCCCCCTCCCCATCTCCTCTCCTCCCTTTCCCCTACCTCCCACATCCTCCCTCTCTCACTCTTCTTCTTCCTCAATACTTCTCCCCCCATTACTCTCCCTCTTCTACCTACCTGTCTCTCCCTTCATTACTCCTAGCTATAACTACACCACCTCCATTAATTCATCTCCTTTCTCTTTTTCCTCCCCCCTCCACTAGTTGAAGTTGTCTCCTCCCAAATTAGCTAGCTAGGTAGATGTAGCATTTAGTTAAGTGACCTATTTGCCCCCTAACTAGATCTTTCTTTGTCAAGAAGAGCTTTGTGCACTTTTGACCCCCCTACATCATCATCTCCACCGTGTGCTCGATCTCGAGATAGAGGTGTGATTAATATTTCATGCTTTTGCAAAATGGAAATATGTTTATGCATGTGTGTGTGATATTTTTATGGAAATTGTGTGTGTGGCATGAGTTGACGCCAAATTGTGCATTTGAGTTGCCTATGTTTTGCCGAAATGTCAATTTATTTCCGTTTCGGCGAATTTCGGGCAAACTCTAGATCTATTTATGTCCTACTTTTAAGGAAGGTCATGCCGAATTTTTGTATGACTTTGATGAATGCATGCATTTTTATAATCAATTTGTTTATTATTACCGTGCAGAGTTCACGATGGTCAGTGGAACGATGGTGGACAGGTGGTTGTGGTCGGCGGTGCAGGACATGAAGGAAAATAACCTGACAGAGGTTTTATGTCCGTGTCGAAAATGCAAAGGAATAGTTTGGCTTGACCCCCATGTTGATGGTCGTGTCGAAGCGCACCTGCTCATGACTGGTTTCATGGATGGCTATACTCGGTGGATAACTGAAGATGAGGATGACGATGTTGAGGATGCCGACGGGGCAGGTAATGATGACACGGGGCAAGACAAATAGATGATCGATAATGGCGGCGGGGAAGAGGCCGGACATGGCGGCGGAGAAGGGGCCGGACATGGCGGCGGAGAGAACGACATGGACTCCACGCAGCAGAGTTCGTCGGTACTAAGTTCAATCGTGCGGGACCCTCATGTTCAAGCATTGCTTCGCAAGGAGACGAGTACTGAGAGAGCTGCTTCTAGAGAGGAGGCTAAGCTGGAGCAATTGGTGGTAGACTCGAACACTCCATTGTATCATGGTTGCAATCCTGAGGTGACCCGCTTGAGTTTCACGCTCCAAGTGCTGAAGACGAAGGCTAAAAACAAATGGACCGACACTAGCCTCGATGAGCATCTCAAGTACCTAAAGGATGTTCTTCCCGAGGGTAATCTATGTCCTAGTAGTGTTGATGAGGCCAAGAAGATCGTTTGCCCTCTTGATCTGCCACACGTTAGATACCATGCATGCATCAACGATTGCATAATTTATCGGAAGGAGCACGCGGAAAAAACAAGTTGTCCGGTGTGCAATGGTTCTCGATACAAGAAGGCCGGGAAGAAATGTCCCCAGAAAGTGGTATGGTACTTACCGATCACTCCCCGTCTCCAGAGGTATTTTGTAGATCCCAAGGAAGCAAAGCTAATGCGCTGGCACGCGGAGAGGAAGAAGCCCGGCGATGAAGATGATCCGAAGCTGAGACACGTCAAGGATGGGAGCCAGTGGAGAGCGTTGAACAGCTTATATCGGTATTTTGAATGTGATGCAAGGAACATCATGCTCGGCGCGTGTACCGATGGCATGAATCCGTTTGGCAACCAGAGCACCAACCATAGCACATGGCCCGTGTTTGTATGGATGTACAACCTCCCCCCTGGTTGTGCATGAAATCGAAGTACATTCACATGAGCATGCTTATTCAAGGGCCGAAACAACCAGGAAATAATATTAATTTGTATCTGGGGCTACTTCAGGAGGAGTTAGACACGTTATGGAAAACACCGGCCAAGACATGGGATGCCAGCAAAGGCGAGTATTTCAACATGAGAGCCACGCTGATCACGACAGTGCACGACTATCTTGGTTACGGATATGTGGCAGGCCAGGTGTGCCATGGATATTGCGGATGCACGCGGTGCATGGATGATACGACGTCTCAGCAGCTAACGTCAAGGAAAGATGGCGGGTCTGGGAAAATCATGTACATGGGGCATCAAAGATGGCTCGAACAGGACGACCCGTGGAGAAACCATGGAGATCTATTCAATGGTCACGCTGAGCATCGAGGACCTCCACGTAAGCGGAGCGGTGCCGAAATCGATGAGCTGTTGAAAAACTGGAAGGAGTGCCCCGCGCCGGGAAAGACGATGAGAAAGGCGCCAGAGCCGTTGCTGAAGGTGTGGAAGGCGAGGTCTGTGTTCTGGGACTTGGAGTACTGGCACAAACTTGATACACCTCATTGCCTTGATCAAATGCATATCTGTAACAATGTCCTTGGGAGCTTGCTCGCAACACTGATGAACATGCCGGATAAGACCAAGGATGGGCGAAGGCAAGAAAAGACTTGCAAGATTTGGAAATCAGGGAAGATCTGCACATGCCGCCACGTAAAATGTCAGACGAGACAGAGACGGAGACAGAGGCACGGGAGAAGAAGGGCAAGAAAATAAAGAATGAGGATTATTGCCCCCCTTCTTGCTTCACCTTAAGTCAGGCTGAGATCAATCAATTCTTTAAGTGCCTTACCGGAGTCAAAGTTAGTTCCGGTTACTGTGGCAAGATAAGTAGCTATCTAGACACGGACAAGAAAAGGTTCAGCGGGATGAAGTCTCATGACTGTCATGTGATGATGACGCAGATATTACCTGTTGTCCTTAGAGGGATAATGGACAAGCACGTCCGTGACACGCTTATTGGTCTCTGCAACTTTTTCGACGTCATCTCTCAAAAGTCGATCAGTGTGAAGCAGCTCCGAAGGCTACAGGAAGAGATCGTTGTGATACTGAATGAGCTTGAGATGTACTTCCCGCCCGCGTTCTTTGACGTGATGGTGCATCTGTGTGTCCATATTGTGGATGACATAATAGACCTGGGGCCGTCATTCCTGCACAACATGATGCTGTTTGACAGGATGAATGGGATCATCAAAGGATTCGTTCATAACATGTCCCGCCCGGATGGAAGCATCGTCCAGGGCTATTTGACACAAGAGTGCATCTCTTTCTGTGAGAATTTTCTATATGGCACAGACCAGCCGCCTGGTGTTAGTGTTGGTTTGCCCGTTAACAAGCACGATGGGAGGCTCGAAGGAGAAGGTCACTGCAACGGTCGCAAGGAACTGCACGTGGCATACTCAGATCGACGCAGCGACTTTGACAGAGCAAACTTGGTAGTTCTACAACACCTAGACGAGGTAGATCCTTTCGTGGCACTACACAAAGAAATTATCGCAAAGAAGTATCGTGACCGGGGGGTATGCAGGACGGACGCCGAAGTTACTAGAGAGCACAAATACACTTTCCTGCATTGGTTCAAAGAGCATATTATTGCTAATCCCCCGGAGGAGGGCTCTAAGGACGGATTGCTCATATACGCCTTAGCACATGGCCCCTCGCCCAACCTCGTAACCTATCAGGCATATGATATCAGGATACACGTTCTACACGGAGGCCAAAGATATGGACAGTGATGAATATCAGAACTTAGGGGTGACGATGGAATGCATGACCGGCAGCGACAACGCCGCAACTGAACGGTTTTATGGAAGGGTCGAGGAGATCTGGGAGCTTGACTACTCTGGACTGCACAACACGACGATGTTCCGTGTCAGATGGGCTAAGAATGTCGAAAGAGAAAGCCGGATTTTCACTACCATGACTATACCCGACGCCAAGAGCGCTACCGTGAACGCTATCACAAAAAACGAGCCATGGGTACATGCTAAGCACGTGACACAATGCTTCTTCATAACCGACCCATGCAATCCCAGTCGTGTTGTTGTGAGGAAAGGCAAAAGAAACATCATTGGAATGGATGGAGTCGCCAACGAGGAAGACTATGATCAGTACGGCAACCCAATGAGGGAAGATGATGATGATGATGAAGTATACGTCAAAAGAAGAATCAATACTACATTACCAAAGAAAAAATGTACTCCATGGAAAAGGCAATGTCACAATGAGGGGCTCAATTATTCTTCGACGAACAAGAAGGGAAAGAAGCTGACTCAAAAACGAAAACGTCAGCGCTGAGGAATCGGTCAAATGATGTATGGGTCACAATGTTCCTATTTTGTATACACACTTAATTAGCCATTATTATGCATGGGTCCAATGATGTAATATATATATGTTCCTATTTTGTATAGACACTTAGCCATTATTATGCAAGGGTCCAATGATGTAATATATATGTTCCTATTATGCTGAGGAAAAGAAAAAAGGGAAACTGGTTATAGCAGTAGCGCTTTAGTGAAAAAGAGCTACAGCTAGTCAAGGTAGCAGTAGCGGTTTCTGCAGAAAATCACTATAGCTGCTCGTAATAGTAGTAGCGCATTTCGTGTAAACGCGCTACTGCTACGTCCACTTAACCCAAAAATCTCCCTCTCCCTGCTTCATCCCGCCTCTTTTCCCCCAAATCCCCACTCTCTCTTCCCCGGCCCCGTCGCACCGCCGCGCCCACCCCCGACCTCGGCGCGCTCACCCCCGACCCTGGCGCGCTCGCCCCCGACCCCGCCGCGCCCGACCCCGGCGCGCTC
>NC_041384.1:55072323-55091262 GCF_002162155.2 Triticum dicoccoides
GCGCGCCTCCCTCCTCTGCTTCCTCCCCTCCAACCTCGGCGGTTGTCGGGCCTGCCTCCTCGCCCTGCACCCTCTGTAAACCACCCCCCCCCTCTCTCTCTGCTAGCTAGGGTTAATTCACTTAGGTTTTAGTTATGTTAATTAGGTTATCTATTTAGTTATGAATTTAGATAGGTTTCAAAATTTGCTGAATTTATATGCAAATTTGAACTGGACATGTGATATGTGGATATGTCATGTTTTGGACATGTCATGTTTTGGTAAATGATCCGAGTTGCCTATGTTACACCGGAATGTTGATTCATTTCCGTTCCGGTGAATTTCAGGCGCTCGATATGTCCATTTTTTAGCAAAGGTCATGCCGAAATTTCCCGTGAATAAAGGCATGATTTGTGCTACATAGTTGGCATATCGAGTGCTGGCACATAGATTTCTTTTTTATCTCATTTCTCATTTATTCATACTTTTAGAAATAAATGAGGACACTTAATCATAGGAAACATGTCGAACAACAAAGAAACTGGGCCTTCTGACCAAGATGTAGACAAGATGGATTATGAGGGTGAACAAGACTACCTCGACTTTTTGACTGCTAAGCAAGGTCTGCAGGTCCGCCTCGATGATGGTACTGACGCCGACACCGACACCGACGGCGCCGGCACTGATGGCGGCGCCGAGACCGGTGGGGAAGGTACCGCCAGGGAAGATACCGGCGCCGATGCCGGTACCGAAAAGAGGCATAAGAAGCAGAGGATACGAAAACCTAACAAACTAGGGATTAGATGACTTGTGATCACAAAGATGGCACCTGGCAAGTTTGAGCCGTTAGAGCCGGAAGAACCTCGCAAGTGCTATGGGAACCAAGTAGGATGCATCCTACGCGAATGCGCGAGCATCAATGACGATGACTTAAGGAGTAAAGAACATTTGACGCAGTTGCTCCTAACGAAGTTGCACAAGAGATTCAAGTTCCCCGATCGGGATGATAACATAGAACAACCGTGGGATGATCCGAAGATGAAAAAGATTAACAATCACGCCATGGGCATGTTCAGCAATGATTTGGCCTCCTAGAAATCGAGGGTGAAACGAGCTATTGAGGCTGAGGAACCCCTGTCCAAGATTCTGGAGGAAAATCCGACACTTGCGGAAGAGGAGTTCGAAAAGTTCAAGGACACTTGCGCTACCGAGGACGCCAAGGCTAAGGCTGCGAAATGCAAGAGCCTTCAGCAAAGGAACACGGCGAAGCATCGCCTCGGAAGCCGTGGCTACCTCAGTAAAAGGCCCATATGGGATAAGGAGGACGTGGAACGTGAAGCCGCGGGTCTCCCAGACCCCTTCGCGAAGTTCACCAACCCCTTGGAGCATGACTTCATCAGGGCCCGCTACAAGTGGGACAAGGAGAAAAAGGTTTTTTACACGGACAAGATCACGAGGAAATTGATTAGACCAACACCAGCTTGCAGCCGAAAACCCTACTTCTCTAATGAGTCCCAAGTGGGACACCCCTCTCAACCGGGCCTTGAACGAACTTAAGGGACTCCCTTTGGGCCAGCGGCCGCAATATGGTCGTGTGCACGGCGCTGGAGATGGCGCCACGTGGAAGGTGTTTTACAATGAGGGCCCGAAGGCCAAGAAGCAGAAAAGGAAGTTTAGTCAGGCGGACATCGACGCGAAGGTGAAGCTTGCGGTCGAGAAAAAAGCAGCTGAGGACGCGAAAAAAGCAGCCGAGGACAAATATGAGTTGCTACAGCAGGCAGTCAATGCAGCTGTAACTGCCTGCAGAAATGATTTTGCTACTAACTTGGTTCTAGTTATCATCAACTGGACAAAGGAAAATCCAGACAAGACGATACATGATTTCCCGTTGCCCAGTTTCGTCGGGAGCAACTCCATGAACAATAACACCATCGGACCATCACTTGCTCACGCAACTGGGCCTCCTCTTGCAGCCGCTCCCGCTCATAGCAGCCCGTCCTCGGTCTCTGACGTGCTTGGTGGGCCTTCGTCTTTGGTTGAGCTCGACGCTGTCACGGTAATTACATGTCGCACCAACATATATATATATATATATATATAATATTCCATTTTTGTTACCTTTCGGATGTTTTACGCCACAGACATATGTGTTTGCAGGCGAAAGAAACCCCGTGCACCATACTCTACTTGATCAAAGGCCAGAAGGTGGACGTGGGAAAGGGGATGATAATGGACCCCTTGCAACCCATGTTCCACAACCAGCCGATCCCTGTTAGGCACTTCAGGGTTAGCTTGTCTAGTGTGAAATCGGGGCACGAGGATTTGCCTCCTCCAGTACAGCATGTGGGAGCGGACGACGAGACCCCGCCGCAGATTGGAAGCTGCAAGGGTTGGGTGCTGCTATGGCCGAAGAATCTTATTCGTCTGTAGCCGGCCGAGAGCACACCAATAACCACACATCAACAAGCATGTGCGGAGACCACCACCCCGCCTACGCAATTACCAGCTCCTGTAGTGCCGGGTGAGAGCGGCGGACGACATGATGAAGGGGGTGCAATACTATTGGCTGATGTAATTTGTCCTGTAGAACAGAGAATGGATGATGAGACGGAGGTCGGCCCTATGGATTTCCTCAATACAAACACGTATGACTGTGACATAGAATTGATGAGTCAACCATATGACGAATCGGGCTATCAGCTTGCTAATGAGGATATGGATGATATGCCCGGGCAGGAAGGTCATAGCAGGGATTGCAAAAAGTCTCTCTTCATGAAATCCTCACAGGACACGCCTGAAGATGCCGCCTCAACACAGGCTCAACTATCCCAGCGCGAGGGTCATATAGTACTTAGCCCGGGAACACTGGGGCATGGGTTAAGGAAGGGTCTAGAAGGTGTGCCCAAGAAAAAGGAGAGAAAGAGATCGGGGAAGATAGCTGCCTCCAAACAAGCCAGAGCACATAGCAGCCAAACGATGCATTCTAAAGAGCGTGTACCCGTGAAAGGTGCGGCCATGTTCCATCTCACGGGCAAGCCGATGCTACCGCCGAAACCGCTGGAGGCACTATCAGGGGATCTCATGAGACTGCACGACCATGTGCTGTCGACTGAGAAAAGCCTACTAGCCTCAAAGGATCCAGGATATCCGACATACGCGGCTCGTGTGCCTGAGGGGAAGTGCTACGTCGAGACACGGCCCGCGGAGGTGTTCTTCCTGCGGTTTGACCATATCTTTGAGATGTTTTTGACAAGGCAGCTCGATTTTACAATCGTTTGCCTTTTTGCGCTACATATGAGCTCTGTCATGAATAGTGAAGAAGTCTCGCAAATCTGTGTGGCGGATCCGTACTACATGCACGAGTCTTTCTTGAGTCTCGGCGACTTTGAGCGTGAAACTGCTAGGGACTACCTCCAAAACTTCATGGTACAGAATAAGGACCGGGAAATTGTCCTCGTGCCTTATCATCCAAAGTAAGTCAGTTTCGAACAACCCTTTCATACATTTCAATCATTCCTTCTCTCTCTATGGGGAATAATTTGAGGTGTCTTTTCCCCGCAGCAACGGGCGCGCTGTCCTTATCGTTCTTTATCCGCAAGTCTCCCACACCGTGTATTTTGACCCTTCCAGAGACTACGAGAAAAAAGACTACACCCACATAATGAATATTCTAGATGATGCTCTCCAAGGATTCAGCTTTAGAGGTGGCCACATGCAGATCAGGAAACAAAGGAACAAGAAGATGGGTTTCGCGCATAAAACTAACTTCTCCTGCATCCAAGTCCCAAAACCAAGCAAGAAGGATGGATTGTACATCCTCCATCTCATGAATCAGTTCAATACGGATCACCAAAAGCTTCGCATGAGAAGCAGAAATGATGATCATATCCACAAGTGGCTAGAATCTCATGGAGAAGCGGATTATAAACTTAGAGATGACTTCTTTCGCATCCAAAGCGACATTGCGACGATCATCATGAAAGAAGTCGTCGATGAGAAGGGGATGTTCCACCACGGCCCTATATCGCGAGCTGACGTCCGAACTCGCATAGGCATGCAACGTCTAGACCTCACGCCGTTCAAGAAGCTAGGGTCCATCCTCGATGATATGGAAGGATGAAACTTCTAGTGATTTATGATGCCGATGATGATGATATGTGTCGGTTGAACTTGTACACTATTTTCAGCGATGCAACTTTGTGATGTCCACGATCCCTGCCGAACTTGCGTAACGCTACTTTGTTAGTTTGCGTACGATGACCTGCGTACCTCTAGTTAATTAATTTGCGTACTGTATGTTGCATCTAGTTGCTAACCCTTTCTTTTTCGGTGTTCTCTATTATATTTTGTTGCATATATATGATTGTACATCCTCTTCATGAACATGCATCTCTAACAGGTACCTAGTTTCTTGATGGCGAGATGGAACTGCTATGTCGTGTACAAAGGGAACGTTCCTGGGGTGTACAACGAGTGGCATGAGTGTCAGGCGCAAGTGAATGGGTTCTCGGACGCCAGCCATAAAGGCTTCAAAAGCAGACAAGAAGGAGAAGCTAGTTACTTGAGGTTCAAGCTAGCGTGAGAGAGGACTCGTAACCGCCATCTCATGTACTGCATAGTTCCGCTCTCACTCATAGTGATAGCTCTTCTCGCGTATACCTTTGTTTAGATGGATGACGTTGTAGTTGCAAGTATTCGAGACTTGCATGTATTGCTATTTTCGAGATGATGACAAGATACCACTTTGTGTTGGATGATGATTATGATGAGACTATTTGTATGTATATGCTATGATTACATTTGTGGTCTCGCAGGCATTTGTATGTGTATCATGATGACATTTGTATGTGCTAAAGATTCTTCTATAAAGCCTGTTCAAATACAAAACAAATATGATGAAAAAAACAAAAAACTACTAAAATTAGCAGTAGAGAGTGGAGAAAAGTTAGCAGCAGCGCGGTTGTAGCAGTAGCGAGCACAGGGGAAGCGCACTATAGCTATTAGCAGCAGCGAGGTTCCTTTAAGAGCGCTGCTGCAACACTTGTGTAGCAGTAGCGCGGGTGGACCAGCGCTACTGCTATACGTTAGCTATAGAACCTTATTAGTAGCGCCGCCCCCCGCGCTACTAAAAGGCCGAAAACCCGCGCTGCTACTAGGCTTTTCCCTAGTAGTGGCGGCGGCGACGGCGGGGGGCGGCGGCGGCGGCGCGCGGGTGCGGGGCTGAGGCGGCGGCGGGCTAGGGTTTGCCCCGGGTGGGCTTCCCCAACTTATAAAGCCCTGGCGGGCCGGAGTCCTAGTCGGACATGGCCCGTAGGTCGGTTTGTTTTTTTTATATTACGCGCAGAAGAAAAATAAAAAAAATACTAAACGGACTCCAAAAATTCCGACATAAATTTTCACGGGCTTCTAAAATCAAGCCGCATAGGGTGAACATTTATTTGGGACCCAAATGCAATTTTGAAAAATGTGCATTTTTCCTAAATTCAAATAAAATAACGAAAAACTCCGAAATAAAATCTTATTTGATTTTATTATTAAATCCTTAATATTTCTTTATTTTGGGAAAGTCATTTTATTCCCTCTCTCATATTTTTGTAATAGAAATAATTGATGATAAAATAAATAAAATCAAATGATCCTATTCTCAAAATTTGAGAAAACTCAAATATGAAAATAACGAAATCCCCAACTCTCTCCGTGGGTCATTGAGTTGCGTAGAATTTCTAGGATCAACCAAAATGCAAAATAAAATATGATATGCAATGATGATCTAATGTATAACATTCCAAATTGAAAATTTGGGATGTTACAAACCTACCCCCCTTAAGATGAATCTCGCCCTCGAGATTCGGGTTGGCAAGAAAATAGGTGAGGGTGGTCCTTGAGAAAATCTTCCTCTCATTCCCAGGTGGCTTCATCCTCTATGTGGTGACTCCACCGAACTTTGCAAAACTTGATAACCTTGCTGCGGGTAACTCGGCTGGCAAACTCGAGGATCTTAATTGGTTTCTCCTTGTAGGTTAAATCGTTATCCAACTGAATAGTTTCCAAAGGCACTGTGTCTCTCAACGGTAGGTCAGCCATCTCCGCGTGGCACTTCTTTAACTGAGAAACGTGGAACACATCATGAACTCCTGACAATCCTTCGGGCAATTCCAACTTGTAGGCCACTTCTCCCATACGCTCCAAAACTCGATATGGTCCTACAAATCGTGGCGCTAACTTCCCTTTAACTCCAAAACGCTTTGTTCCCCGAAGTGGAGATACTAGAAGATAAGCTCTATCTCCAACTTTGTAAACTGTCTCCTTGCGTTTAGAATCTGCATAACTTTTCTGCCTGGACTGGGCTATCTTGAGCCTATCGCGAATCAACTTCACCTTCTGTTCAGACTCTTTAATCAAGTCAGGTCCAAACAACTGGCGGTTTCCAACTTCGTCCCACGACAACGGTGGTCCTGCACCTCCTTCCGTACAAGGCTTCGAAAGGGGCCATCTTTAAACTGGTTTGGTAACTGTTGTTGTAAGAGAACTCTGCATATGGCAAATTATCGTCCCAACTAGATCCGTAATCTAGCGCACAAGCTCTCAGCATATCCTCCAAAATCTGATTAACTCTCTCGGTCTGTCCATCTGTCTGTGGATGAAAAGATGTACTGAATTCTAGCCTGGTACCCAAAGTTTCGTGCAACTGCTTCCAGAACTTTGAGGTAAACTGGGTTCCTCTATCTGATACGATACTCCTTGGAACTCCATGCAAACATACGATCCTGGTCATGTATATCTTTGCCAACTTAGCACTGGTGTAGTGGTCTTTACTGGGATGAAATGAGCTACTTTCGTCAATCGATCAACTACAACCCAAATCGAGTCATAGCCTGAACGAGTCCTGGGCAATCACGTGATAAAATCCATGCCTAACTTATCCCACTTCCATTCGGGTATCGGCAATGGTTGTAACAATCCTGCTGGCTTCTGATGCTCTGCCTTTACTCTCTGACATACATCACAAACCACTACATACTCCGCAATATCCTTCTTCATTATGGTCCACCAGAAAATATCATTCAGATCCAAGTACATCTTGGTATTTCCTGGGTGAATTGAATACGGTGAGTCGTGTGCCTCTTGCAGTATCAACTTCCTGATCTCCGGGTCATTGGGCATGTAAACGCGGTCTTCAAACCATAGGGTATCGTGCTCATCCTCACGAAATCCCTTAGCTTTTCCTTTGCTAAGTTTCTCGTTTATAGCGGCAATCTCTTTGTCGGTCTTCTGAGCTTCCCTGATTCTATCCATCAAGGTCGACTGAATCTCCAATGCTGCTACATAGCCTCTCGGAACTATTTCCAAACATAGTTCACGAAGATTTACTGCTAACTCACTTGGTATTTCTCCCGTCATTAACGTATTGACATGGCTCTTACGGCTTAATGCGTCAGCTACTACATTAGCCTTTCCGGGGTGATAAACCTATCTCATATCATAATCCTTGATGAGCTCCAACCATCTCCTTTGTCTGAGATTCAACTCCTTCTGTGTGAAAATGTACTTCAAACTCTTATGATCCGTGTACACCTCACAATGATTTCCAATGAGGAAATGCCTCCATGTTTTCAAAGCATGCACTACGGCTGCTAACTCCAAATCATGTGTGGCATAATTCAACTCATGAGGTTTTAGTTGTCTTGAGGCATATGAAACAACTTTCCCTTCCTGCATAAGCACTGCTCCAAGTCCTCGACGTGAAGCGTCGCAATACACCTCATAATCTTTGGTATGGTCTGGCAAAATCAACACTGGTGAGGTAACCAAACGTTTCTTCAACTCCTGGAAACTAGCATCACATTCCTCCGTCCATATGAACTTGGTATCTTTCTTTAACAACTCAGTCATAGGCTTCGCAATCTTTGAGAAATTCTCAATAAATCTCCGGTAGTATCCTGCGAGTCCAAGAAAACTCTGGATCTCTCCAACTGTTGTTGGGGCTTCCCACTTGGTCACGGTATCAACTTTAGTGGGATCAACTGCTATACCTTCTCCAGATATAACGTGTCCGAGGAATCCTACTTCCTTCAACCAAAACTCACATTTGCTGAACTTGGCATAGAATTGATGTTCTCTGAGCTTTCCAAGTACCAAACGCAAATGCTCCTTATGCTCCTCTTAATTCTTCGAATAAACCAGGATATCATCAATGAACACTACCACGAACTTATCCAAAAATTCCATAAACACTTTGTTCATCATGTTCATAAAATAGGCAGGTGCGTTAGTCAGACCAAATGACATAACGATATACTCATACAGCCCATACCTGGTGGTAAAAGATGTCTTAGGTATATCCTGTTCTCGAATCTTCAACTGGTGGTATCTTGATCGCAGATCGATCTTGGAAAATACCTTAGCTCTTTGCAATCGATCAAACAGATCATTGATCATTGGTAGTGGGTACTTGTTCTTGATTGTTACTTCATTCAATCCTCGATAATCAACAACCATCCTTAACGATCCATCCTTCTTCTCCACTAGAAGTACTGGCAATCCCCAAGGCGAAGAACTTGGGCGAATATATCCCTTATCCAGTAACTCCTTAATCTGCTTCTTAATTTCCACCAAATCTTTTGCAGGCATCCTGTATGGTCTCTTTCATATTGGCCCTGTGCCTAGCAATAGCTCAATCAAAAACTCAATATCTCTATCCGGTGGCATGCCTGGCAACTCCTCTGGAAATACTTCAGGGAAATCCTTCACTACTGGTACTTCCTCCTGCACAACTCCTGTTAAGCAATTTACTTGAGTCCTCTTTGGCACATGCCAGGATACATACTTGATCCTTCTCCCTTCTGGGGTGGTAAGCAAAATTGACTTACTAGCACATTCAATATTCCCTTCATACTTTGACAACCAATCCTTGCCTAATATCACATCCAATCCTTGGGATTCCAATACTATTAGGTCTGAGGGAAAAACATAGTTACCAATCCTTAATGGTAACCGATCACACCATCGACTAGCCATATACTCTGCTCCAGGCGAGGTTACTAACATGGGTGACCTAAGGGCTTGGGTTGATAGGTTATACTTATCCACAAATCCCCTTGAGATGTATGAATGCGATGCACCAGTATCAAAAAGAACGAGTGCAGTAAATGACTTAACCAAAGACTTACCTATTACTGCATCAGGCTGAGCTTCAACCTCCTCCACGCTAACGTGGTTCACTAGTCCCCTATTAAAAGGGTTCGGCTTCTTCCCAGAACTTCCATTGCCATTTTGGCCTTCAGGACATTCATTGGCATAATGTCCGGTCTTCGAACATTTAAAGCAAGTGACTTGGCTCAGGTCCTTCTTGGTTGGGGTTGATGGGTTGGTGCGATTCTGGCCGTTGCTTCCTCCATTGCCATTACCATTCTTGGTGCCATTGTGATTGTGTGAGCTACCTCCTCCATGGGTATGCTAAAAATGTCCTCCCGGTCTAGGGGTAAAACGTGGCTTCTGCTGAGCTCCTGAAGTGTACTTTCCTTGTCCATACTTCCTCTTGCGATTCTCAATTTGCTGCTGCTTCCCTTCAATCATAAGAGCATGATCTACCAACTCCTGGTAGTTGTTGAAGGTTGCTACCATCAACTGCATACTCAACTCATCATTCAGTCCTTCTAGAAACTTCTCCTGCTTCGCTGCATCCATAGCGATGTCATCTGGGGCATAACATGCTAACTTACTAAAGTCCTCCACATACTGGCCAACTGTCCGTCCTCCTTGGCGCAAGTTGTGAAACTCACGCTTCTTCATGGCCATAGCTCCTGCTGAAACATGTGCAGTACAAAAAGCCTGCCGAAACTGGTCCCATGTGACAGTGTCGACTGAGAAAGTGGCTGTGAAATTCTCCCACCATGATGCTGCGGGTCCTTCTAGCTGATGTGCGGCAAACTTCACCTTCTCCGCATCTGTGCATCCTGTTGTGGTCAATTCCCTAGCTGTTTTGTGGAGCCAATCATCTGCTACTATCGGCTCGGTGCTACTGGAAAACACCGGCGGATTCAGCCTAAGAAAACGGGCTAAGTGATCAACAGGTGGTGGTGGTGGTGGTGGGTTGTTGTTGTTCCCCTAATTCTGATTCTGGACTAGCAACTGCATCAATGTGTTCTGCTGCTGGATCAACTGGGTGAGCTCCGGTGGAAAGGCAAATCCGGGGTCACGTCTCGGAGGCATCTGAGGGTTTTAGAAAAGATGAGATTTAAGAATAGAGGGGGTCTAAAGAGAAAACACTACCCATATGCACATGAGGCAAAAGCAAACAATTCACTTTATTCAATCAAACAAGGGCATACAATCGATCTAACTATCGCAAAAGTGCTCGGACTACTATATTTACATGGTGGACTACTACTACTGATGAGGTGGTCTACTAGAAATATTCTTCGGTTGCAGACTCCATGATATCTGCTCCAGCTTCATCAACATAGTCATCATCGCTACTATCTGGATCCGAGTCGGTGCCGTCGATGATGATGTAGTCTTCCAGGCTAATCTCCTTGGGTTCTTCGTCTTCATCTACTGGCGTAGGGCCTCCCATAAATATTCCAATCTTCTTGATCAGGTCGTCATTCTTCTCCACCAATACTTCAATTTCCTCTTCATAATCTTCACGTGTAGCCTTGAGTTCTTCCTCCAGTTCCTTGATTCTAGTCTTAGCCTTCTTCAGATCTATCATGTCGGCGCACATCTGGTTCTCCTGTCGTCAATGTGCTGGTTTAACTCCTGGATAAAAGTTGCAATTGATCTATCCTTCCTAGTGCTGATCATCTCCCAGTGCTCATCTCGGCGCCCACAAATCTGGTAGATAGTATCCTTGAGATCATTGCGGTAGACTTCTCCAATGCGTCCCATGGCGATGTGAGCTGCCATGCTCTTTCCTAGACTCCAAGTTGGTGCATCAAAAAAAAACTATATGGGCTCAGTGACTGGCATGAACGTCCTTCCTAGAACTTGAACTTGAATCATCCAGCGCTCTTCTTCAGGTAAAGTGGTGTTGTAGGTTCCAGTGAAGCTTGGTACTCCTATGTTCAGGTATCTAGTGACTTCCTCCAAGTGATGTCCAAAGGGTGTATCTTCATCCGGTTGCGTGAACTTGTTCCTTGCATCCGCCATCCTAAAAGAGTAGAAAAGATGAGAGGTCAGAAAGGAAGAGAGTGAATAATGATCTAGGTCTTTAGCTTAGTGGTCATGTCCTACAGTCAGCGTGTGCTCTGATACCATCTCTGTAGCGACCAGACCTCAAACAGTCTGATCTCTGTGCTCCGGTGTCATCCCTGGATCAGTAATGCTGACACCACACGGTACTCGGAGGATTTATAGCAGAGTAGCAATCACACACTTAGTACATCGAGTGTCTCATAAGAGAACTTATTACAATAAATATGGCTTAAGGCCATCTAATAACGATAACAGCAGAAGGCTTGGAAGATAAGTGAGTCCATCAACTCCAACGGCATCACTGAGTATAGAACCACGACCTAAAACTCCTAAATCGTCATCTGAAAAGTCTGCAAAATTAACGTTGTAGCCCAAAAACGGGTCAGCACATGGAATATGCTGGCAAGGTAACACATAGAGAGTAATGGAATGAAACAACTATACTATATGCATATTTGGCTGGTGGAAAGCTCTATGGTTACAGTTTTGCGTAAAGTCAATTTTTCCCTACTTCAAAGGAATAAATTTATTTAACTGTCATGGTAGTGGTTAAACATTGAGAATGGTTGACAGCATTCTCAATCCCAATTAAGCATCATCATTAAACAAAACCCAACAAAATTAATTTAGAGTAACATGTTGAGATTCACATGATAATCCAGGTACTAGATACTCAAGATGTCCATAACCGGGGACACGGCTAATCATGATTAGTTTATTACACTCTGCAGAGGTTTGCGCACTTTTCCCCACAAGACTCGATCGTGTCCGTTTGGTTTCTCGCACTACAAGGTGTTTGAGAAGACGGATGACCGAGACATAGTCTTTCAGAAGCGCTAGCACCTTACGATCAGGTAGACCGTACCACCTACATCCCCTACATCTGCTAGTCTACCACTGTAAGAGTTCGCACAACTTAGTCAACTATGCTAGAGCCCATAATAGCTTGTGGCTGCACAAGAAAGTTTCTAGTATGAATAGTCTCATGATCCCTTTGAGCCTGGGTGGCGGTCCAAAAGAAAACAGGCAAGTCCTGGAATACCCAGGTGCCTCAATCCACCCAGATGTGTGTTTAAGTTGCCACCTTAGATAAACCTTTAATTAACCAAACTCACATCTGTCATGGATATCACTCACCCAATCCACGTCTACTAGCATAGCATGTCATAATAAGCAAACGTAGAAGTAACTCCCAAAGGTTTGATAATAAACAGGTAATAGGTACTATCAACTACTTCCCATCCCACAATTTAATTAGATCCTAATCATGCAATGTGTGAGGATTGATCTAATGCAATAAAACTGGGTAGTAGGAAAGTATGATCAAAGTGTTACTTGCCTTGCTGATGATCCGGGAAACCTAGCGATTCGAAGTAACAAGCGGCGCACTCCGGGTATTCTATCACAGACAAACAAGCAAGCATACAATAAGTACTCATCTAATGCACAGGTAAAACTCAAATAAGAGATCTAACGAGAAGGTTCAACTTAAGAACTCCGGTTGGCAAAAAGAATCAAATCGAGCGAAGCAACGAAAGTCAAACGGCGAAAGAAAACAACTTCATTCTACTAATCTGGATCTAGAGCAAATTTTACAGTAGCAAAATCTTGTTTAAGTTGGTTAAATGGGTAGAGGGTTTCGAGACGAAACTCCAGGCGCTTGAATCGCCGGATTCCGATAAACGAGCGAAAAGTTATACTAAAACGAAAATCGGATCAGGAATCGCGATGAGAAAATTCGCGGATTTAATTCGAGAAAAAGAAAAACGACGAACGCTCGCTAAATTAAATAAACCGGAAAAACCGATCTATTAAAAAAACCGAAACTAGAAAAAAAAGGTGGAAAAACCGACGGAAAAACAGAACGATTTTTTTTAAAAAAAAATTGACGGCGCGGATTACGAGGTGAGGCGAACCTCGGGCGGCGGCGGCTCGGGCGACGGCGTGCGGCGGCGCGGAGGCGGGCGGCGTCGGCGGCGGGTGGCTGCGGCGCGCGGGTGCGGGGCTGAGGCGGCGGCGGGGTAGGGTTTGCCCCGGGTGGGCTGCCCCGGCTTATAAAGCCCTGGCGGGCCGGAGTCCTAGTCGGACACGGCCCGTATGTCGGTTCGTTTTTTTAAAATATTACGCACAGAAGAAAAATAAAAAAAATACTAAACGGACTCCAAAAATTCCGAAATAAATTTTCACGGGCTTCTAAAATCAAACCGCACAAGGTGAACATTTATTTGGGACCTAAATGCAATTTTGAAAAATGCGCATTTTCCTAAATTCAAATAAAATAATGAAAAACTCTGAAATAAAATCTTATTTGATTTTATTATTAAATCCTCAATATTTCCTTATTTTGGGAAAGTCATTTTATTCCCTCTCTCATATTTTTGTAATAGAAATAATTGATGATAAAATAAATAAAATCAAATGATCCTATTCTCAAAATTTGAGAAAACTCAAATATGAAAATAACGAAATCCCCAACTCTCTCCGTGGGTCATTGAGTTGCGTAGAATTTCTAGGATCAACCAAAATGCAAAATAAAATATGATATGCAATGATGATCTAATGTATAACATTCCAAATTGAGAATTTGGGATGTTACAACACCTTGATGACGGCTCTGGTGACCGAATGCCGGTGGAAGAAGGACAACGCGATGACGGCTCCGGTGACCGAATGGAGTCCGGCCAGGTATATATAATAAGTAAGCATGTGCTGACTATAGCTAATTGACGCATTAATTGTTTTTGGTATGTACACATACTAATTAATAACTCTCGTCTTTCTTCTTTTTTCTAGCCCTCCGAATCGAGCCCAACTTCGGCAAAGAGATGAGGCCCCGAAGAAAAAGTTGCGCTCAGATGAAAGGTTTGAGATTACAGCAATTGCGCGCGATGGCCAACCGATTAAACCCATCCGGACAAAGGAAACATTTGCTGCTAAGTGCAGGGTTCTTGTTAGGGACAAGATCCCGATCAGCATCCACCAATGGTATAAGCCGTCTAAAGATGACTGATACATCTCCAACGTATCTATAATTTTTGATTGCTCCATGCTATATTATCTACTCACTACTAGGAAAAGGGCTATAGATGATATGGCCACTAATGGCGCACCAGACATGTGGTGCGCCACTACTATATAGTAATGGCGCACCATGAGTTGGTGCGCCATTAGTATGGTAGACACTAATGGCGCACCAGACCCACGGTGCGCCATTAGTAACAATTTTTTTTCCAAAAATACTAATGGCGCACCAGGGCACAGTGCGCCATTACTAGTTTAACTAGTAATGGTGCACCTGCCACATAGTGCACCACTACTTTTTTTTTTGCAAAACTACTAACGGCGCACCTCAAGCTGGTGCGCCATTAGTAACCAGGGTTACTAATGGCGTATTTGTGGGTGGTGCGCCATTAGTAACCTGGGACCAGCTAGATATTTTGGACAGCCACACCTACACACTCACTTTCCCCACTTCATTCTCTCCACCTCCTCCTCCAAGCTTGTGTCGGCTGCCTCCTCCTCCTCACCTCATTTGCACCATAGATTCATCCAAATTAAGTGGTTAAATTACCTTTTTTTTGATAGGTAAGTAAGGGGAAAGCTATCTTTATGTTGTAGATCTACTTTTTTTTTCTCCCTCCAACAACGTGCACATGCACTTTTTATGGCCTAGATAGATCTATGTATGTTTGTGGTGTTGCATATGTTTGTGGTGTTGCATATATGTTTGTGTTTGCAGGTACCGGTATTTGAAATGCGATAGTTGCCAATATTTTGTTGAAATGTTGATTCATTTTCGTTTCCGCGAGAATTTTGGCACTATGCATTCTTTTTTGTCCTATTTTTAGGGAAAGTCATGCCAAATTTTTTCTTGGTTCTAAAATATCGTTTTGCTCTACCCCGCAGGCGACCATGGTCTACATGATGACCGAAGGCATCGTGAGTAGGTTTTTGAGCTCCGCAAAGGCCGAGATGCTTCAAAAGAACGAGACGGAGATAAGATGTCCATGTCGAAGATGCAAGCTGAAGAGCCTTATTGCGGACCCGGATTCCGGGCAGGTGCGGGACCACCTGCTCTTGCGTGGTTTCTTGGATGGCTATCGGTGGCAAGGTGATGAAGATGACTATGAAGTCGTCCATGGGGGCCGGGCAAGAAATGAGGAAGGGCAACAAGACAACCACCATGGCGAGGGCGGGCGAGAAGACGAAGAATCTCCAGGACATGATCACGACGGTGATGTTGTACACAGTCATCATGTAGAAGATGCCGGACATCATGATGAGGAAGATCAAGACGAAGGGCATGATCATGAAGATGAAGATGCCGGAGCAGACGACGATGGAGGCTGGGTGCAGGACCCTCATATTCAAGAGCTGCTTCTCAAGCAGACGAATAACGCAAGAGTTGCCGCCTGAGAGAAAGCCAAGCTGGATCAACTGGAGATAGATGCGGTTACTCCATTGTACGAAGGATGCAGGCCCAAGGATACCCGCATGAAAGTAACGCTTATGGCTCTGGAGATGAAGGTAAAACACAAAATGACCGACGCATGCTTCGACGAGAACATGTCATTCTGGCACGAACGTCTTCCCAAGGGGAACAAGTGCCCGACTAGTTTCGAGGAGGCGAAGAAAATCGTGTGTCCTCTGTATTTACCGCACGTGAAATACCATGTGTGTATGAACAATTGCATCATTTATCAGGACGAGCACGTGGAGTCTACCATATGTCCGGTGTGCGGCGTCACTCGATACAAGAAGAGGAAGAAAGCTCCTCAAAAAATGGTGTGGTACTTTCCGATCACTCCTCGTCTGCAGCGGTATTTCACGGACCTAAGGTAGCAAAGCCCCTGCGTTGGCACGCGGATAGAGAGGAGAAGAAGCGAGAAGATGACGGAAATGATCCGGAGATAAATAAAAAAGATAAGATGCTGAGTCACCCTAAGGATGCGAGCCAGTGGCAAGTGTTGAACTTCGAAGACCCAGAATTTGGGAACGATCCAAGGAACATCATGCTGGGCACCGATGGAGTCAATCCGTTTGGCAGCCAGAGAAGCACACATAGCACCTGGCCTGTGTTTGTGTGGATGTACAACCTTCCGCTCTGGTTGTGCATGAAGAGGAAGTACATTCACATGAGTATGCTAATTGAAGGGCCGAAACAACCAGGGAACAACATCAATTTGTATCTGGGGCTGCTGAAAGAGGAGCTAGACAGGCTGTGGAAAACGCCAGCCAATACGTGGGACGCTGCAGAGAAAGAATATTTCCCTATGAGAGTTGCACTGCTCACGGCGGTGCACGACTATCTCGGTTACGGATATCTCGCGGGGCAGGTGGTCCACGGATTTTCTGGATGCGTCAGGTGCATGGATGACACAATGTATCGCCAGCTAGATAGAGATCCCGGGTCTTCGAAAACCGTGTTCATGGGACATCGAAGGTGGCTTCGCGACAATGACCCGTGGAGAAAACGCAAGGATCTGTTCGATGGTGAAACCGAGTCCCGAAGACGCCCGCGTACGAGGAGCGGCGAGGAAATAAACGAGCTGTTGAAAAATTGGAAAGATTGCCCACTGCTGGGAAAGAAGCAAAAGGCGCCAGAGCCGGGAAAGAAGTGAAAGGCACCAAGCCGCTGCTGAAGGTATGGAAAACAAGGTCTGTTTTCTGGGACTTGCCATACTGGAAGATCCACCGTGTGCCTCACAGCCTTGATGTCATGCATATCACGAAGAAAGTGTGCGAGAGTCTGCTTGGTACCCTGCTCAACATGCCAGAGAGGACCAAAGATGGGCCGAAAGCAAGGGCAGACTTGAAATCAATGGGCATCAGGGAGGAGCTTCACGCTAATGATGATGATGATGAGGCGAAGCAGGATACAGAAAGTCATCGCAAAGGCAAAAAGGCCAAGAAGACCGGAAATGACTACCCTCCCGCGTGCCTCACTCTAAGTCAGGAGGAGATCGAGCAGTTTTTCACCGGCCTCGTAGGAATAAAACTTCCTTACAGTTACGCGGGGAAGATAAGCAGATACCTAGACCCAGCGAAGCAGAAGTTCAGCGGGATGAAGTCTCACGACTGTCACGTGCTGATGACGCAGATACTTCCAGTTGCAATCCGTGGGATCATGGACGCGCACGTCCATGAAACGCTATTTGGCCTATGCAACTTTTTCGACGTCATCTCTCGGAAGTCGGTTGGCGTGAGGCAACTCGGAAGGATACAAGAAGAGATCGTGGTGATACTATGCGAGCTTGAGATGTACTTCCCGTCCGCATTCTTCGACGTTATGGTGCATCTACTAGTCCATATCGTGGAGGATATCATCCAACTCGGGCTGACGTTCCTGCACAGCATGATGCCGTTCGAAAGGATGAATGGTGTAATCAAAGGATACGTTCGCAACATGTCACGTCTAGAGGGAAGCATGGCCATGGGCTTTCTAACCGAAGAGTGCATCTCCTACTACATGAATTATCTAGGCATCGAGAACCCCATTGGTCTGCCCATCAACAGGCACCTCGGCAGGCTCGCTGGATGGGGTCACCGTGAGGGTCGCGGCGAAATGCATGTCGACTTCGAGGGTCGACTCGCCGACTTTGAAAGAGCAAACCTAGTCGCGCTACAACACATAGACGTGGTCGATCCTTGGGTGGTAGAGCACAAAACCTTTATTGAGAAGACGTACAATGACTGAGGCCAACAGAGGACGGACGGAGATATAATCAAAGAGCACAACTCATGTTTCACGCGTTGGTTCAAGCAGACGCTTCTGTCATACCCTTTACATGAGGATTCTTCTGCGGAAGAACAACTCATATTCGCCTTGTCACAGGGCGCCGAGCACAACCTGATGACCTATGAGGCGTATGATATCAACGGCTACACATTCTACACCGAGGACAAGGACATGAAGAGCGATGGTTATCAGAACTCCGGGGTAACGATGGAATCCTACACCGGTAACGACAAGGATAGATACTACGGAAGGATCGAGGAGATCTAGGAGCTGAGCTATGCTGGAGAGAAGGTCCCGATGTTCCGTGTCAGATGGGCCAAGAGCGTCCTAAAAGAAGACCGGTATTTCACCACCATGGTTATACCCGAAGCCAAATCCAAGACCGCGGGCGCAAACGTCACCGTGAAAAATGAGCCATGGGTATTGGCTTCCCAAGTGGACCAATGCTTCTTCATTACCGACCCGTCAAAGCCCAGTCGTGTTGTCGTGAGGAGAGGCAAAAGGAAGATCATCGGAATGGATGGAGTCGCCAATGAGCAAGACTTCGACAAGTACGGCGACCCGAAGATGGAACATGACGACGACGATGAAGTAGCAGCATACACCACAAGAAGAAGCAGGACCACCCTACCTAAAGGATGTCCGTTCCACAGAAGAACTCCATTTGCGAAAAAGAAGGGCAAGAAGATTGTGAACAGATAGCTAGCTAAGATCGATTGTATTTAAACCGTAGTCTTCATTTCTCGATTGTATTTCATGGGCACTTTTTGATATCATGTATATTTTTAAATTTCATGGGCACTTTTTGAATTCATGATTTTTTTTTCAAATTTGATGATATTTTTTCATATTCAATATGAAAAAATACTGAATATTCATGAGGACACTCGATCTCGATCCCCCTCCATCTCGATCGCTACCCCCCTCGCCAGATCCCCCTCGCCACCGAGCACCCCCCGCACCCTCCCCCGCTCCACCGCCAACGACGACCCCCTGCACCCTCCCCCGCTCCACCACGGCCGATG
>NC_041384.1:55091686-55092206 GCF_002162155.2 Triticum dicoccoides
GACCCCCCGCACCCTCTCCCGGCCCGCTCCACCACCGCCGCCGACACCCCGCACCCTCCCCCGCTCCACCGCCGCCGACACCGCCGCCGCCAACGACTAAAAATCCAAAAACAAATTTGATTATATTTTCAAATAACAAATTGGATGATATTTTCAAATAATAAATTTAATGAATGCAACAAAAAATAAAAAAATACTTATGGCGCACCACTGGCTGGTGCGTCATTGCTATGCAAAAAAAGTTACTTATGGCGCACCGCTGGGGGGGGGGGCTGCGCCATTGCTATCTAAAAAAACTTACTTATGGCGCACCGCTAGGTGGTGCACCATTGCTATACCTCCCCCGACTAAAATCTCGGCCTCAATCCCCGGCCGATCCCATCTCACATCTCTCAGCCCCTGCGCGCCGCTGCCCCGACAACCCATGACGCCGCCGCCCCTACGTGCGCCGCCGCCCCCGCCCCCACCACTGCAGCTCCTCCACTGCCCACCGAACAGCAAACCGCTGCGGCCCCCAACC
>NC_041384.1:55092786-55106500 GCF_002162155.2 Triticum dicoccoides
CCCCCTCCTCCTCCGCCCGTCCTCCTCCGCCCGTAAGCCCCCTCCCCCTGACTGACTCGACTCCCCTGGCCTCCGCGCATAGTTCACTGTCCCGGATCTCCGACTGCATCGCCTCCCGTGGCGGCAACATCCACAGCGTCGACGTCTTCGTCCCCGACGACCCCGGTCTTCTACGCCCGCAGGTACCCCATCCAACTCACCCCGCCTCCATTTCCCACCTCTCCCTCTCTGCTCATAGTTCTTTTTTTTCAAGTTCTTTCCTCATAGTTCTTCCACATTCATGGAACATATCAGGTAAATTTCAGCTACTCCATCCGTTTCTCCAGTTGCCTCCCTCCTCTCCACACTCCAGACAGGACGATCAACGGTCGACTCCCTCCGCTGCTGAACAGGATGTTGGTAATATGAACTCTCTCTTCTTCTCCGTGTTTACCAATTCTACTATGCATAGAAACATCTTTATGTGATATGTCAACTTGTGAAGTTTGTGAACTACGAGAATTAGAAAGATTAGGGAAAGGAACTAGTTGATAAGAGGGATGCATGAGAAGCTAGCTAAACTGGCATGAACTTTGTTTTTCCTTTTGACAAACACTCTTGTTAACATCAGGAATTAAAAATGCAGCATAGAACAAGATATATAGATAGCTGACACAAAGAGGTGTGCTTTGAAAGAAAAAAATGTGCACCTGCAAGTGAGACTTGACATGTGCCAAGCTAGTAAACAAAATATGTATATGTACATACTCTCATAAGGTTCTAAGAGATTTTATTATAAGCTTGATGTTCCTTGTCATTGACTTATCACTGTTAAACAGAGCCCTCTGAGCTGATACTCTGCATGTATGCGAACAAACAATAATCCTATGAGGCTGGTCATCAACTCTGATCCAGAAGTTTTAAGTTTTAAGTTGGTGATAACAACACATATATTCCCTTCCAAAAAGAAAAAAGAAAGAAATGTATGCATCTGCTACTTTTTATAATTAGCCCCCTCCCTCCCTAACTAACTAGAGTAATTAACATCACTAGCTAATTAACAATACTAGCCAGCTTGCTAGCTTGATGAGTCATTACCAGTTTCTCAAATCTTGTTTCCTCTGATGATCAATACATCTGTTGAGAGATTAATATGCTAGCTTGATGAGTCATCACCAACCAATATGATGATCAAAGCTTGTCTGTAATTGCTTCTCTATCTGTCTGTAATATGCTAGCTTGATTAACAATACATAAGATGCAAATCAACCATTAGAGATTGTGGTTGGGATTTTATGGACTGTTCATTTTGGCTGTTACATGTTACTGTGTTGGCTGGCTGGCTGGCCAGCATCTTCTCTGACTTGTTTGCCTTTCCCACTGCTCACATGTTACTGTCATATTTTCCAGCAAAGTATTGGTCTGGCATTGTTGCTGAGGCACTTGATTTTTGTCCATATGAAAGTAGAGGACCATATGGTTTGCGGCCTTTTCATCCATATGAAAGTAGAGGCACATTATGGTGCTAGTTTGCTAGGTTTTTTCTCCGACCATCGTGTCGTGATGATTTTGCAGGTACCCCGAGAGGCCCTTGAGTTTGCCGGAATGTAGATTAACTTCCATTTCGGCAAATTCGGGTACTCCATATGTCCTATTTTCAGCAAAGGTCATGCTGAAATTTTTCGTGAATTTTAGCATGACTTTGCTAAAAAACGGACATATGGGGTACTTGCTACTAATGCATGGACCAGGGTATCTTAGTACTTAACTAAGTAGGATCAACTGCCTCTTGTCTTATGCATGGGCCTCAGCGTCGACAAACCCTAAATTATAAAACCTTGGCTTTTAGGGTGCCTCGGTGTCGATAAAAACCTAAATGATGAAAGCTTAGGCTTTTAGGGGTGCCTCGGTGTCGACAAACCCTAAATGGTAAAAGCTTAGCTTTTAGGATGCCTGGGTGTCGACAAAACCTAAATGATGAGACCATGATCTTGTTCCTTGACAATAACCAACTTTTTGACCAAACTTTTTTCCTATTTAGAGCAAAACATTGCCCACAACGATGAGGCCGGCGGTTCGGGCGGCAAGCAATTCTGGGAACTGTCCCAGGAGATGGAGGAAGAACCTCACCGCTATGAGGACGCCGCGGAAGACACCAATCCTGACTACACAACCCCTAGTGGCGTCGGGGATGACACCACTGATGGTGCTGCCGAGGATGCCACCACTAATGATGGCAGCGCACGCACAGATGGAAGCCAACTGAAGAGGCAACGGAAGGACCGGCGCCTGAACGTGCTCCGCACCATCAAGGAGGAATTTACTGAAGTGAACTCCGACGGGCATCCAACGTCGCCCAAACAAATAGTCAAGGAGTACTCGGTTAAGCTCGGGTGCATTCTCCGGAGCACCGTCTCGATCAACACCGAGAACCTAAGGCATAAGGACTGAGGGAATTTGCGCAACCTCCTCTTCACGAAGCTACACTAACTATACAAGTTCCCCGCTGAATTTGAAAACACACGCCTCTCAGGGAATAAAGTGAATAGTGGCGCCCTCACGAGGATGAGCACAACCCTGTCTACTTGGAGAAGTGCGGTGAAGAGAATGATTGACAAAGGTGATAGTTATGAGAAGATCAAGGCGAAAAATCCTTCGATCAACGAAGATGACTACAAGGAGTTCAAGATCAAGTGCGAGAGCAGCGCAACCTCCGAATCAAGTCAGTGGGGGAAAGAAATGCGGGAGTTGAACTTAGGGGAACACAAACTCGATCCCGGCGGTTACAGAGTGGCGGAGCCTATATGGGACAAGGAGGACGCAGAGCGTGCCGAGCAAGGCCTACCGCCCCGCTTCAAGAAATACCGTGACAAGCAGACCAGGAACTATGTCAGGGCCTGGTACAAGGAGGACCCGATAACAAAGGAGCTTACCACGGATCCGAAGACCAGGGCGCTTGAGCTTGTTCTGGTAAGGAGTACACCCCCGCATAATTCCATATGGTTGCATTCTAATTAATGAAGCCAAATTTCTAAATGGTTCACATTCCTTCCGCAGGAGACTGAAAGCAGTAGCGCGGGGTCGGCTCAGAGCACCCCTTGGGACAACACTCTAAATAGGGCGTTGAATGTAATGAAAAACAAGGATAAGCTCAGTAAGCTGTCGTCAGCTGGTCGTGTGGCCGGCAAAGGCTTGTCCACAAAATGGTCGTCATACTATAACTCTGGTGGGCGAAAGGAGAGAAAGACCAGCTCGGAAAGCCAGTCGCGCGAGGTTCAAGAACTCAAGGCACAAGTGGCGCGGATTCCGGAGATTGTCCAAGAGCAAGTGCAACAACAACTGGGATCGACGCTCACTGGCATTATGCCTACCTTGATTCATGGGCTGATGACATGGATTGTGGGCGGCCCGATTCCCAGCTTCACGGCCAGCAACTCGCACAACGCGCAGGCGGCGCCATTGGTGTCTCCGGCGGAGGCGGTATTGGTGTCTCCGATGCCAGCACGGGCATTGGAGCTTAATGCACCCGGGTGTACGCCGGCCGGCACCTCGGCAGCAAGCGGCCCCTCTATCAATTGCACGCCCGCCGTTGGCAGTGACTCGACATTAGCCGAGCTCGACGCCATCACGGTAACTAATTAAGCCTCTCGGCCGAGGACTTCATCTCCTTGCCTTTGACTGGGCATCCCTGACGCCCTACATGTTTTCGCAGGGCGCCGCCGATGTTTCATGCACTCTCCTGCACTTCGTGAACGATGAGTTGGTCCATGTCACCAAGGGCAAAATTGTTCAACCGGGCAACCCTGTGTTCCACGATAATCCGATGCCACCCACCGTGTATAGGGTTCAACTGGTTCGGGTGCTGCCAGGCTGCGATGAGTTGTTACCTCCGATTCAACCCGCAGGGGTCGACAAAGATGATGTGATGACCCTCAGCGCCTGCCTAAGCTGGCCCCTGCTTTGGCCGAAGAGCCAGATTCGTTTGGGGGCGGGGGACACCACCCCAAAGACAACACTGCCAGTCGTGCCGGCGCCAAGCCATGGCAAGACCGCCGCAATGCTACTAGACATGCCGGACATCCCTATGGCATAGGATCCGAACATGCATATGGCACACGATCCGGACGATGATGACAACGACGATGGTACATTTACCAACGTCAATAAGTACTTTGCCGAACATGGGTACGATGACGAATTCTTGGAGCCTCCTTCTCAAGAACCCAACCCTACAAAAGACGATCGCGAGCTAGCTAGTACCGCGGAGAAACCCAATTGCAACAGGCGTCGTCTGGTGTTCAGTTCTCAGGAGACGCCTCCAGCTGCCGACTTCACCGAGCCTCAGATAGCCGAGGTGCGAAATATTATCAGCCCCAACACACTCAAGAAGGCGGTCTATGAGCAGAACTCGGTCCCATTACAGCAGAAGAAGAAGGGACGGAAAAGAAAGAGTAACAAGGGTGCGAGCCAGCCCGCACCGAGTATGATCCGTGCTCAGGACGGGCCACCTTCACCTAAGGATATCTCGAGGAGGGTGCATGTGGCGTGTAGGTCGATGCTACCGACTAATATGCTCAATGCTGCAGCCGGTGCTATGCGGAGTCTGCATGACAGTGTTCTTTCTTTGGAGAAGCGGCGTCTCTCCGAGAATGATGTGGCATACACAGTTTTCGTGGCCAAGGTGCCAGAGGGCAAGGGCTTTGTGGATAACTCCATCAGAGGTACGATCGTCCTGCGGTTTGATGACATCTTCGCTATGTTTAACCTTCATCCGCTGCACTACACCTTCGTTCGGCTATTTTTGCTGAGTATGGAGATGCGGATCATCAGAGACAAGACCCCGAACATCGTGATAGTCGACCCCTTCTACATGTGTGCCAAGATCTTGGGCAGCGCTGGGGACCGGCAAGTCGCGAGTTCTTACCTCGAAGGCGTTATTCTGGCAAACCCAAATAAGGATAACTTCCTCGTGCCTTACTTTTCTGAGTAAGTCATCCCCTCACCGTCCCATAACATATGATTTCTTAGATTTCGATCATTTTTTTTCGAACATTTCGTGTTTTGTGCAGTGACACACATTGCACACTCATCCTCTTAAGCCCGAAATATTCCATGGCCACGTATTTCGACTCGGACCGTCAGTCAAAGAAAGACTACACAAATATCAAGAAAGTTCTTGATGATGTTCTCCCCGGCTACGCCAAATCTAGAGGCACCTTCACCAGGCCAGTTCGTAGGTACGACAAGCACGTGTTCACCCACAATACAATGTTCTGCTGCATCAAGCAGCCGCCTGGCGGTCAAAAGGATGCCTACTACGCCCTCCATCACATGTGGGCGATCGTACGGGACCATAATCACCTTCTGCTACCAAATAATCTCAAATATTGGGCCGCGAGCTTGTCAGCAATCCAGGACGCGGACATCAGACAACAATTCTTTCGCATCCAGTCGGAGTTTGCGGAAATCATCCATCAAGATGTCCTTCGTACCTCGGGGCAGTTCAACGTCAGATATCAACCGTCCAACAGTGAGATAGACACAATGTTACAAATGCAGGCTGACAACGCCCGCGATTTCATGACCATCACGGGAGACGGCGGCTTCATCCATGCTCCGGTCCCTTGAGTCGAGTCGAAAGTAGTGATGCTATGTGTAGTTCTGAAACATCGATTGGCTCATGTTGTAATTAAACTTTAATGAACTTGTATGTCTCTTTGGTTTGGACAGTCGTTCAACTTAGATGTAATCGGTGCTATTTATTAGTAGGACCATGAATCGTGCTATTAATGTCTTGCTTTTCTCTTCTGATCCTTTTGTTGCATACTTATATATTGCTTATGTATTGCTTGTGAATTGCTACTAACGTTTTGTTTGGCTAGTGCATAGAGGTGTCGTCGTATGTCGTGTATAAGGGTAAGGTTCCCGTAGTCTACGACGACTGGGAGGAGTGTCGGAGACAGGTTCACCGTTTCAGCGGTAACAGTTACAAAGGGTACACCACTAGGGCGGAGGCGGAATCTAGATACGCGCGCTATCTAGCGGGACAGAGGAGGGAGCGTTGGAGGAACCGGATGAAGACCAGTTTCATCGCGATGATGCTCATCGAGATGATCGCAGCTCTCTTCTATGTGATGGTAGTTTAGATGATCGATATCGACTTGTAATGTGAAGACAAAGTCGCTACTCGCGGTCTCGAGACTTGTAATGTTCTATCTTTGTTCGGTCTTTTGAATTCGGAGAATAATATGATGAATTGTATTCGGAGACTAATATGATGAATTGTATTCGGAGACTAATCTTCTATTGTATTCGATGAATCTGCTGTTGTTGTGTGGTGTTGTCTATATTCTGTCCAATAATATATTTTGTAACCTATGAAAATATCATAAAAGAAAAAATCCCTAATATTCATACTAGTGGCGCACCACCATATAGTGCGCCATTAGTAAGCCAGATCACACTAATGGCGCATCATCCACCAGTGCGCCATTAGTATGCCAAAGCACATGGGTAAATATGGCCCCCTGGGAGGCATACTAATGGCGCACCATGGGCTATACTAATGGCGCACAGTGTGGTGCGCCATTAGTATACCAGATACTAATGGCGCACCAGTGGTGCGCCATTAGTAATAAATTCTAATGGCGTGGTGCTAGTGGCGCACCTGTAGTGCGCCATTAGTAGGCAAAACAGGTGCGCCACTAGTAGGCCTTTTCCTAGTAGTGACTGTTTTGGACATTATTGGGCTTTATTATCCACTTTTATATTATTTTTGGGACTAACCTATTAACCGGAGGCCCAGCCCAGAATTGCTATTTTTTGCCTATTTTAGGGTTTCGAAGAAAAGGAATATCAAACGGAGTCCAAACGGAATGAAACCTTCAAGAACGTGATTTTCTCAACGAACAAGACCCGGGAGACTTGGACCCTACGTCAAGAAAGAAAAGAGGAGGCCACGAGGTAGGGGGCGCGCCTACCCCCCCAAGCGTGCCCTCCACCCTCGTGGGCCCCCTGTTGCTCCACCGACGTACTCCTTCCTCCTATATATACCTACGTACCCCCAGACGATCAGATACGGAGCCAAAAACCTAATTCCACTGCCGCAACTTTCTGTATCCACGAGATCCCATCTTGGGGCCTATTTCGGAGCTCCGCCGGAGGGGGCATCGATCACGGAGGGCTTCTACATCAACACCATAGCCCCTCCGATGAAGTGTGAGTAGTTTACCTCAGACCTACAGGTCCATAGTTAGTAGCTAGATGGCTTCTTCTCTTTTTGGATCTCAATACAATGTTCTCCCCCTCTTTTGTGGAGAACTATTAGATGTAATCTTCTTTTTGCGGTGTGTTTGTTGAGACCAGAATTGTGGATTTATGATCAAGTCTATCTATGAATAATATTTGAATCTTCTCTAAATTCTTTTATGTATGATTGGTTATCTTTGCAAGTCTCTTCGAATTATCAGTTTGGTTTGGCCTACTAGATTGATCCTTCTTGCAATGGGAGAAGTGCTTAGCTTTGGGTTCAATCTTGCGGTGTCCTTTCCCAGTGACAGTAGGGGCAACAAGGCACATATTGTATTGTTGCCATCGAGGATAAAAAGATGGGGTTTTCTTCATATTGCATGAGTCTATCCCTCTACATCATGTCATCTTGCTTAAGGCATTACTCTGTTTTTAACTTAATACTCTAGATGCATGTTGGATAGCGATTGATGAGTGGAGTAATAGTAGTAGATGCAGGCAGGAGACGGTCTACTTGTCTCGGACGTGATGCCTATATACATGATCATACCTAGATATTCTCATAACTATGCTCAATTCTATCAATTGCTCAACAGTAATTTGTTCACCCATCGTAGAATACTTATGTTCTCGAGAGAAGCCACTAGTGAAACCTATGGCCCCCGGGTCTATCTTTATCATATTGATCTCCTACTACTTAGTTATTTCCTTTGCTATTTACTTTGCCTTTATTTTACTTTGCATCTTTATCATAAAAATACCAAAAATATTATCTTATCATATCTATCAGATCCCACTCTCGTAAGTGGCCTTATAGGGATTGACAACCCCTATTTGCGTTGGTTGCGAGGATTTATTTGTTTTGTGCAGGTACGAGGGACTCGCGCGTAGCCTCCTACTGGATTGATACCTTGGTTCTCAAAAACTTAGGGAAATACTTACGCTACTTTGCTGCATCATCCCTTCCTCTTCGGGGAAAACCAACGCAGTGCTCAAGAGGTAGCAAGAAGGATTTCTGGCGCCGTTGCCGGGGAGGTCTACGCAAAAGTCAACATACCAAGTACCTATCACATACCCTTATCTCCCGCATTACATTATTTGCCATTTGCCTCTCGTTTTCCTCTCCCCCACTTCACCCTTGTCGTTTTATTCGCCCTCTCTCTCTCTATCCTCCCTCTCTTTCTCTATTTGCCTCTTTTTGCCCGCTTGCTTTTTGTTTGCTTGTGTGTTAGTTTGCTTGCTTGTCACGATGGCTCAAGATAATACTAAATTGTGTGACTTCACCAATACCAACAACAATGATTTTATTAGCACTCTGATTGCTCCTCTTACTGATGCTGAATCTTGTGAAATTAATAATGCTTTGCTGAATCTTGTCATGAAAGATCTGTTTTCCGGCCTTCCTAGTGAAGATGTCGCTACCCATCTAAATAGCTTCGTTGATTTGTGTGACATGCAAAAGAAGAAAGATGTGGATAATGATATTGTTAAATTGAAGCTATTTCCTTTTTCGCTTAGGGATCGTGCTAAAGCTTGGTTTTCGTCTTTGCCTAAAAACAGTATTGATTCATGGAATAAGTGCAAAGATGCTTTTATCTCTAAGTATTTGCCTCCCGCTAAGATCATCTCTCTTACAAACGATATTATTAATTTTAAGCAACTTGATCATGAACATGTTGCACAACCATGGGAGAGAATGAAATTAATGATACGTAATTGTCGTACTCATGGTTTAAATTTGTGGATGATTATACAAAAAATTTATGCCGGATTGAATTTTGCTTCTAGAAATCTTTTAGATTCGGCTGCGGGAGGCACTTTTATGGAAATCACCTTAGGAGAAGCTACTAAACTCCTAGATAATATTATGGTTAATTATTCTCAATGGTATACTGAAAGATCTACTAATAAAAAGGTGCATGCGATAGAGGAAATTAATGTTTTGAGTGGAAAGATGGATGAACTTATGAAATTATTTGCTAATAAGGGTGTTTCTTATGATCCTAATGATATGCCCTTGTCTACTTTGATTGAGAATAATAATGAATCTATGGATGTGAATTTTGTTGGTAGGAACAATTTTGGTAACAACGCGTATAGAGGAAATTTTAATCCTAGGCCTTATCCTAGTAATCCCTCTAATAATTATGGTAATTCCTACAACAATTCTTATGTAAATTATAATAAGATGCCCTTTGATTTTGAATCTAATATTAAAGAATTTATTACTTCGCAAAAGAATTTTAATGCTATGATTGAAGAAAAATTGCTTAAGATTGATGATTTGGCTAGGAACGTTGATAGAATTGCTCTTGATGTTGATTCTTTGAAACTTAGATCTATTCCACCTAAGCATGATATCAATGAGTCTCTCAAAGCCATGAGAATTTCCATTGATGAGTGCAAAAAAAGAACCGCTACGATGCGTGCTAAGAAAGATGCCTTTATAAGAGCGTGTTCTTTAGTTCCTATGAAAATAAAGATGAAGATCTGAACGTTCTTGATGTGTACCCTATTAAATCTTTGTTTTGCAATATGAATCTTGATAATGATGGGACTGAATATGATCCACCTTTATCTAGAAGGTGTTCCAAGAATTCCGAATTTGTTGATCTTGATGCTAAATTTGATAAAAGTGGGATTGAAGAAATTAAAACCCTAGATATTGCTAAACCCACTATTATGGATTTCAAGGAATTTAACTATGAAAATTGCTCTTTGATTGATTGTATTTCCTTGTTGCAATCCGTGCTAAATTCTCCTCACGCTTATAGTCAAAATAAAGCGTTTACTAAACATATCGTTGATGCCTTGATGCAATCTTATGAAGAAAAACTTGAATTCGAAGTTTCTATCCCTAGAAAACTTTATGATGAGTGGGAACCAACTATTAAAATTAAAATTAAAGACCATGAATGCTATGCTTTATGTGATTTGGGTGCTAGTGTTTCCACGATTCCAAAGACTTTGTGTGATTTGTTAGGTTTCCGTGATTTTGATGATTGCTCTCTAAACTTGCACCTTGCGGATTCCACTATTAAGAAACCTATGGGAATAATTAATGATGTTCTTATTGTTGCAAATAGGAATTATGTGCCCGTAGATTTTATTGTTCTTGACATAGATTTCAATCCTTCAAGTCCTATTATTCTTGGTAGACCTTTCCTAAGAACGATTGGTGCAATTATTGATATGAAGGAAGGAAATATTAGATTCCAATTTCCATTAAGGAAAGTCATGGAACACTTTCCTAGAAAGAAAATTAAATTACCTTATGAATTTATTATGAGATCCACTTATGGATTGCCTACCAAAGATGGCAATACCTAGATCTATCCTTGCTTGTTATGCCTAGCTAGGGGCGTTAAACGATAGCGCTTGTTGGGAGGCAACCCAATTTTATTTTTATTCCTTGATTTTTGATCCTATTTAGTAATAAATAATTTATCTAGCCTATGTTTTGGTTGTGTTTTTTGTGTTTAATTAGTGTTTGTGCCAACTAGAACCGTTGGGAAGACTTGGGGAAAGTCTTGTTACACTTGCTTTAAAAAACAGAAACTTTGGCGCTAACGAGAACTGCTGCCAATTTTATTTGAAAAGTGCTATTTAGTTAATTATTTTTGCAGATGATTAATAGATACATTACTCAAGTCCATAAATTTATTTTAGAATTTTTGGGGTTCCAGATCTTGCGCTAGCTACAGATTACTACAGACTGTTCTGTTTTTGACAGATTCTGTTTTTCATGTGTTGTTTGCTTATTTTGATGAATCTATGGCTAGTAAAATAGTTTATAAACCATAGAGAAGTTGGAATACAGTATGTATAACACCAATATAAATAAATAATGAGTTCATTACAGTACCTTGAAGTGGTCTTTTATTTTCTTTCGCTAACGGAGCTCACGAGATTTTCTAGTTTAAGTTTTGTGTTGTGAAGTTTTCAAGTTTTGGGTAAAGATTTGATGGATTATGGAACAAGGAGTGGAAAGAGCCTAAGCTTGGGGATTCCCATGGCACACCCAAGATAATCTAAGGACACCTAAAATCCAAAGCTTGGGGATGCCCCGGAAGGCATCCCCTCTTTCGTCTACTTCTATCGGTAACTTTACTTGGAGCTATATTTTTATTCGCCACATGATATGTGTTTTGCTTGGAGCGTCTTGTATTATTTGAGTCTTTGCTTTTTAGTTTACCACAATCATCCTTGCTGTACACACCTTTTGAGAGAGACATACATGATTTGGAATTTCTTAGAATACTCTATGTGCTTCGCTTATATCTTTTGAGTTATATAGTTTTGCTCTAGTACTTCACTTATATCTTTTAGAGCATGGTGGTGGATTTGTTTTATAGAAACTATTGATCTCTCATGCTTCACTTAGATTATTTTGAGAGTCTTAAATAGCATGGTAATTTTCTTAAAATCCTAATATGCTAGGTATTCAAGTTAGTAAAATTTTCTTAAGAGTGTTTTGAATACTAAGAGAAGTTTGATGCTTGATGATTGTTTTGAGATATGGAGGTAATAATATCAAAGTCGTGCTAGTTGAGTAGTTGTGAAATTGAGAAATTCTTGTGTTGAAGTTTGCAAGTCCCGTAGCATGCACGTATGGTAAACGTTATGTAACAAATATGAAACATGAGGTGTTATTTGATTGTCTTTCTTATGAGTGGCGGTCGGGGACGAGCGATGGTCTTTTCCTACCAATCTATCCCCCTAGGAGCATGCGCGTAGTACCGAGGTTTTTTGATGACTTGTAGATTTTTGCAATAAGTATGTGAGTTCTTTATGACTAATGTTGAGTCCATGGATTATACGCACTCTCACCCTTCCATCCTTGCTAGCCTCTTCGGTACCGTGCATTGCCCTTTCTCACATTGAGAGTTGGCGCAAACTTCGCCGGTGCATCCAAACCCCGTGATATGATACGCTCTTTCACACATAAACCTCCTTATATCTTTCTCAAAACAGCCACCATACCTACCTATTATGGCATTTCCATAGCCATTCCGAGATATATTGCCATGCAACTTTCCATCATTCCGTTCATCATGACACATTCATTATTGTCATATTGCTTAGCATGATCATGTAGTTGACATAGTATTTGTGGCAAAGCCACCGTTCATAATTCTTTCATACATGTCACTCTTGGTCCATTGCATATCCCGCTACACCGCTGGAGGCATTCATATAGAGTCATCTTTGTTCTAGTATCGAGTTGTAATCATTGAGTTGTAAATAAATAGAAGTGTGATGATCATCATTTTCTAGAGCATTTCCCAAGTGAGGAATATAAAAAAGGCCATAAAAAAGAGAAGGCCCAAAAAAGAGAAAGGCCATAAAAAAGAGAAAGGTCAAAAAAAAAGAAAAGAAAAGAAAAATGAGAGAAAAAGAGAGAAGGGACAATGTTACTATCCTTTGCCACACTTGTGCTTCAAAGTAGCACCTTAATCTTCATGATAGAGAGTCTCTTGTTTTTTCACTTTCATATACTAGTGGGAATTTTTCATTATAGAACTTGGCTTGTATATTCCAACAATGAGCCTCCTCAAGTGCCCTAGGTCTTCGTGAGCAAGCAAGTTGGATGCACACCCACTAGTTTCTTTTGTTGAGCTTTCATACATTTATAGCTCTAGTGCATCTGTTGCATGGCAATCCCTACTCCTTGCATTAACATCAATCGGTGGGCATCTCCATAGCCCATTGATTAGCCTCGTTGATGTGAGACTTTCTCCTTTTTTGTCTTCTCTATATAACACCCCTCATTATATTCTATTCCAACCATAGTGCTATGTCCACGGCTCGCGCTCATATATTGTGTGAAGGTTTATAGGTTTGAGATTACTAAATTATGAAACAATTGCTTGGCTTGTCATCGGGCTTGTGCATGATGAGAGCATTCTTGTGTGACGAAAATGAAACATGAATAAACTATATGATTTTGTAGGGATGAACTTTCTTTGGCCATGTTATTTTGAGAAGACATAATTGCTTAGTTAGTATGCTTGAAGTATTATTATTTTTATGTCAATATGAACTTTTTTCTTGAATCTTTCGGATCTGAATATTCATACCACAATTAAGAAGAATTACATTAAAATTATGCCAAGTAGCACTCTGCATCAAAAATTCTGTTTTTATCATTTACCTACTCGAGGACGAGCAGGAATTAAGCTTGGGGATGCTTGATACGTCTCCAACGTATCTATAATTTTTGATTGCTCCATGCTATATTATCTACTGTTTTGGACATTATTGGGCTTTATTATCCACTTCTATATTATTTTTGGGACTAACCTATTAACCGGAGGCCCAGCCTAGAATTGCTGTTTTTTTGCATGTTTTAGGGTTTCGAAGAAAAGAAATATCAAACGGAGTCCAAACGGAATGAAACCTTTGGGGACGTGATTTTCTCAACGAACAAGACCCGGGAGACTTGGACCCTACGTCAAGAAAGAAAAGAGGAGGCCACGAGGTAGGG
>NC_041384.1:55106731-55120615 GCF_002162155.2 Triticum dicoccoides
CCTGTTGCTCCACCGACGTATTCCTTGCTCCTATATATACCTATGTACCCCCAAACGATCAGATACGGAGCCAAAAACCTAATTCAACCGCCGCAACTTTCTGTATCCATGAGATCCCATCTTGGGGCCTGTTCCGGAGCTCCGCCGGAGCGGGCATCGATCACGGAGGGCTTGTACATCAACACCATAGCCCCTCCGATGAAGTGTGAGTAGTTTACCTCAGACTTACGGGTCCATAGTTAGTAGCTAGATGGCTTCTTCTCTCTTTTTCGATTTCAATACAATGTTCTCCCCCTCTCTTGTGGAGAACTATTCGATGTAATCTTCTTTTTGCGGTGTGTTTATTCAGACCGATGAATTGTGGTTTATGATCAAGTCTATCTATGAATAATATTTCAATATTCTCTAAATTCTTTTATGTAAGATTGGTTATCTTTGCAAGTCTCTTTGAATTATCAGTTTGGTTTGGCCTACTAGATTGATCTTTCTTGCAATGGGAGAAGTGCTTAGCTTTGGGTTCAATCTTGCGGTGTCCTTTCCCAGTGATAGTACGGGCAGCAAGGCACGTATTGTATTGTTGCCATCGATGATAACAAGATGGGGTTTTCGTCATATTGCATGAGTCTATCCCTCTACATCATGTCATCTTGCTTAAGGCGTTACTCTGTTTTTAACTTAATACTCTAGATGCATGCTGGATAGCGGTTGATGAGTGGAGTAATAGTAGTAGATGCAGGCAGGAGTCGGTCTACTTGTCTCGGACGTGATGCCTATATACATGATCATACCTAGATATTCTCATAACCATGCTCAATTCTGTCAATTGCTCAACAGTAATTTTTTCACCCACCGTAGAATACTTATGTTCTCGAGAGAACCACTAGTGAAACCTATGGCCCCCGGGTCTATCTTTATCATATTGATCTCCTACTACTTAGTTATTTCCTTTGCTATTTACTTTGCCTTTATTTTACTTTGCATCTTTATCATAAAAATACCAAAAATATTATCTTATCATATCTATCAGATCTCACTCTCGTAAGTGGCCTTATAGGGATTGACAACCCCTATTTGCGTTGGTTGCGAGGATTTATTTGTTTTGTGCAGGTACGAGGGACTCGCGCATAGCCTCCTACTGTATTGATACCTTGGTTCTCAAAAACTGAGGGAAATACTTACGCTACTTTGCTGCATCATCCCTCCCTCTTTGGGGAAAACCAACGCAGTGCTCAAGAGGTAGCAATGACCCTGAGGTGTCTTATGTCAACGATATGCAGAAAGATGATCTTTGGACCGCGGTGAAGGAAAATTTCACCCTACCGCCAGAGGAGGATTGCTACCTCTTGACCACTGCGTTGGTTTTCCCTTGAAGAGGAAAGGGTGATGCATCAAAGTAGCATAAGTATTTCCCTCGGTTTTTGAGAACCAAGGTATCAATCCAGTAGGAGATCACGCTCAAGTCCCACGCACCTACGCAAACAAATAAGAACCTCGCAACCAACGCGATAAAGGGGTTGTTAAGCCCTTCACGATCACTTACGAGAGTGAGATCTGATAGATATGATAAGATAATATTTTTCATATTTTTATGATAAAGATGCAAAGTAAAATAAATGGCAAAGGAAATAACTAAGTGTTGGAAGATTAATATAATGGAAGATAGACCCGGGGGCCATAGGTTTCACTAGTGGCTTCTCTCAAGAGCATAAGTATTATGGTGGGTAAAGGAATTACGGTCGAGCAATTGATAGAATTGAGCATAGTTATGAGAATATCTAGGTATGATCATGTATATAGGCATCACGTCCGAGACAAGTAGACCGAAACGATTCTGCATCTACTACTATTACTCCACACATCGACCGCTATCCAGCATGCATCTAGAGTATTAAGTTCATAAGAACAGAGTAATGCTTTAAGGAAGATGACATGATGTAGAGGGATAAACTCAAGCAATATGATATAAACCCCATCTTTTTATCCTTGGTGGCAACAATACAATATGTGCCTTGCTGCCCCTGCTGTCACTGGGAAAGGACGCCGCAAGATTGAACCCAAAGCTAAGAAATTCTCCCATTGCAAGAAAGATCAATCTAGTAGGCCATACCAAACTGATAATTCGAAGAGACTTGCAAAGATAAACCAATCATACATAAAGGAATTCAGAGAAGAATCAAATATTGTTCATAGATAATCTGGATCATAAACCCACAATTCATCGGATCTTGACAAACACACCGCAAAAGAAGATTACATCGAATAGATCTCCAAGAAGATCGAGGAGAACTTTGTATTGAGATCCAAAGAGAGAGGAGAAGCCATCTAGCTAATAACTATGGACCTGAAGGTCTGAAGTAAACTACTCACACATCACCGGAGAGGCCATGAAGTTGATGTAGAGGCCCTCTGTGGTCAATGCCCCCTCCGGTGGAGCTCCGGAAAAGGCCCCAAGATGGGATCTCTCGGGTACAGAAGGTTGCGGCGGTGGAATTAGGTTTTCCTGGTGCTCTTGGATGTTTGGGGGTACGTGGATATATATAGGAGGAAGAAGTACATCGGTGGAGCAACGGAGGGCCCATGAGGGTGGAGGGCGCGCCCCCTGCCTCGTGCCTTCCTCCCTTGCTTCATGACGCCCACTCCAAGTCTCTTGAATCACGTTTGTTGAGAAAATCACGTTCCCGAAGGTTTCATTCCGTTTGGACTCTGTTTGATATTCCTTTTCTTCGAAACCCTAAAATAGGCAAAAACAGCAATTTGGGCTGGGCCTCCGATTAGTAGGTTAGTCTCAAAAATGATATAAAAGTGTAAAATAAAGCCCATTAACATCCAAAATAGATAATATAATAGCATGGAGCAATTAAAAATTATAGATACGTTGGAGACGTACCAAGGATCTGGAGAAGCCAGCTACAGAGCAATTGATCAAGTCGCATGCTCTTAAGAAGATGGCAGAACTATTCAGGAGGTGGAAGAATGAGCTAAAAACAACGTTTGTCGACAAAGAAGAGACACCAGAATTCACCGGCCGGTATAAGATCAGAGATCAGTGGGACGAATTTGTGGCCCACAAGACATCGGACAAGAGTAAGAAGATGTCAGCGACAAACAAGAAAAATGATGCGAAGAAGAAGCTTCACCATCGCACGGGGTCAGGTGGCTACCTCAAAGCTCGGCCGTTGTGGGCCAAGGCTGAGAATGACCTGATTGATAAAGGGGTCGAACCAAAGACATTAAACTGGCCAGACCGTTGCCGGACTTGGTTCTTCGGGGTTGGCGGAACCTTGGACCCTGTATCAGGGAAGTGCCGCTGGGCGAACGAGCAACTGCGAATACCCATCACGAAGCTTCGGCAGTATATCGATGCAGCACAGCAAGGGACGTTCGTTCCAGACAGAGAGAACGACGAGCTCACAATGGCCCTTGGGAATCCTGAGCACCCTGGACGGACACGAGGCACTCCAGGCTTCGTTCCATGGAAGGCTGGGTTTCCGGACGCAGCCGGTTACAAATGCCAGGAGAGGAGGAAGAAAGTGGAGAAAACCCAAATGTAGGCGTTGCACGCAAGGGAACAAGCGATAGAGGAACGAGAAGCAGATCGCAGCAAGTGACCTGCTGAAGCTTCCCCCGAAGCTACCCCGCCATCTCAGCGGAGAAGCAGCGTGACTTCCACCGAGCTGCTTCAGCTGGAGCCTTTCTTCACGGCTCCTGCTAGCTACCCCGTGGACTTAATCACGGAGTCTCAATATTGCTACCTTATGATGCAATGGATGAAATTGAAAGTCAAGGCGGTTGTTGGCTCTGTTGCACCTCCTGAACTTGGCACAACTTTTCACTGTCGGCCGATTCCAAAAGGATATGCTAGGGTGATGGCGGATCAAATAACGGACGGATTTGTGGACCTCGAGCTTGACCACCATACGGGTGAAGGGGAGACTCGGCTGGGCTCTTCTCCGAAGACTCCATGCCTATGGAGGAAGGAGCTCATCAACCTTCCGAACTGGACGCCTCCGCCTCCTCCTCCTCCTCCGGCGAGTCAGGGAACTCCGCCTCCTCCTCCGGCGAGTGATCAGGGCACTCAGCCTACTTCTCCGGCGCGTGGCGGCACTCCGCCTCCTTCTCCGCCTGCGCCGGCGCGCCCGGGCAGCCAGCCTCCTCCTTCTCCGCCTCGCCAGCAAGGGCGGAAGAGACCCGCCACCGCTCCGGCTGCTCCAGCGCATCGTAGTCCTTCTCCTCCGCCTCATAAGCAATGAAAGAAGACAGCCGCAACCACTCCGTCTGCTCTGGCGTCTAGCAGTACAACCAGAGGCGGGAGGCAATACAGATTCGGTCCATCTCTCAAGCCTCTAGAGAAATTAACATACGAGAGGACCGCGGAGGAAACTGTGAAGATCGTGGAAACCAAAGTGAAGGACCTCTTTGCTGGGGTGAAAGCAAAGAAACATCCACCTTTGGAGGAGAAGATAGATTCGGTGAAATTAAAGCGCACTATCAACGCCCTGAGGAAACCACCAAAGTCTCCGGCGAAAACAAACTACGAGCGCATTACTGAAAAGGTATATATCGAAGCGGAGCGGTCGGGAAGTACTATCAGTGATCGAAGGTTAGCAGAACGACGAGCTGGGAAAAAATTGCCCAGCTCGGCGAACAAGCGAACCAATCGTTCCCCCCGCTCAAGGTGTCTAGCGATATCGTCGCTAATGATCAGAGGATGGTGCCCGGTTATACCAATCTTAATGATTACCTACCCGACGATGTACATTATGAATTCTTGGAGATGGACGAACAAAAATACCATTACGGAAAGCCTCTCATCAAAGATGAAAAATCTCTAACAACGATGATGTGAAGATTGCAAGATTGGTACATGAAAACCTGCAGAGAGTCTAGGTGGACGAATACTTTGACGCTGAGAGTTAAAGAGGAGCACGACCTCGTTGGAATTGATCTGTTGTCTATTCCATTTCAGGAGTTCTTCCAGTTTTTCAATCAAAAGGCCCTCGATAAATTAACGGTCACTTGCTACTGTCTGTAAGTACTACTTCTGTCATTAAGTCTCTATATATAGCTCAGCTCTTTCATTGCATGTATTTATAATTATCCTCACTATATTATGCAGATTGAAGATCGTCAAATGCAAAAAAGAAGAAATATATGATATTGGATTCATTAACACAAATCTCATAGATGAATATGTTGTTAAAAAGAATGCCAAAGAAGCCGAGGCCAACTTGCTCAAATCGTTGGTAATAAATCAAAAAAAAGATAAAATACTCTTTCCTTACAACTTTAAGTGAGTGTTACTGTCTTGTGCATATTCGGTTTCCCTTATTACTCGAGGTTATAGTAATGTAATTAATTGATGAGTTATGCATGCGTGCGCAGCTTCCACGATATTCTTCTGGAGATTAAGCTTGAGCAGGGACTAGTAATCGTCTTAGACTCGAGACGAAAAGATCCCGAGACCTATGCGGACATGACTAAAATTCTCAACAAGTAAGTTCAATCGATCATTATCGCACCATATCGGCAACTTTTTGTTCATTTCCTGATATCTCAAGTAATAGTTATTATCTCTGTCTTGCAGGGTTTGGAAAAAGTTCACCGCAGAAGCTCCGGGACTGCCAAAGGAGCTGCGATATACATACCCGAAAGTAAGTACTACTAGCTAGCTACTTCCGCGCATCTCCCGTTGATTCTAGCTATTTTCATCGATGTCATTTATAATGCTTCATTATCAGTTTGATTGACCTCCATTTCTCGTAAAGTGCTTGTGGCAGGAACAAGGGAATGATTTCTGTGGATACTACGTCTGCGAGTTCATCTACAACGCGACTTGCAAAAATAAGCGGGGCTACTCTCAAAGACAATTTGATGTGCGTAAGCAATAATATTTACAATTTCATTTTATTACACCATCATTTCTGTTGAGTTTCATTCATATATATGTATTAACCCCTTTCTTCAAATTAGACGTGGCAGATGCGGAATGAACTCCTACCAGAAGATCGTATGAAAGCAATTCAAGAGGAATTGGCGGGATTCTTTTTTGACCACGTCATCAATAAAGCCGGAGAATATCATGTTGAAGTTGGGTTCTTATATAATTAGGGGAGATTATATTGTAAGAGATCTTAATATTGTATATATGTAGCTAGTAGCGTCGGATAGATATACGAAAACTTATTGTTCGCGCAATCTCTCGAAGAAGGAGAGGTCGATATCACTTCTCTTGGTATGCATGACGAACTTCTGTACTTAATGGTTTCCTTCATTTGCTTACTAGCTAGCGTGTCCAGGGCCTCTCTATACGTATAGTACGTAGCGTCGACCAAGCACGGAGATAAGAGAGGACACTTTTCTCTATTAATTAATTAGCTACCTAACATAATATGTGAAACACCTTAATTAACCATACAAACCCCCAAATCCCCACCCCCTTTCAGAAGAAAAAACAAAAACCCTAACCCCTGAAAAGCTGACTCGTGGATGATTTTAGGTCCCGGTTGGTGCCATCAACCGAGACCAAAGGCTCTCCTGCCTGGACTCGCCGCAGCGGCCACGTGGAGACCCATCTGTCCCGGTTCATATAAGAACCGGGACTAAAGGCCAATGGCTTTAGTAACAACCCTTTAGTCCCGGTTACTAAACCGGGACAGATGGGCCTTACGAACTGGGACAAATGATCATTTTTCTACTAGTGCCAAGTTAGGTTAAAAAAAACACCACGCACGTTGCCATCGAGAGCGAATCATTTTGGCCGCCTGACTCGGGCAAGCATATATGTGCAGCTATCGGCTAGATTCCCACCAAAAACTAGAGAATATTTCCTGTACCAAAGACCAATCCTTGCTGACTTGCTCTGCTAAGTTAGGAACTCGGGATAAGCTTCTCCCATAGATCCAAACGCACAAGGGGTGCCTTGATAACATTTTTCAAACAATACGGGGCTGTTTGGTTTGAGACTAAGTTTGTCTAAGGTTGTCACATCTAAGGTTAGGCAAGTTTGACCAACATAGATTGGTGTTTGGTTCAAGCCACATCTTAGGCAAACCACATTAGGATCTCACATCACATAAACTCAAAAAGTGTGGTAAGATTTTCTTCGGCTTGTCAACTTGTGACTCTTATTTTAAAGAATTAACCTTAGGCAAGTGTGGCAATATTGTATGGCAAAGTGTGACATGATTAGGCCTAGAACCAAACAGCTCCTACATGTGACCTGCAAGTAGACTTGGTCACAGCACACAAATGGGTGACAAAACCAAGGTCCCGGCAACGGCGGCATATGCCCGGTACATGTCCTCTGGCTGCCCTATAAATATCATCCGTGCCATGAGATGCATACACCATAGACCATACAAAACACAAATCAAGAAGCAAAGAAGGAGAAAGAGAAAGCAGAAGATGAGCACCGCCAAGACGTCATGGCCGGAGGTGGTCGGCTAGTCAGCGGCGCAGGCCGTGACTCAGGTCAACACCGACACGCCTGACGTCACAATCGAGGTGCTCCCTTCTGGCACCAATGTGGCCCCAGGGTTCAGTAGCAATCGCGTCGGCGTCTTCTTCGGCGGGACTGGCAGCGTCGCGGCCACTCCAACGGTTGGTTAGGCCGGTGCCGCCATCTTGCAAGATCGACGTACCAGTTGACAGATCGAAAGAGTCTTTTCATGTTATTTTGATTATTTAGAAGTGGAAGACACATTTGATTTCATTAATGTATTTGTTATGATTGTAGCCCTTAGCTACTTAAAGGGCGTGCTGGGTGTGTACTCTTTGCGTCTGTATGGTCTCGATGTAAGTTTTGAGTTCATAATATACGTACCCTTTATATTAAAGAAAAGAAATTAATGAGTGAAGACCTTTATGGACAAAGATGTCATAGTTGTAATTGTAATGGGCTCCAATGAACCCAACAAATGTTGGTAATTCTGCAAAAACTTATAGCCTGGTACTATTATCACATGGTTTGACCATATTGGTTTATATGGGTAAACCCAATACCCAGATTTCCTGGCTTAGACCGGCTTCAAGCTTAAGTACTTTGGCACTAAAATGATGTGACTTTACCAGAAGAAAAAATAAAATGATGTTGTTCCCAGTCGCTTGACAGGTTTACTCACAACTTTCCAGAGCATAACAAAGGCTCAATTTACAATTGTTGTTGGATTATTAATATTATTATGTTGTTTTCCACATTGTAAGGGATATATATTCCGTTGTATATAATGGAATTTATGAGTTTAGTCAGTAAAAAATCTGCTTAAGTTATATTTAAAGAAAAAGGAGTTGATTCAATAGAATAGCCAGGCCCTGCGTCGACCCCCGCTAGGGCGACTCTCAGGCGGTGCCCAAACCCTAGCCGTCGGGGGCGCGATCTGCCTCTTCCCCTCCCTCCACCGCCGCCGGGCTAAGCCCGGAGGCTGACGGCGGTGGCGGGGGACTCCCTCTCTCCCGCGTCTAAGGGGTGGTGCGGGGCCCCTAACGCGTGGTGGCACGGCCGATCCAATCTATTAGGTGCGGCGGCGTAGTGGTCAGCCCTGCCTCGGGCGGCGGCAGCTACAGGCGTCACTTTACCAGGAAGGGCGGTGCTATGGTCAGCTGCGGTGCGCCATCGGGCGTCGGATCGGCAGCGGTGGCGTGGAGGGCCTGGTGGGCTGTTCGGGGGAGCCTCTGGTCAGATCTGATCTGGCCGGTGCAGCTGGCGGTGGTGGCTATCTCCTCCATCAGTGGTGGTCGGCCTGAGGCTGGATGGTCAGATTCCGAGATCCGTCATCTAGACCCGGCTGCGAGTCGGGAAGGCAGAGTTCTGCGTCGTTACCTTGATAAAGGCATCGTCGTGTAACTACTGTCGACCCACTTGTGCTGCTCCGGGAGAAATCCTAGGATCTGGTCTTCTAGATCGAATGATGGCGGTACTGCGGTGTCGTTTCTCTCTTGGGAGCATCGTTTGGAGCAGTGCTGGAGGACAGAGGCAGGGGGTGGAGCGGCTTTGTCTTGCACAGAGCTTCAGTGGAGATGTCAAGTCATGCGTGGACGGCAGGTGATACGCTGTGTCATGCCTGGTCGGCAGGTGCTACGCACGATAGATCATCCTAAATTTTTGTGTCTGGATGGACGAGCGCAGGGCAGTGACGCCGTTGGACGCCGTGGTGGCGTCGACGGATGGACGGACTGGCAAGGATGATGCGGATCTCTCTCCTGAAGATGGGTCAGCGGTCCGATGATGATGGCGGCTTCTAAAACGTGTGCATGTGGTGTACGTTTTAGGTCTGCTGCATCGGCTATTGGTTCCGATACGTTATGTGGATGGCTCGGAGACGTCACCGGTTTTAGATATGGGGAATGAGAGCACTCCACATTATCGAGTCTTGTAGATGTGAGTGGTGGTTTCGTGTGGATTGATGTATATTCTTGTTAGACCTTTGTTGAATAATAAATAAAGATGGTCGTATGCATCGACTGATGCAGAGGCCGGGGGTTTTGACCTTCTTTTCCAAAAATAATTATTTAATGAAAAAATGTAATGTGTTACTGCTTTTCTACAACTAAATCGCGTAATTGAAACTTAACAGGAAACTTATCGCCATGCAAAGTATCACCTTCGTTATCATTTCATGGTGCATTTGAAATTCACACTGGTCCAACTGTTAACAACAATTTTCGTTGTGTTAACCGCTGACTAGACAAGTTCATCGAAGAAAAGAAACTACCGGCTTATCCGGTTCACAGGAATATGAACCATATATGAATGAAAAAGGTATAGGGGTGCAAAACTGAGGATTCAAAACCGGAGGAAAACTAAAGAGCTGGACGTTCGGTACAACGTTGGAAGAGCAGAGGAAGCCGTTCCATCAGGGGGTACTCAAAGAGCAACTTTACGGTTTTTGTTTTTTCTTGGCTGCATAGTGAATCTCTGCGGTAAAGCATCTGGCTGGCTTGAATAAACTATTTAGAAAGTAATTGATCTTTCTCGGTCGAGTTTTGCTAGACTTACGGGCACATCTTACGGAATCTAATTTACGGGCTGAATTGGCAGGAGCAGATTGGAAACTACCGGGCCCACTATTGAAACCGGGGGAGGAGAGTATACCTGGCCAAAACTCGGGCTGGACCGGGCTTCGGGTCGCGCCTAGTCAAGTCCGAGTCAAAAAACCCAAGCCCAAGCCCGGCCCGGCCCGGCCATCGGGCCTGGTTTTTAGACCCGAGCCTGGCCCAAACACATAAAAGCCCGACGGGCCTCGAGCCGGGCCTCTTCAGGAAATTACAAAAACGACGGGCTCAGGTCTGGCCCGGCCCGGCCTTCGGGCTCAAAATCTAGGCCCGAGCCCGGCCCGAAAGCAGCGTCGGGCCAGACCAGGTCGGGCTTTTTCGGGCCGGGTCGGCCGGGCCGGACTTCCCATGGCCAGGACTAGAGGAGAGATTAGTGGGTGGAGCTATACCTAGCCAAAAGTTGGGCCGGGCCAGGCTTCAGGCCGGACCTAGCCAAGCCCAAGTCAAAAGACCTAGGCTCGAGCCTGGCCCGGCCCGGCCATCGGGCCTGGTTTTTAGGCCCGAGCCTAGCCTGAACACATAAAAGCCCGACAGGCCTTGGGCCTTGGGCCGGGCCTCTTTAGGAAATTGCAAAAATGACGGACCCGGGCCCGGGCCGGTCCGGCCTTTGGGCTCAAAATCTATGCCCGAGCCTAGCCCGGAAGAAGCGTTGTGTTGGGCCGGGTCGGGCGTTTTCGGGCCGGGCCGGGCCGGGCTTCCCATGTCCAGGACTAGGTGGAGCCAGGTACGTCCATAGATAACAATCCGTAGGAGTCAGCCCGTAGCTATAGCATTTTTGTTCTCTCGGGCATACGTGGAACATGAGCTCCTAGTGGATTTCCCATTTCCTATGGAATCACGGGACATGAGCAGTATTCTAGAGCTAGAAAACATCGACTAGATTGGCACGAGAAGCTAGAAAACATTTCGTGTATTAAATACCAATCTTTAGTTGGCCAGGCTTGGATAGCTTTTGTAAAAAGAGCCTAATGACCCGAATTCAATTTCTAGAAGGCCAGTATTGGGCGCCGGTGCGCCGGCCGAAAGGTTCGGCCGGTCTACCCCCAGCCGCCTGATCTAGCAGCGCGAGACCGTCCAATCGCACCTTCTCTTCTATCTATTTCTTACCTTATCCTCTCCTCGAGCACACACAGAGAGAAGCAACTTAGTCAGGGCCGCCATGGATGCGCGACCACAAAGCACCGTCGGCTCGCACTGACCGCCGCGCTGTCGCAACCGCATGCCTCGTCGTTGTCGTTGCTGCTCGCCGGTTGGAGCACTGGTCGCCGCCCCAGTTCGCTAACCGGGTCGCTGCCCTCCCCCCTCCCACCGACCGTCGTTCGAGCAGCCCCGACGACCTTGCAGCGCGCCTCGCCGTGGTGGCCGTCGCAGTTCGCCGCGGTGACCTGTCACGGCTCTAAAAATGCTTCGGTTGTTGCAGCTTTGGAATTGCTGGTTCCAGCAAAATTAAAAACTGGTTGAAGCAAAATTTCTTCCCGGTTGTATCAAAAATTGCTTTGCATCTCTGAAAAAACATAGGCTCCAGCAAAAAAATCCAAAGGTTCCAGCAAAAAAAGATGCTGGTTGAAGCAAAATTGCTTGTTGGTTGTATCAAAAATTGCTTGCCGATCCCATCGAAGAAGAAAGCCATTGCCGCCGTGGACAAACACCGCCATGGGTGGATGCAGCAAAATTTATCTTCGGTTCCAACAAAATCATAACATGGTTGTAGCAAAAAATCGACTGGAAAAACAGGTTATGTCATGGAGATAGATGCAGCACAAATCCACGGAACACCGGTAGTAGCAAAAACCAAAACAATTGTAGCAAAATTGTTCGCCGGTTCCAACAATATCAGCGTGGTAGCAGGATTTGGTGGGTTGGTGGTAGCAAATACATGGGCTGGTTCCAGCAAAGAAAAGCATGCTTGTAGCAAAATCTTGTTGCGGCGGTCATGGAGACGAGCACAACCAGCTGGGCGGCTGTGGCGACAAGCGCTGGTTGCCGCACGCTTGCGGTGATGCAGCGGCTCGCCGGAGCGGCGTGAGGCGGGTGGATAGTGGTCGCTCGCCCGAGCAGCGTGGGCAGGTGGTGGTGGGCTCGCCGGAGCAAGGATGCGACGGCGTGAGCGAGAGGCAGAGACGAGGTAGGCAAGATATGAGCAAGAGGATGAGTGGATGGGGATGGGCGGTTGATAGGATAAGGACGTGGGTGCCTGGGGTTACGCGTGGGACCCATGGAGACGTGGTGTGCGTGAGGCACTGCAACCGTTGTGTTGTGCGCGATGAGAGCGGTGCGACCGGCCGAAAGTTCGGTCGGCGCGCCGGATACAAGCATTTCCCTTCCTAAAATTGACAGGTGATGCGAATTGATAGGTGATGCACAGGGATTTTCTCTCGTTTATTGAGAATCAAGTTTGGTGCATGGTGGAATCACTCATCAAAAAATATTTTGATACTTATTTAAAAAAATTCCAAGGACCATATTTATTTTGGTACTCATACTAAAATGGTTGTATGCATCCCTAGTTGGTGCAGAGGCCGGGGAAGTGAAATTCTCCCTCATTTTAACATTCGGCGCCTCTTCATCAAGAGGATAGGAGTAGCGACAGGTGTCGTCTAGATGGTGGCCTCGGGCTTATTATTGTATTACCTTGTAAGGTCTTTACGAATAATAAATAAAATGATCGCATGCATCTCCAGGTCAGGGGTGTTTTCTCCTTTTAAAAAATAGACCCAAATGCACAAGAAGTACCAATATTTTTTGAACAATACATGTGGCCTGCAAACAGACTTGGTCACAGCACACAAGGAGTGACAAAACCAAGGTTTCGGCAACTGACATCATAGCCCCTGGTGCACATCGGATCCCAACAACACTACACTCGCAAAAGTTTACATAGGATTGATCTTAGATGAGATTATTTTATTAAAGATCAAGAGAGAGAAAGACATCTAGTTACTACCGTGGACCCATAGGTCCTGTGAGAACTACTCACAAATCATCGCGGAGGCGGCAAGGTTGATGAAGAACCTCCCTAATGATTTTCTCCTCCGGCAGAGTACCGGCGAAGGTCTTCAGATGGGACCGTAGAAGAACAGATGCTTGCGGCGGCATAAGAATTGTCTCGGGTCTCGTTCTGGGGTTTTGAAATATTAGGGAATTTATAAGACAGAGATTAGGTCAATTGGAGCCACGGGGACCAGAAGTGTTGACCCCAACCCCCCTAGGGGTGCGCCCTGTGAGCTTGTCGCTCCCTCGTGCATCTTCTGGTCTCTACTCAAGCTTCTAGGGTCTCTCATAGTCCAGAAAAAATCACAGTAAAGTTTCATCGTGTTCGGACTTAGTTAGTACTTCGTTAGTACTCCCTTCATTCTATAATGTAGTACGCTCACACTTTTCGAGATTTAACTTTGACCATAATTTTAACTTTCGAGTAAGAATTTTCTGTGAGACAAATAAAATGCAAAAAAACAAGAACTGACACTGAATACTATGTTAATAGTTTAGTACCCAAAAATGATATAAAATGACATATAAAGTATGTAAGAATGATAATATAATAGCATAAAACAATTAAAAATATAGATGCATTGGAGATGTATCGAACCTCACCACTCGAACAAAAGGTTACCACAACACATGTCTATGTAACAAAAAAACACCACTTTGCATCTGGGTAGCAGGGGCATGCAACCAAACAATCATGCGTGTATTCGTGTTCATTCATATTGGGAAATGCAGACAACCAAACTAGGTACGGAACATGATTTTCTGTCTTTATCCACTCTGTCAGGCCCATCAACTTAGTACTGGTAGTTTGGTTGAGACTAAGACCGTATGAGTTCTTTATAA
>NC_041384.1:55121061-55148985 GCF_002162155.2 Triticum dicoccoides
TCATTTGCTAAAGAGGACAAAATCCATGCAGGTTAGTATAGTTTTTGCTAGGAGCTTGATGTACCAAAAGCATCAAACTCCCTATTCAATCGAAATAACAGACCAAAAGCTAGAAAACATTTCATACCAAATACCAATCCTTGGTTGGCTAGGCTAGGATAGTTTTTGTTATAGAGCCAAACGCACAAGGGGTACCTTGATGACATTTTTCGAACAATACATGTTGCCTCGCAGACTTAGTCACACCACACAATGGGGTGACAAAACCAAGGTTCCGGCAACGGCGCCATATGTCCAGTGCACACCATATCATGCTCTGGCTGCCCTATAAGTATCATCCATATCTAACATAGTCACAGCACAAGTCAAGCAGCAGCTCATCCAGCAGTCGTGTATTTCTACCTAGCTCGTACGTACTGCTTCTGTCCATGCATCCCCTGTTACGATCTTTGTTCTCGCACAGATTTATCTAGACGTTCACGACTGAACACATTGTGCTGCAGATTCATCTTGGAGGCGAGGAGAAAAGGAAGAACAGAAGATGAGCACCGCCAAGACGTCGTGGCCGGAGGTGGTGGGTTGGCCGGCGGCGCAGGCCGTGACTCAGGTCGGCACCGACAGGCCCGACGTCGCCATCGAGGTGCTCCCATACGGCACCAGCGTGGCCCCTGGGTTCAACGGAGAGCGGGTCCGTGTCTTCTTCGATGGGACTGGCAGCGTTGCCGGCACTCCATACGTTGGTTAGGCCCGCACCGCCATCGCCGTGTGTGTCGATGTTACCGGTTGACGGATCATATTGAAAGAGGGGTTTAATGTTACAAGGCCGGGTGTGTACTCTTGAAGTTCTATACTTGTATTGTCTCGATGTAATGTTTTAAGCTAATAAAATAGTCTCTCCGTCTCAAATTAGTTGTCACATAAATGGATAAAAATGAATGTGACTAGAACTAAAATATGTTCAGCTAGATACATCCATTTATGCAATAATTAATTCCGAACAAAGGGAATAGTACCTTTTACCAAAGAAAATATTTGAGTGGAGACTTTATGTTAGGAGCTGGTATAGTTGTAAACTTGTAATCGTACTGGGATCGAATGAACACAACAAATGTTGGTAGTTCAACACGAACTTATATATATTGGTATTATTTGTCACTTGATTTTACCGTATAGGTTCATACAGGTGAATCCGATCCACGGTTTTTCTAGCTTAGAGCATCTCCAGCCGTTCGGCTCCCCAGTGGCTTAAAATAGCGTCGCCTGAGGCAACTAGCGATAAAATGGGCGTGGGGGTGGTCGGTTTCCCAACCGCCGCCCCGAGGTCGCCCTAGACGCCGTTTTTCAAAAACCAAACTCGGTTAAAATTCGGCCAAACACGACACAAATTTGGAGAAAATTTAGGCATTTCATCGATATTTGTACAAATTAAAGACATAACTTAAAAACAAACTAAAAACATCGACGACGACTACAACTACTACTACGCTACCGCCGCCGCCCGCCGCCTTCAACCTTCTACATGCCGAGGAGCCTGTAGAAGTTGTTGTAGTTGCCGCCGTCCTTGTTGCACCCCTGACCCGTGTCGCCGATGCGTGGGGGGTTGGACGGCCCGGGTGCATCGCCGTCGCTGTCGTCGAGGATGACGATGCCGCCCTCGTAGCGGCCTCGGCGGCGGGCGGCGATCTCTTTGAGGGCGCGGTGCTGGCGCTCCATCTCCTGCCAGACGTAGTCGTCCCGCGCCCATTTCAGGCCAGTCTCCTCGTCGGCGGCCATGGCCTCATGCTCCTTCACGGCGAGCAGCCCCGGTTCGGTCTTCGGCTTGACGAGGCGGGAGGAGAAGGGACACCATCCTGGTTGATGACGAGGGCGCCGCCGCGGGTGCGTCGCCCGAGCGGCGTCTCCCGTGGCTCTGACTTGATGGGGAGGAGCGCCAGCGACCCGGAGGAACGGGAGCCCGACGATGACGAGGATGCCGTCTTCATTCGCCTCGGCATCTAGGAGCTGTCGCGGCGGCGAGAGAAGGAGGGGCACCGGGTACTCCAACCGCAGCGAGTTGCCTCCCTCGATGTGCTCGAGGACGGCTTCGAGCGTGCGCCCGGGGATGCCCCACCATTGGCGCCGCCCGTCGGCGTTGAGGCGGCCGTGGGGCTCGACGCCGTTCGTGGAGGGGAGCTGGTCGGCGTGGCGGCCGTCGAAGTACGCCATCCACGGCGTGTGGTTGTCGGGGCGTACCTCGGCTGCTGTCGCGCGTGCTTCGGCAACGACGATCTGATGCGCGCGATCTCTGCGCGGCGGTGGGCGGCGGCGGCACCGGGACTCCGTCGGCGCTGAGCCTCCACGAGCCCGGCACCCACATGTCTAACGGCACCGGGTAGTGTGCCTCCTAGAGGAGGCGGGCTTCGTCCTCGTGCAGGTGGTGGAGGCCGATGCCATTGACCGCCGCTCTGTCGCCGGGGTAGCGCTCGGCCATGGTCGTCGGAGGAGGGACGTCGGCTGGGAGAGAAGGGAGAGGGGCGTCGACGGCAATAGGGCGAGAGGGGCGTCTTCTGTGAAAGGGGGAGAGGGGATGTGTGTGCGGCCACCGGCGAGGGAGGGGCAGCTTTTATAGCGGCCTGTGGGCGGCGAGCGGGCGGCAATCGTGCGTACGTGTGGCAGGAGGGGGCGGTACGCGCATCGACGCCTTCACTGCGTCACCCATGAGGAATCAATGGAAGGCTGACCGGCGGCAGCCTTCGCATTGATTCCCCACGGGAAAACGAGGCGATGAGGATGACGAACGCGCCTAGTCGCTGACTCGGCGGGTCCATCAGGCTTTTGTGTCAAAAATGTTTTCTCTGGCGCCCCCAGCACGTCGGGTTCGGCTGGGGTCCGGCGGCGCTAAATTTGGCCCTAACCAGCGAAAAGTGAACTTCTGAAAGCGCGACTGAGCCGTTTTTTTCACGCTAACGATAAGAAAAAGGCCTTAAAGGGGCCTGTTGGGGGGGAGGGGGAGTGGAGATGCTCTTAGCCTCCACCTTCATGCTTGATTACTTTGAATGGATTTTACCTGTCGTGCCCCTGACGCAAGACACGAAAGAAAAAAGTGTTCTATTTGAGTATTAATTACTCTCTCCGTCCTATAATATAAGGTAGTGTCAAAAAATGTTTTACATTATGTGACGGGACGAAGAAAGTACCATACATTTGTACTGGTGGGAAAAAGGAACAGAAGCCAATTTCCATGACCCAAAAGAGTGCCTGGCCGATGCCATCCTTGACGCAGGCAGTGGCACCATCAAGTTTGCAGGTACGCCTCTAGCAAGCTGACCATGAGGGGAAAAAAACATTAAGGAAAGGGCACTGTAGTTGGAAAAAGAAATAGCCGCTCAAGTGATAACCACGTCAAGCCGAAACTATTTGCAAACAAGGAGAAGCAAGTGACGGATTAGCATATTCTTTAATTCAACAACCTATTTTACACTAAAACCACCAGCAAGAATTAGTCACTATACTAAACTGATAATATCATATGTGATTAATCAAACACATTCGAAATTCCAACACTCATTGCAACTGAGACAAATGGCGCAGAAGCCCGAATCTGGCCGAAAAGTTGCTTGGTTATATCCACATGTTGGTACTCGTTCCATCGCCGTCGTACCTATGTAAGACATTATTTTTCTACTTGGGGATCTCAATTGTTCTCAAAATCAATCTAACTTCTTTAGGAAGAGATATCATTTCCTTTATATGGGCGGAGAAGGCTTGTTGCGCAGATATTAAAATTTAGTACCATCAAGGAAGCAAGACACAGAACCCATAAAACTCAGACCAGTTCAATCTCGAAAGAAAAAAAACTCAGACCAGTACAAAACAAAATAAACTGTCAAATTCAAGTTGGGCCAACATAGTCAGTGCAGCACCGGTATAGTAGAACAAAAGAGGAGATTGTGTTGGGAACGTAGCATAAATTCAAAATTTTCCTACGTGTCACCAAGATCTATCTATGGAGTCATCTAGCAACGAGGGAGGAGTGGATCTACATACCCTTGTAGATCGCGCGCGGAAGCGTTCAAGAGAACGGGGTTGATGGAGTCGTACTCGTCGTGATCCAAATCACCGATGATCCTAGCGCCGAACGGACGGCACCTCCGCGTTCAACACACGTACGGAGCAGCGACGTCTCCTCCTTCTTGATCCAGCAAGGGGGAGGAGAGGTTGATGGAAGATGGCTCCAGCAGCAGCACGACGGCGTGGTGGTGGTGAAGCTACAGTACTCCGGCAGGACTTCGCTAAGCACTATGGAGGAGGAGGAGGTGTTGGAGAGGGAGAGGGAGGCACCAAAGGCCAAGGTAAGAAGTCCTCCATCTCCCCCACTATATATAGGGGGGCCTAGGGGGGGCGCCGGCCCTAGGAGATCCAATCTCCTAGGGGGGCGGCGGCCAAGGGAGGAATCCCTCCTCCCCAAGGCACCTATGAGGTGCCTTCCCCTCTTAGGACTCTTCCTTAGGGTTTCCCCCACCCTTAGGCGCATGGGCCCTAGGGGGAAGTGGCGCCCCAGCCCACTTTGGGCTGGATCCCTTCCCACTTCAGCCCATGGGGCCCTCCGAGATAGGTGGCCCCACCCGGTGGACCCCCGGGACCCTTCCGGTGGTCCCGGTACAATACCGGTGACCCCGAAACTTGTTCCGATGGCCGAAACAGCACTTCCTATATATAATTCTTTACCTCCGGATCATTCCGGAACTCCTCGTGACGTCCGGGATCTCATCCGGGACTCCGAACAACATTCGGGTTACTGCATATACATATCCCTACAACCCTAGCGTCACCGAACCTTAAGTGTGTAGACCCTACGGGTTCGGGAACCATGCAGACATGACCGAGATGACTCTCCGGTCAATAACCATCAGCGGGATCTGGATACCCATGTTGGCTCCCACATGTTCCACGATGATCTCATCGGATGAACCACGATGTCGAGGATTCAATCAATCCCGCATACAATTCCCTTTGTCTATCGGTATGTTACTTGCCTGAGATTCGACCGTCGGTATCCCGATACCTTTGTTCAATTTCGTTACCGGCAAGTCTCTTTACTCGTTCCGTAACACATCATCCCGTGATCAACTCCTTGATCACATTGTGCACATTATGATGATGTCCTACCGAGTGGGCCCAGAGATACCTCTCCGTTTACACGGAGTGACAAATCCCAGTCTCGATTCGTGCCAACCCAATAGACACTTTCGGAGATACCTGTAGTGTACCTTTATAGCCATCCAGTTACGTTGTGACGTTTGGCACACCCAAAGCACTCCTACGGTATCCGGGAGTTGCACAATCTCATGGTCTAAGGAAATGATACTTGACATTAGAAAAGCTTTAGCATACGAACTACATGATCTTGTGCTAGGCTTAGGATTGGGTCTTTGTCCATCACATCATTCTCCTAATGATGTGATCCCGTTATCAATGACATCCAATGTCCATGGTCAGGAAACCGTAACCATCTATTGATCAACGAGCTAGTCAACTAGAGGCTTACTAGGGACATGGTGTTGTCTATGTATCCACACATGTATCTGAGTTTCCTATCAATACAATTCTAGCATGGATAATAAACGATTATCATGAACAAGGAGATATAATAATAACTAATTTATTTATTGCCTCTAGGGCATATTTCCAACAGTCTCTCACTTGCACTAGAGTCAATAATCCAGTTCACATCGATATGTGATTAACACTCAAGGTCACATCCCCATGTGACTAACACCCAAAGAGTTTACTAGAGTCAATAATCTAGTTCACATTACCATGTGATTAACACTCGATGAGTTCTGGGTTTGAACATGTTTATGCTTGTGAGAGATGTTATAGTCAACGGGTCTGAATCTTTCAGATCCGTATGTACTTCGCAAATCTCTATGTCATCTTGCAGATGCAGCTACTACGCTATATTTGGAGCTATTCCAAATAACTATTCTACTATACGAATCCAGTTTACTACTCAGAATAATCTGGATTAGTGTCAAAGTTTGCATCGGCGTAACCCTTTACGACGAACTCTTTTACCACCTCCATAATCGAGAAAATTCCTTAGTCCACTAGTTACTAAGGATAACTTTGACCATTGTCTTGTGATCCATTCTTGGATCACTCTTGTACCCCCTTGACTGACTCATGGCAAGGCACATTTCAGGTGCGGTACACAGCATAGCATATTGTAGGGCCTATCTCTTAAGCATAGGGGACGACCTTCGTCCTTTCTCTCTATTCTGCCGTAGTCGGGCTTTAAGTCTTAACTTCATACCTTACAACTCAGGCAAGAACTCCTTCTTTGACTGATCCATCTTGAACACCTTCAAAATCATGTCAAGGTATGTGCTCATTTGAAAGTATCATTAAGCGTTTTGATCTATCCTTATAGATCTTGATGCTCAATGTTCAAGTAGCTTAATCCAGGCTTTCCATTGAAAAACACTTTCCAAATAACCCTATATGCTTTCCAGAAATTCTACGTCATTTCTGATCAACAATATGTCAACAACATATATTCATCAGAAATTCTATAGTGCTCCCACTCACTTCTTTGGAAATACAAGTTTCTCATAAACTTTGTATAAACCCAAAATCTTTGATCATCATCAAAGCATACATTCCAACTCCGAGATGCTTACTCCAGTCCCTAGAAGGATTGCTGGAGCTTTGCATACTTATTAGCATCTTTCAGGATTGACAAAACCTTTCGGTTTGTATCACATACAACCTTTCCTCAAAAAAACATCGAGGAAACAATGTTTTGACATCCTATCTGCAAGATTTCATAAATAATGCAGTAATTGCTAATATAATTCCAACAGACTCTTAGCATCGCTACGAGTGAGAAAGTCTCATCGTAGTCAACTCCTTGAACTTGTCGGAAAACATCTTAACGACAAGTCGAGCTTTCTTAATGGTGATACTTACCATCATTGTCCGTCTTCCTTTTAAAATCCATCTGTACTCAACAGCCTTACGACCATCGAGCCGTTCTGCCAAAGTCTACACTTTGTTTTCATACATGGATCCTCTCTCGGATTTTATGGCCTCGAGCATTTTATCGGAATACGGGCCCACCATCGCTTCTCCAAAGCTCGTAGGTTCATTGTTGTCTAGCAACATTACTTCCAAGACAGGATTACGTACCACTCTGAAGTAGTACGCATCCTTGTCATCCCACGAGATTTGGTAGTGACTTGATCTGAAGTTTCATGATCACTATCATAAGCTTCCACTTCAATTGGTGTAGGTGCCACAGGAACAACTCCTGTGCCCTGCCACACACTAGTTGAAGAGATGGTTCAATAACCTCATCAAGTCTCCACCATCCTCCCACTCAATTCTTTCGAGAGAAACTTTTCCTCGAGAAAGGACCCGATTCTAGAAATAATCCCTTATTGCTTTCGGATCTGAGACAGGAGGTATACCCAACTGTTTTTGGGTGTCCTATGAAGATGCATTTATCCGCTTTGGGTTCGAGCTTATCAGCCTGAAACTTTTTCACATAAGCGTCGCAGCCCCAAACTTTCAAGAAATGACAGCTTAGGTTTCTCTAAACCATAGTTCATACGGTGTCATCTCATCGGAATTACGTGGTGCCCTATTTAAAGTGAATGCGGTTGTCTCTAATGCCTAACCCATAAACTATCGTGGTAATTCGATAAGAGACATCATGGTATGCATCATATCCAATAGGATGCAGTTATGATGTTCGGACACACCATCACACTGGTGTTCCAGGCTGTATTAGTTGTGAAACAATTTCCACAATGTCTTAATTCTGTGCCAAACTCGTAATTCAGATATTCATCTTTATGATCACATCATAGATCTTTTATCCTCTTGTCACGACGATCTTTCAACTTCACCCTGAAATTACTTGAACCTTTCAATAATTCAGACTCGTGATTCATCAAGTAAATATACTCAACATCTACTCAAATCATCTGTGAAGTAAGAACATAACGATATCCACTACATGCCTCAGCACTCATTGGACTGCACACATCAAAATGTATTACTTCCAACAAGTTGCTTTCTAGTTCCATTTCACTGAAAACGAGGCTTTCAGTCATCTTGCCCATATGGTATGATTTGCATGTCTCAAGTGATTCAAAATCAAGTGAGTCCAAACGGTCCATTTGCATGGAGTTTCTTCATGCATATACACCAATAGACATGGTTCGCATGTCTCAAACCTTTCAAAAATGAGTGAGCCCAAAGATCCATCAACATGGAGCTTCTTCATGCGTTTTATACCGATATGACTTACGTGGCAGTGCCACAAGTAGGTGGTACTATCATTACTATCTTATATCTTTTGGCATGAACATGTGTATCACTACGATCGAGATTCAATAAACCATTCATTTTAGGTGCAAGATCATTGAAGGTATTATTCAAATAAACAGAGTAACCATTATTCTCCTTAAATGAATAATCGTATTGCGATAGACATAATCCAATCATATCTATGCTCAACGCAAACACCAATCTCGATGGTAGAGGGAGCGTACGATATTTGATCAACCTTGCAAATACTTCCAACACATATCGTCATCTCACCTTTAGCTAGTCTCCGTTTATTCCGTAGCTTTTATTTCGAGTTACTAACACTTAGCAACCGAACCGGTATCTAATACCCTGGTGCTACTAGGAGTACTAGTAAAGTACACATTAACATAATACATCCAATATACTTCTATCGACCGTCTTCTCATCTACCAAGTATCTAGGGTAATTCTGCTCCAGTGGCTGTTCCCCTTTATTACAGAAGCACTTAGTTTCGGGTTTGGGTTCAACTTTGGGTTTCTTCACTTGAGCAGCAACTGACTTGTCATTTCATGAAGTATCCCTTTCTTGCCCTTGCCCTTCTTGAAACTAGTGGTTTCTCCAACCATCAACAATTGATGCTCCTTCTTGATTTCTACTTTTGTGGTGTCAAACATCGCGAATATCTCAAGGATCATCATATATGTCCCTGATATATTATAGTTCATCACGAAGCTCTAGCAGCTTGGTGGTAATTACTTCGGAGAAACATCACTATCTCATCTGGAAGATCAACTCCCACTCGATTCAACTGATTGTTGTACTCAGACAATCTGAGCACAAGCTCAACAATTGAGCTTTTCTCCCTTAGCTTGCAGGCTAAGAAAATAGTCGGAGGTCTTATACCTCTTGACGTGGGCACGAGCCTGAAATCCCAATTTCAGCCCTCGAAACATCTCATATGTTTCGCGACGTTTCAAAACGTCTTCGGTGCCTCAACTCTAAACCGTTTAACTGAACTATCACGTAGTTATCAAAATGTGTATGTCAGATGTTCGCAACATCCACAGACGACGTTCGAGGTTCAGCACACTGAGCGGTGCATTAAGGACATAAGCCTTCTATGAAGCAATGAGGACAATCCTCAGTTTACGGACCTAGTCCGCATAATTGCTACTATCAACTTTCAACTAAATTTTCTCTAGGAACATAACTAAACAGTAGAACTGAAGCCCGAGCTACGACATAATTTGCGAAGACCTTTTGACTATGTTCAGGATAATTAAGTTCATCTTATGAACTCCCACTCAGATAGACATCCCTCTAGTCATCTAAGTGATTACATGATCCGAGTCAACTAGGCCGTGTCCGATCATCACGTGAGACGGACTAATCAACATCGGTTCTTCATGTTGATCGTATCTTTTATACGACTCATGCTCGACCTTTCGGTCTCTTGTGTTCTGAGGCCATGTCTGTACATGCTAGGCTCGTCAAGTTAACCTAAGTGTTTCGCATGTGTTCCGAGGCCATGTTTGTACATGCTAGGCTCGTCAACACCTGTTGTATTCGAACGTAAGAATCTATCATACCCAATCATCACGTGGTGCTTCGAAACGACGAACTTTCGCAACGGTGCACAGTTAGGGGAAACACCTTCTTGAAATTTTAGTGAGGAATCATCTTATTTACTACCGTCGTTCTAAGCAAATAAGATGTATAAGATGTATAAACATGATAAACATCACATGCAATCAAATAGTGACATGATATGGCCAATATCATATTGCTCCTTTTGATCTTCATCTTCGGGGCTCCATGATCATCATCGTCACCGGCATGACACCATGATCTCCATCATCATGATCTCTATCATCGTGTCTTCATGAAGTTGTCTCGTCAACTATTACTTCTACTACTACAGCTAACGGTTAGCAATAAAGTAAAGTAATTACATGACGTTTATGTTGACACGCATGTCATAAATAAATTAAGACAACTCCTATGGCTCCTGCCAGTTCTCATACTCGTCGACATGCAAGTCGTGATTCCTATTACAAGAACATGATCAATCTCATACATCACATATATCATTCATCACATCCTTTTGGCCATATCACATCACATAGCATACCCTGCAAAAACAAGTTAGACGTCCTCTAATTGTTGTTTGCATGTTTTACGTGGCTGCTATGGGTTTCTAGCAAGAACGTTTCTTACCTACGCAAAAACCACAACGTGATATGCCAATTGCTATTTACCCTTCATAAGGACCCTTTTCATCGAATCCGATCCGACTAAAGTGGGAGAGACAGACACCCGCTAGCCACCTTATGCAATTAGTGCATGTCAGTCGGTGGAACCAGTCTCACGTAAGAGTACGTGTAAGGTCGGTCCGGGCCGCTTCATCCCACAATGCCACCGAAGCAAGATTGGACTAGTAACGGTAAGCATATTGAACAAAATCAACGCCCACAACTACTTTGTGTTCTACTCGTGCATAGAAACTACGCATAGACCTAGCTCATGATGCCACTGTCGGGAACGTAGCATAAATTCAAAATTTTCCTACGTGTCACCAAGATCTATCTATGAAGTCATCTAGCAACGAGGGAGGAGTGGATCTACATACCCTTGTAGATCGCGCGCGGAAGCGTTCAAGAGAACGGGGTTGATGGAGTCGTACTCGTCGTGATCCAAATCACCGATGATCCTAGCGCCGAACGGACGGCACCTCCGCGTTCAACACATGTACGGAGCAGCGACGTCTCCTCCTTCTTGATCCAGCAAGGGGGGAGGAGAGGTTGATGGAAGATGGCTCCAGCAGCAGCACGACGGCGTGGTGGTGGTGAAGCTGCAGTACTCCGGCAGGGCTTCGCTAAGCACTATGGAGAAGGAGGAGGTGTTGGAGAGGGAGAGGGAGGCACCAAAGGCCAAGGTAAGAAGTCCTCCATCTCCCCCACTATATATAGGGGGGCCTAGGGGGGCGCCGGCCCTAGGAGATCCAATCTCCTAGAGGGGTGGCGGCAAAGGGAGGAATCCCTCCTCCCCAAGGCACCTATGAGGTGCCTTCCCCTCTTAGGACTCTTCCTTAGGGTTTCCCCCACCCTAGGCGCATGGGCCCTAGGGGAAGTGGCGCCCCAGCCCACTTTGGGCTGGATCCCTTCCCACTTCAGCCCATGGGGCCCTCCGGGATAGGTGGCCCCACCCGGTGGACCCCCGGGACCCTTTCGGTGGTCCCGGTACAATACCGGTGACCCCGAAACTTGTCCCGATGGCCGAAATAGCACTTTCTATATATAATTCTTTACCTTCGGACCATTCGGAACTCCTCGTGACATCCGGGATCTCATCCGGGACTCCGAACAACATTCGGGTTACTGCATATACATATCCCTACAACTTTAGCGTCACCGAACCTTAAGTGTGTAGACCCTACGGGTTCGGGAACCATGCAGACATTTCCGAGATGACTCTCCGGTCAATAACCATCAGTGGGATCTGGATACCCATGTTGGCTCCCACATGTTCCACGATGATCTCATCGGATGAACCACGATGTCGAGGATTCAATCAATCCCGCATACAATTCCCTTTGTCTATCGGTATGTTACTTGCCTGAGATTCGACCGTCGGTATCCCGATACTTTTGTTCAATCTCGTTACCGGCAAGTCTCTTTACTCGTTCCGTAACACATCTTCCCGTGATCAACTCCTTGATCACATTGTGCACATTATGATGATGTCCTACCGAGTGGGCCTAGAGATACCTCTCCATTTATACGGAGTGACAAACCCCAGTCTTGATTCGTGCCAACCCAACAGACACTTTCGAAGATACCTGTAGTGTACCTTTATAGCCACCCAGTTACGCTGTGGCGTTTGGCACACCCAAAGCACTCCTACGGTATCCGGGAGTTGCACAATCTCATGGTCTAAGGAAATGATACTTGACATTAGAAAAGCTTTAGCATACGAACTACATGATCTTGTGCTAGGCTTAGGATTGGGTCTTTGTCCATCACATCATTCTCCTAATGATGTGATCCCGTTATCAATGACATCCAATGTCCATGGTCAGGAAACCGTAACCATCTATTGATCAACGAGCTAGTCAACTAGAGGCTTACTAGGGGCATGGTGTTGTCTATGTATCCACACATGTATCTGAGTTTCCTATCAATATAATTCTAGCATGGATAATAAACGATTATCATGAACAAGGAAATATAATAATAACTAATTTATTATTGCCTATAGGGCATATTTCCAACAGATTGCACATTACCTAGAAGTCATGTTCACAAAAGGCTCTAATATATACCCAACAATTTTGTTTTTTGCATTATTAGAAAAGCTAGTTTTTTGCATTAGTGTCATACTAAAAGATTTCATTAAAGCTGAGGAAAACAAAGTCCCATGGAAGATTTCATTATAGATGAAAGCTTACCTACATAAGCATAATCTTTATATTTATCTTTATATTTACCTAATAATAAAGCAAATTAGGTTTTTTCGTACGTCATGGAATTTTCAGAAAAGTCCCTCTATTTGAGAGAATTCAACCCGCAATCCTGTTTTAGGTTAAAACGAATCGTTATTTTCGTATTTTACACAAAAGTCCCTGTCTTTTCTTGAAATCAACCTGCCGTCCGGATTTAAGTCACACCTGAACCGTTATTTTACATTTTTCGAAAAAACCTTGATATTTTAGATAATTCATCCGCGGATCATATTTAAGTCAAACAAATGCTTTTTAAATCATCCATATCTTTTAAACCGTAACTCCAATTTGAACATGTTATATATGAAATTTGATTAGAAAAATATGTAGAATATGAATATGAGATTATTTTTACCTGTTAAGTATTTTTAAATATTATTTTGGAATATATTTGAGTCAAACCAAATGATTTTCTAAATTATCTGTATCTTTTAAACCGTAACTTTGATTTTAACATATTATATATAAAATTTTATTAGAAAAATGTGTGAAATCTAAATATGATGTTAATTTTACCTGTTAAATATTTTTAAAATATTGTTATGGAAGCAAACTTATAATTTATAGCGTAAGATTCATTTTTTTCATACAGACGGCGATCCGGATTGCAAATAAACACCCCATTATAACGGTATACGAAAAAGAAAACATCGATAACTACACATGCATACCTCTGAAAAATATCGCAGGAGAAAACAACAGATTTCTCATCGCGAGAGTGAGAGAAAGCGAGCGAGAGAGAGAGAGAGGAAGAGGGAGGAGAGAGGGAGAGAGAGACGTCTTAGGATTAACCATATTCAACACACGTTTTTTGTTGTTTTGTGTGAACACCGAGACCATCGCCGGCGAGGGTGAGAAGGAGGATAAGCGGCAACACAAATATGATGCCTCGCAAAAATAAAGGAGATGGACCTATTGTGGTCTTGAGTGATGGTTGTTGAGTTAAGAGCGTGTGTTATGTTTTCTCTCCCGTTGCAACGCACGGGCTCTTTTGCTAGTGGAATAAAATCACAGCAGGTAGTCAACTATAGGTTGGCAAGAAAATGAACTTCCCAAACACAACAGATGCTCTTGGAACCTTTACCAGGACTCTTTTACAATTCAAGTAGGTATCACATTCATACACGTCCTATCAAGAGAAATAACTAATTCCGCATTGCCAAACCAGAAAGTGTCATTCATGTACATAACTCAGCACATCACATAAGATGAAGCAACTACTATGAATCTAAAATCTCAGAGGGTATGTACAATTGATCCAAGCAAAGCACTCACCGAGCATGAATTCACCATTTGTCGCCGCCTCCTACTTCAGCCCATCTACTCCGCTGTCGCCCTCACCAACAGTCCTATCAGTTAACTATAAGCAGAAGAAAAGGATTGAACAACAGCCGATCATCTGCAAACTAGGAAGGAACGGAATGAAGACACCGAAAGAAAATTTGGGACAGCGTTGTACTGATCAGCGCAACCATCACCTCACCGGGAGGACGCCGTCGGCAGTAGGTAAACCCGCCTGTATTAATTTCTGGTTAATCTAGTCACTCAAAATAATCTCCATGTAGAGTAGATAATCATAATCTGATTAAGACATGCGAATACAGCACAAAGTAACAAAGTATTCTAATCCCTCCTAACCTGATACCGAGATTCTTCCCACTAAACTCAAGCAAAGTTTGTAAACATAGGTTAATGGAAACCTGCTCAGGATGTGCATGCAGTGTGTAGAGCTGGATAAATCATTAAATCTAAAAAAAGTGAAACAAGGATACATAAAAATTCGACACTCGAGTAACTACTGCCTGGAAATATCATACTGCAAATTTTACATTGCCCATGTATTCTCAGTTATTACCTTTTGTACAATGGTGCCCTGGTCAAAAATCTCCTACCAAGGACAGAAGTGATACCAAACCTGAAAAATATCACTTAAATAACACCTCTGGTAATACAAATTCCATTATTAATGCAGACCATAGAATCCTGGATAAGTGGATTGCATACCATACAGTATGCAGTACATATGACACACATATCAGTTATATGTACTGATAGGAAGAGATATTCGACAGGAAGCTCCAGGTAAAAGGTTTTTTTTTAAAGATCAAGAGAACCTACAAGATACTCCATTATAATTCTTGAAGAGTTATCTTTACCTAATAATAAAGTAAATTGGGTTTCTTTCGTCCGTCATGGCATTTTTCAGAAAAGTCCCTCTATTTCAGAGAATTCAACCCGCAGTCCTGTTTAAAGTTAAACTGAATCGTTGTTTTTGTATTTTACACAAAAGTCCATGTCTTTTCTTGAAATCAACCCGTCGTCTGGATTTAAGTCACATCCGAACCGTTATTTTACATTTTTCGAAAAAAAACCTGATGTTTTAGATAATTCATCCGCGGATCATATTTAAGTCAAACAAATGCTTTTTAAAATCATCCATATCTTTTAAACCGTCACTCCAATTTGAACATGTTATATATGAAATTTGATTAGAAAAATATGTAGAATATTGAATATGAGATTATTTTTAAGTATTTTTTAATATTATTTTGGAATATATTTGAGTCAAACCAAATGATTTTCTAAATTATTTGTATATTTTAAACCGTAACTTCGATTTTGACATATTATATATGAAATTTTATTAGAAAAATGTGTGGAATCTAAATATGATGTTAATTCTACCTGTTAAATATTTTTAAAATATTGTTATGGAAGCAAACTTATAATTTATAGCGTAAGATTCTTTTTTTCATACCGGCGGCTATCCGGATTGCAAATAAACACCCCACTATAACGGTATACAAAAAAGAAAACATTGATAAGTACACATGCATACCTATAAAAAATGTCGTAGGGGAAAACAACAGATTTCTCATCGCGAGAGTGAGAGAAAGCGAGCGAGAGAGAGAGAGGAAGAGGGAGAGAGAGACGCCTTAGGATTAACCATATTCAACACATGTTTTTTGTTGTTTTGTGTGAACACCGAGGCCTTCGCCGGCGAGGGTGAGAAGGAGGATAAGCGGCAACACAAATATGATGCCTCGCAAAAATAAAGGAGATGGACTTATTGTGGTCTTGAGTGATGGTTGTTGAGTTAAGAGCGTGTGTTATGTTTTTTTCTCCCGTTACAACGCACGGGCTCTTTTGCTAGTCTACAGACATTATTAATTCAGACCATAGAATCCTGGATAAGTGGATTGCATACCATACAGTATGCAGTACATATGACAGACATATCAGTTATTGTATTGATAGGAAGAGATATTCGACAGGAAGCTCCAGGTAAAAGGTTTTTTTTAACAGATCAAGACAACCTAGAAGATACTTCATTATAATTCTTGAAGAGTTATAAATCTAAAGAGAACAAATACAGAAGCATCCAAGCTATTGATGTATTAACTATCAGCGGCATCCGGTCATGTATTTTAAGAGAAGATCCCAAGACAATGAAACCAAAGCAGATTCTAGGCTCTAAAAAACACCTTCAACAAACTTGAACTTCCATCCTATTAATTAATCTAGACAACCAGAGAACCTTGTGTGTGGTTTTGTCCTCGACAAAACATATTAACTCTCTCAAACCAAAGAAATAGTTTCGCAGATTTCGCCAAAAGGGACAAATCATTACTACTGACCTGGGGCAATACGAGAGCATATCCAGAGCTCATACGAGCACTCAAGCAAGGTGATTTTGAATTGGAGACCTATATGGTCCATTGCAGCTGTGCTTTTTGCTTGTTGTGACAGGCCATCTCCTAATACTGTTCATACTCCAATTGGGTGGGACTCTAGACGGATGGCAGCCGATGTGCTCAATCGATAGGGGCAATAACAGTGAGGCATTGAAAGCATGCAAGCCAACAGAGAGCAGGCAAGGCGGTGGATCAGGCGACACAAGAAGCCTGCATTGCACCGCAGGCACTGTGGTGGCGAACCCGAGCATTTGGACTTTGATAAAGTACCTGCTGAACAAGGTTGCATACCTGCACTATGCAACATAACACAATCAACACTACAATCGTTGCAAAAAATGAAGAGCACTACAATCGTTCAAGTATGCATCATGTTTCATGCAGATCAATCAGTATACCTTTTCCTCAGCATGACCATAAAGTTCTCCTGGAAGAATAACTACATGATGTACATACCACCTTGCAAAGCTAAGTAAAAAAATTGATAAAACGTAACTGAAATTTTAAAAATTCACTAAATAACTGGTCTGCATTTTTAGATACTAAAAATATTCAATAGACAACAGCAGAACGAGAGATCAATGGCAGGAACAACCCTGAAACTAAATCCTAGGCCAAATCAATGGCTAATTCAACCACATTTTTCTTTCATTCCTCTAATATATGGAAGCCAATAAGTGCCACGCGTGTGGGCGTTAGGGGGTCTGCCCACACATTTTGTGTGGTGTATAAGAGAAACAGCCCACACACCTACGTGTGGGCAAAACAAGTAATGCTCACACACCTTTTTTTCCTCCCGATCCCTCTCACACGCGTGCGTGCGGGCGAAATAGATAACGCCCACACGCCCCATACGTCAAGCCTCATACCTCGTGGTCCCGCACGCCCCGCGTGACAGTCACCGCGCGTCCCACAGTTGCCATGGTCCAGACCCTCGTCCATGTTCGTTTAATTGTAGTTGCCATGTCGCTGAATTTCGGTTGCCATGTCGGACAACTACAGTTGCCATGTATGGTCTGGTCTACTGCAGTTGCCATGATTTCAAAACTTTAGGAGTTGCCACCCACTAACACTAGGCAGTTGTCGTGTAGCACTACAAAAAGGCATGGCAAATAAACATGTTCGGGTAAAAGAGAGAGTTGTCGTGTGCTCACAAGCACGCTAGGGCAGTTGCCATATAAAGGGAAAGAGTTGTCGTGTGCTCACAAGCACGCTAGGGCAGTTGTCATATAAAGGGAAAGAGTTGTCATCTACGTACGTACACGCTAGGGAAGTTGCCATGTACCATGCAAAAACACATGGCAACTCGCATAAAAGAGAGTTGTCATATGCTTACAAGCAAAGCCATGGCAGTTGCCATGTACCCTGCAGAAACACATGGCAACTGCCAGTTTTGGGTGTGGGCGAGGCGACGGGCATGTGGGCGAAGTGATAAACGCCCACACACTAGCCCCCTCTGCGTGCGTGAAAACTGGTGTGTGGGCGAATTGCTAACTGCACACACACCAGCCCTCCGTGTGATGAAAAAGGACGTGTGGGCGATCGAATGAATGCCCACACATCATCTTAGTCCTACGTGGCACACAAAAGCTGCTAGAACGCGTCAAGATTCGTGCAGAATTGGTTGGACGAGGATCCATGCGTGTGGGCGAGTTGCCAAACGCCCACGCATGTGGGCGTTAGTGTTTTCGTAATCTAATCATGCTACTCAGCTACTGTAAAGGAGGTCCAAATATTGTTAAGTAGAGCGGAGGAATAAAGCATTGGAAACAAAACAGAAGTGATCAATCTTCTTGTTCTGTGCTTGTAAAACACTAATCAGACTGGGTATCTAAAATAAATCAAGTCAATGTAAAAGAGATAAATACAAATAATTTGTTTTTTCATTCCTGTACAAATTTCCCCCAGCCCGTTATGTATGCGGATGCACAATAATAATAGAGTGTGCTGACATTATAAACTTAATATTATTGCAGGCTAAACTGAACCTTAAACACAAGTAGGCCTAGAAATATAACATATATTAAGCATTGGCAATTTGCCACACATGGAATCTGTTTCAAATTAAGATATGCCACTAACTCCATTGCAAAAATTTAAAACGAGAAGTCTTCATGAGAACAATGGAGGAAGGGCTCACCACAAGTTTAGGTTCGTCGATCTAGACATGGCATCGAGAAGGACGACGGGATAGAGGGGCTGGGTGGAGCTAGTCATCGTGTGATCCTCATCTAAGAGGCACATGTATGCTTCTCGCTCATGTCGGTCATGTGCAGCCGCAGCCCCAGCTCAGATGAATCAATGATACAAATGACATGAATGTTCAGTAAATTCCCATCTCCAAATCTAGTGTGTTCAATGAATCAGATCTCAAACGTATCCTCGAAAAAAGACATCAAGGTGATCTGGACTGATCTTAAGAACATCCTTCAGCAGCAGATCAGTGGAAGTGCAAGACAATAGCAAATTGTCAAATTCTATCATTGTCCCTTGAACTCCTAAGCTTGAGAACATGCTTCTATTTTGGGCATGTGGTTGTGCAGTCTAACGACCTAAGTTCAATTCCTAGAATTGACAGGTGATGCATAGGGGTTTTCCCCCATTTATTGAGGATCAAGTTTGGTGTGTTGTGAAACCACTCATCAAAAAATATCTTGATACTCATTTAAAAAAATTGGAGGACCAAGTTTATCTTGGTACTCATACTAAAATGGTCGTATGCATCCTTAGTTGGTGCAGAAGCCGGGGAAGTGAAATTCTTCCCCATTTTTAGCAAAGAGAGCCTTGGCTCAGTGGTTGGGCATGCGGTTGTGCAGTCTAACAACCCGAGTTCAATTCATAGAATTGACAGATGATGCACAGGGGCTTTCCTTCATTTATTGAGGATCAAGTTTGATGTATGGTGGAACCACTCATCAAAAAATATCTTGATACTCATTTTAAAAAAATCTGAGGACCATGTATATCTTGGTACTCATCCTAAAATGGCCGTATGCATTCCTAGTTGGTGCAGAGGCCGGGGAAGTGAGATTCTCCCCTAATTTTAAGCAAAGAGAGCCTTCGCTCAGTGGTTGGGCATGCGGTTGTGCAGCCTAACAACCTGAGTTCAATTTCTAGAATTGATAGGTGATGCACAGGGGTTTTCCCCCATTTATTGAGAATCAAGTTTGGTGTGTGGTGGAACCACTCATCAAAAAATTCTTGATACTCATTTAAAAAAAATCTGAGGACCATGTATATCTTGGTACTCATACTAAAATGGCCGTATGCATCCCTAGTTGGTGTAGAGGCCGGGGAGGTGAAATTCTCCCCTAATTTTTAGGCTAGTAGATGGGATCCCACGTACCCGTCCGTCTACCGTCCCCCGTGCCGCTCCCGCGAGCGGCCCGGGCGAAACCCTAGATCGCCGCCGCCGCTCCCCTTTCTCGCCTTCCTTCTCCCTCGTCGCCGCCAGGCAAAGCCCGCGCGTGCGTCGATGGTGGCGGGGCTCCCTCCCTCCTCGTGAGGCTCCTGGGCGGCGCGGGACGGCCGGCCCTCGCGGCGGCGCTTGGCTCGGCGGCATGTCGGTCCACCGGCGGATCTGTGGGGCTCCCCTTTCATGGCGCTGCGGCGATGGCGGCGGCGTAGTCTGCGCGGGGCGGCGAGGCGCGGGCTCCTCCTCCTCCCGATCTGATGGTGCCGCGGTGGCGCTGGCACTCGGGCGTGCGGCGGGGTCCGCGAGGGTGGTCGGCGCGCGACATCTTCCTCCCCAGTCTGATGGCTCCATGGTGGCGCCAGTGCTCGGGCGGTGGTTGGCTTCGGCAAGCGGTGGCAGGCGCTGGGCTCTCGACGGCACTCCCGCGTGTGCAGGCGGCGGCGGTCCCTGTGCGCGGTCGGCGGCTCCGTCTCTGACCCGGATGGCACGGGGGATGGCGGCGGCCCGACGTGGCCAGCGATCTGGATGCGGTGGTGCCAGTGGCTCGCTGATCTGCCAGTACTCCAGGGTCTGCCTGGTGGTGCTGGTGGTGACAGCAGCCCGTGCACGAGAGTTGGATCCCTTCGAACTGATCTGGGTGAAAACTTGCCTTCGGCTTCTGCTAAGGCCAGCGGTGGCGGCGCTATCTGCGTCGTTCCCTTCTTGAAGGCATCGCCGTGGAGAAGTTCAAGGCCACTCTCTGCTACCTCCGGGGGAAACCCTAGATCGGATGACGGCGACGCTCTGGTGTCGTTCCTCCCTTGGGGGTGTCATTCTTGGAGGTACACACGTGATCGAGGGACCAAAGGACGGATTCTTTGGTGGAGCGGTGCTTCATCCTACACACTGGTGGCGACGGATCTTGACGGCGTGGCGTAGTGCAGATTCAGAGTTTGCTATGGGAGGATGGATTCGCGCAGGAGGACGACGTTGTCGGGCGTCGTGGTGGCGTCGGCAGCAGAGAGACCTGGCACGGTACATGCAACAGTACAACTCTGAAGTTGGATTGGTGGCAGGTGGCTGCAGCGGCCTCATACCCGGTAGGCGTCCTGGTTGAGGAGTGCGCCGGACTGGTAGGTGCCCCATACCCAGCAGGCGTTCTGGTTGGGACCTCAGGTCTTAGATGTTTAGGTTTGGCTGCGATGTCTGTTTGGTATTAGGCCCAGACTATCTGCGCCCCTTCATCTGGATAGGTGTAGCGACAGTTGTTGCTTAGACAGTGGCTTTAGTCTTATTGTCGTATGGCTTTTTAAGGTCTTGTGAGAATAATTAATAAAGTGGTCGTATGCATCGCCCAGATGCAGAGGCCGGGGGTCATCCTCCTTTTCTAAAAAAAATTAAAAAAAATTATTTAACACACCTCTGCTTCAAACTTCTGAATTGTTGCTACTTCTGAATTTTCTGATTGTATGCTAATTGGCATAAATCTGTTGTCTATTTGCCAAGCTTTTGATGATGAATCAGATTGATGCAACATTACTACTGTAAGATCTAGATTGAGAAGAGGGGGAAAATCTTGCAATATGATCACAATATGTATCAGATTGAAGCGGCAAGCTTAGCATTTCTTCATATATTTCCGAGGGAATAGCAAGGTTGAACAGTGTTGTTACTTCGGATCTGAATAACAGAATTGAGAGCACGTTTTCTTACAAGATGACAGTCGGAACATAATCTAACTACAGGTCAACATGGATCCATCACACGCCAGAAGAGATTTGACAAGAGCCTAAGAGGAGGTGAACTTGGTGACGGCCTTGGTGACCTCGGAGACGGCGTGCTTGGCGAGCTCGCCGGGGAGGACGAGGCATACGGAGGTCTGGATCTCCCGGGAGGTGATGGTGGGCTTCTTGTTGTAGCGGGCGAGCTTGGCGGCCTCGTCGGCGAGCTTCTCGAAGATGTCGTTGATGAAGGAGTTCATGATGGACATGGCCTTAGAGGAGATGCCGATGTCAGGGTGCACCTGCTTCAGCACCTTGAAGATGTAGATCTTGATTACTATCGACCACTGGATCGATTAACATATGAAGAGGATGGCGGGCTCTCGCGACCTACTTGGCGACCCGTGGGGTGACCCGCGGGGCCGGCCGCATGCGTCTCGGAGAGCCCTGCCGCATGCAAGCCACCCACCATAGATGCTCCACCCTCGCCAGGGATCGCTGCTGTTGTCGGCTCAGACCCTGGCGGCGAACCTATGCTTCTCTCCAGCAACAAGCGTCCGCATGCCCTAGCCTTGGTCGGCGTCCCCCGACCAGGTACCGCCTTCCATGCTCGTGTTATGTCGTCCTTCCTCTCCTGGGTCCCGTTCGATCCTGCGGCCTACCCTGCTCTCTCCGAACCGGGTGAGATCTGGGTGGTAGCCCCCTTACCGGCGGCGTGTTTCTCGGCCGTCGGGGTAGCCAGTCTCCTCTCCTACTTCTTCTGCTCGCCGAGCGAGCATCTCTCTACTACCCCGGTTGGCGATCTCGTCTTCTCCGTTCGGGTTGCCAGCGTCGTCGTTGCCCACTTCGTCCTCACCGTCGGGCCAGGGCTCATGACCGCCATTAACCTCTCCTTGCATGAGTCTCTGCATGGGGCCCGTGCGGCGGCTGTCAGGGCGAAGTAGAGGGACATTCAAAAGGCCTCCAACCCCCGCTCTCCCCACGTTAATGCCAAAACGCAGCCCGGATGGCGCGGCACGCTGGGCGGCTTAATGCATATCTGGCGTCCCATCCTGTCCAGCTCTAACTGCGCGGGCCTTCTGCCTCTCCCAACTGACGACGTTTCATGCGCTGATTCGTGGAGTGCATCGTGTGGGGCCGCTAGGGATCCTGCCTCCAATTCGCCAACGGGCGCGGTCTCCTCTCCCAGCAACATTGTGAGCGTCGCTAGTGTTTGTCCCCCTGATACGTCTCCAACGTATCTATAATTTTTGATTGTTCCATGCTATTATATTATCTGTTTTGGATGTTTATGGGCTTTATTAAACACTTTTATATTATTTTTGGGACTAACCTATTAACCCAGAGCCCAGTGCCAGTTTCTGTTTTTTCCCTTCTATCAGTGTTTCGCAGAAAAGGAATATCAAACGGAGCCCAAACGGAATGAAACCTTCGGGAGCGTGATTTTTGGAACGAACGTAATCCATGAGACTTGGAGTATACGTCAGGCAATCAACGAGGCGGCCACGAGGCAGGGGGCGCGCCCTCCACCCTCGTGGGCCCCTCGTTGCTCCACCGACGTACTTCTTCCTCCTATGTATATATCCATATACCCCCCAAAAATCTGAGAACAGAATAGATCGGGAGTTCCGCCGCCAGAAACCTCCGTAGCCACCGAAAACCAATCTAGACCCGTTTCGGCACCCTGCCGGAGGGGGAACCCCTCTCCGGTGGCCATCTTCATTATCTTGATGCTCTCCATGACGAGGAGGAAGTAGTTCTCCCTCGGGGCTGAGGGTATGTACCAGTAGCTATGTGTTTGATCTCTCTCTCTTGTTCTTGAGGTGATACGATCTTGATGTATCGCGAGCTTTGCTATTATAGTTGGATGTTATGATGTTTCTCCCCCTCTACTCTCTTGTCATGAATTGAGTTTTTCCTTTGAAGTTGTCTTATCGGATTGAGTCATTAAGGATTTGAGAACACTTGATGTATGTCTTGCACATGCTTATCTGTGGTGAAAATGGGATATCATGTGATCCACTTGATGTATGTTTTGGTGATCAACTTGCGAGTTCCGTGAACACATGAACTTATGCATAGGGGTTGGCACACGTTTTCGTCTTGACTCTTCGATAGAAACTTTGGGGCACTCTTTGAAGTTCTTTGTGTTGGTTGAATAGATGGATCTGAGATTGTGTGATGCATATCGTGTAATCATACCCATGGATATTTGAGGTGACATTGGAGTATCTAGGTGACATTAGGGTTTTGGTTGATTTGTGTCTTAAGGTGTTATTCTAGTACGAACTCTATGATAGATTGAACGGAAAGAATAGCTTCATGTTATTTTACTACGGACTCTTGAATAGATCAATCAGAAAGGATAACTTTGAGGTGGTTTCATACCCTACCATAATCTCCTTGTTTGTTCTCCGCTATTAGTGACTTTGGAGTGACTCTTTGTTGCATATTGAGGGATAGTTATATGATCCAATTATGTTATTATTGTTGAGAGAACTTGCACTAGTGAAAGTATGAACCCTGGGCCTTGTTTCAACACATTGAAATGCCGTTTGTGCTCACTTTTATCATTAGTTACCTTGCCGTTTTTATATTTTCATATTACAAAAACCTATATCTACCATCCATATTGCACTTGTATCACCATCTCTTCGCCGAACTAGTGCACCTATACAATTTACCATTGTATTGGGTGTGTTGGGGACACAAGAGACTCTTTGTTATTTGGTTGCAGGGTTGCTTGAGAGAGACCATCTTCATCCTACACCTCCCACGGATTGATAAACCTTAGGTCATTCATTTGAGGGAAATTTGCTACTGTCCTACAAACCTCTGCACTTGGAGGCCCAACAACGTCTACAAGAAGAAGGTTGTGTAGTAGACATCACCCCCACGCATTGACTCTGCTGAGGTTGACTACCTCGCGGCACCGGGGGCCGCCGCGTTTACTCCCCCCACCGCCTCGCCAACGAGCTCGTATATGGCTGCCCTCCTCTCCCCCCCCCTCGCTCAAAACCTAAGTACCAACCAATCCCACCTATCTCTCTGTCTGGGTGCTACCGTTGTCTCTCCGAACACCATTTTGTTAGAGATTGCCGCAATCCGGTCCACTGCCGGCGCTGTAGAGTGTCCGGGCACCGTGCAGGATCACCTCACTGCGCCATGGCTGCCCGCCGTCTTCTCCCGTCGCCTCCTGCCTCAGCTGCTTCCCTCATCCGCCCCACCGCACCACCCCCGCCACCTCCACCTCCTCCCACCCGTCGGGCCTCCACCCCCTATCCCTCTACTCGCCTACGTGCCTTCTTGCTGCTAGACGGCCTGGACGCACCGGCTTGCGACCTTGGGGAGGACGAAGCCAGCCAGGATGCGGCTCCGCCAGCCCCTCGCTTCCATGATGTTTCCTTGTATGTGGTGGTCTCGTCTCCGCCCCCCTCCCCCGTGGCCTCCCCTCCGGCACACGACCACCCAGAGATGGCCCGGGCTCCGTCACCCCCGCCCCCACCTCCCATGTTGCAGTCTGCGGAGGCTCTCGACTCGGGCAGTGAGGACCCGTCGCTCCCGGTGTCCGGGTCCTCCCTCTCCTCTCGCTCGTACGGGGTGCGGAGTCGCAGCAGCCAGACTCAGCTGAGGTCTTCATGCCAGATGGAGACTATGTGGCGGCCATGCGCCTCGCCGTGGTCACCCTCGAGCCCCCTACTGCCTTCCATAACGACACCATGGTGGTCTAGGCTGCCGTCCTCCGCTACATCAGCCATCTCCTCCCGGAGACTATCCTGTTGGCGGTGGGGGCCATGTATCTTCGGTTTGCCTCTAAGGCGGACCACGAGCAGGCCATGGCCTGGCAGCCTTTCCCGTACGAGGGGGTGCGCATCGAGCTTCACCGTGAGGAGGCTTATAGGCGTGCCGACTGATGTCTACTACACAACCTTCTTTTGTAGATATTGTTGGGCCTCCAAGTGCAGAGATTTGTAGGACAGTAGCAAATTTCCCTCAAGTGGATGACCTAAGGTTTATCAATCCGTAGGAGGCGTAGGATGAAGATGGTCTCTCTCAAGCAACCCCGCAACCAAATAACAAAGAGTCTCTTGTGTCCCCAACACACCCAATACAATGGTAAATTGTATAGGTGCACTAGTTTGGCGAAAAGATGGTGATAAAGTGGTATATGGATGGTAGATAAAGGTATTTGTAATCTGAAATTATAAAAACAGCAAGGTAACTAATGATAAAAGTGAGCATAAACGGTATTGCAATGATAGGAAATAAGGCCTAGGGTTCATACTTTCACTAGTGCAAGTTCCCTCAACAATAATAACATAATTGGATCACATAACTATCCCTCAACATGCAACAAAGAGTCACTCCAAAGTCACTAATAGCGGAGAACGAACGAAGATATTATGGTAGGGTACGAAACCACCTCAAAGTTATTCTTTCCAATCAATCTGTTTGGCTATTCCTATAAGTGTCACAAAAAGCCCTAGAGTTCGTACTAGAATAACACCTTAAGACACAAATCAACCAAAACCCTAATGTCACCTCAAGTATCCGTGGGTATGATTATACGATATGCATCACACAATATCAGATTCATCTATTCAACCAACACATAGAACCTCAAAGAGTGCCCCAAAGTTTCTACCGGAGAATCATGACAAAAACGTGTGCCAACCCCTATGCATAGGTTCATGGGCGGAACCCGCAAGTTGGTCACCAAAACATACATCAAGTGAATCACGTGATATCCCATTGTCACCACAGATATGCACGGAAAGACATACATCAAGTGTTCTCAAATCTTTAAAGACTCAATCCGATAAGATAACTTCAAAGGGGAAACTCAATCCATTACAAGAGAGTAGAGGGGGGAAGAAACATCATAGGATCCAAATATAATAGCAAAGCTCGCGATACATCAAGATCGTATCACCTCAAGAACACGAGAGAGAGAGAGAGATCAAACACATAGCTACTGGTACATACCCTCAGCCCCGAGGGAGAACTACTCCCTCCTCGTCATGGAGAGCACCGGGATGATGAAGATGGCCACCGGAGAGGGATTGCCCCCTCCGGCAGGGTGCCGGAATGGGTCTAGATTGGCTTTTGGTGGCTATGGAGGCTTCTGGCGGCGGAACTCCCGATCTATTGTGATCTTCGATAGTTTTAGGATATATGGAGATATATAGGTGGAAGAAGTACGTCAGGGGGGCCACGAGGGGCCCACGAGGGTGGAGGGCGCGCTCAGGGGGGTGGGCGCGCCCCCTACCCCGTGGCCTCCTTGAAGCTTCCCTTACGTGCACTTAAAGTCTTCTAGGCTTCTTTCCTTCCAAAAATGGGTTCCGTGAAGTTTCAGGTCAATTGGACTCCGTTTGGTTTCCTTTTCTTCGAAACCCTAAAACAAGGTAAAAACATAAACTGGCACTGGGCTCTGGGTTAATAGGTTAGTCCCAAAAATGATATAAAAGTGTATAATAAAGCCTGTAAACATCCAAAACAGTAGATAATATAGCATGGAGCAATCAAAAATTATAGATACGTTGGAGACGTATCATCGACGTCCACGTCAACACCTGCGTCCTCCTTGCGGCCTCTGGGTTCGCGGCCAAGTTTCTCAACCCGGTCGGCATCCACGCTGCTTTCGCCTCCTTTGGGAAGGTGCTTGAGATCGACCCACTTGTCCTCTCCGGGCGTGAGCTCGCCACGGTCCGCGTCGTCGTCCGTCTTAGGGACGCGCGCGACGTTCCCTGCGACATCTGGCCTCTCGGCGGACGCTGGGGCACGCGCGTCGTCACGGTCTGGCCTGTGCGGGCCTGGTCGGCGGCGGACTCGTACACACGTGATGGCCTCTGCATCCCCTTCTTTCGCCCACCGTCACCTCCCTTCGCCCACAACCTTCCCCCTCCCCCTGCCCGGTCGTCCCCAGGGGCGTGCCCGTGGCGGTGGCCCAACTGCTGCGCCTGCTCACGGGCATGGGCGTGGGGGCGGGCAGACGCTCGCCTCGGTGCTTCAAATCCTGGGGGTTCCTCCGTGCCCACCTTCGACTGAGGAGCTCAGCGTCGGGCGCGTCGGCTGCTTGCTGCCTCGTGTGGTCTCCCCGTCCCCCGGCTCGCCGCTCTTCTTTGGCTCCGAGAGCCCGCGCTCCCAACTGTCCATCACTGAGATCGCGGGATGCGAGCTGGTGGGTGATGCCTCCAAGACCATGGACTGTGCTGCCATGGTCGAGGAGCAATGTCGCAGCGCCCGCCTCGCCAAGAAAGAGGCCCCCGCCTGGGTCAGCATGGAGGCCAAGGCCATCAAGCTGCATGCTCTCAA
>NC_041384.1:55149404-55199877 GCF_002162155.2 Triticum dicoccoides
CTTCTAGACTCGGTGATCGCCCCCATGGGCATGAAGCATGTGTCCGATTTGCGGGCTGCCACCTCCATCCCTGCCTCCACGGTGACTCCGACTAAGGATGTTTAGTTCGGCCTTGCTCTGTCGCACGTCAACTGGCGCGTGCTCCCCCTCGGGTTATCCTTTCGGCCCCGATGTAACTGGGCATGCTGCTCTTGTAGTTTGCATGGGTTGTTGTTTCTTTCCCTTCTGTAGCGAGCGTTGTTGTGCTCACCCCTTCTGTTCGGGTGCTAGCTATTGTAATGGGTAGTGCGTCTGTTAGGTCTCTTCGCCTGTTATCCTGGAACGTTCAAGGCCTGGGGGACAAGGATAAATGTGATGTTGTCAAAAACTCTGTGTGTTCCGCGGATCCCAGCTTTGTTTGTCTTCAGGAAACAAAACTCTCGCAACTCGACTCTCGCAAAGCTATCTCTTTCCTCCCTGGGCGACTGTCGCAGTTTGTTGCTAAGCATGTCGATGGCAGCCGAGGTGGGGTGGTTATTGCCTGGGACCCCTCCTCCTTCGCTCGTGTCTCCTCCTCGGAGTCCACCTTCTCTCTCATGGTCACTCTAGCTTGCGCCTCCAAGGGTGCCTGCCTCGCTCTGACTAACGTCTATGCGCCCCCTGATCATTCTCTCGCAGCGGCTTTCGTCCAGGACATGCTCACCCTCCCTTCCAGCGTCACCGGGGCTTGGCTCGTGGTGGGGGATTTCAACCTCATCCGCCACCACAGTGAGAAGAGTGGGGCTCATTTTCACGCTGGGCGCGCGGCCGCCTTCAACTCATTAATCAACTCGCTTGCGCTCCATGAGCTGCATTTATCGGACCGCCTTTTCACCTGGTCGAACCGTCAAAACCCCCTGATCCTAGCCAGGCTTGACCGGGCGTTTTCTAAAAACTCTTGGGATGCTGCTTTCCCGGACACATCCCTAGAGTCTCATCCTTGCACCACTTCTGATCACGTGCCCCTCCTAGTCACTGCTTCGACCAAAATCCTGAAACCGTCACGGTTTTTCTTCGAAAATGCTTGGTGATACGTCAATTTTGCATCATGCTTTTATATCGATATTTATTGCATTATGGGTTGTTATTACACATTATGTCACAATACTTATGCCTATTCTCTCTTATTTTACAAGGTTTACATGAAGAGGGAGAATGCCGACAGCTGGAATTCTGGGCTGGAAGAGGAACAAATATTAGAGACCTATTCTGCACAACTCCAAAAGTCCTGAAACTTCACGGGAGCACGTTTCAGAATATATAAAAAATATTGGGCGAAAGAAGTACCACGGGGGGCCACCCACCGTCCACGATGGTGGGGGCACACCCTACCCCCTGGGCGCGCCCCCTGCCTCGTGGGCCCCCTGGCAGCCCTCTGATGCCCATCTTTGGCTATATGCAGTCTTTCATCGAGGAAAAATCATAAGCAAGCTTTCGGGACGAAACTCCGCCGCCACGAGGCAGAACCTTGGCGGAACCAATCTAGGGCTTCGGCGGAGCTGTTCTGCCAGGGAAACTTCCCTCCAGGAAGGGAAATCATCACCATTGTCATCACCATCAATCCTATCATCGGGAGGGGGTCAATCTTCATCAATATCTTCACCAGCACCATCTCATCTCAAACCCTAGTTCATCTCTTGTATCCAATCTTTGTCCCAAAGCCTCGGATTGGTACCTGTGGGTTGCTAGTAGTGTTGATTACTCTTTGTAGTTGATGCTAGTTAGTTTATTTGGTGGAAGATCATATGTTCAGATCCATTATGCATATTAATACCCCTCTGATTATGAACATGAATATGATTTGTGAGTAGTTACGTTTGTTCCTGGGAACATGGGAGAAGTCTTGCTATAAGTAGTCACGTGAATTTGGTATTCGTTCAATATTTTGATGAGATGTATGTTGTCTTTCCTCTAGTGGTGTCATATGAACATCGACTACATGAAACTTCACCATTGTTTGGGCCTAGGGGAAGGCATTGGGAAGTAATAAGTAGATGATGGGTTGCTAGAGTGACAGAAGTTTAAACCCTAGTTTATGTGTTGCTTCGTAAGGGGCTGATTTGGATCCATATGTTTCATGCTATGGTTAGGTTTACTTTAATACTTCTGTTGTAGTTGCGGATGCTTGCAATAGGTGTTAATCATAAGTGGGATGCTTGTCAAAGGAAGGACGGTACCCAAGTGCCAGTCCACCCACATATCAAATTATCAAAGTAGCGAACGCGAATCATATGAACGTGATGAAAACTAGCTTGACGATAATTCCCATGTGTCATCAGGAGCGCTTTCCTTTATATAAGAGTTTGTCCAGGCTTTTCCTTCGCTACAAAAGGGATTGGGCCATCTTGCTGCACCTTATTTACATAAGTATTCAAAACCTACAGATTACTACAAACTGTTCTGTTTTTGACAGATTCTGTTTTTTGTGTGTTGTTTGCTTATTTTGATGCATCTATGCCTAGTATCGGAGGGTATGAACCATAGAGAAGTTGGAATACACTAGGTTTAACACCAATATAAATAAAGAATGAGTTCATTACAATACCTTAAGTGGTGGTTTGTTTTCTTATACTAACGGAGCTCATGAGATTTTCTGTTGAGTTTTGTGTTGCGAAGTTTTCAAGTTTTGGGTAAGGATTTGATGGATTATGGAATAAGGAGTGGCAAGAGCCTAAGCTTGGGGATGCCCAAGGCACCCCAAGGTAAAATTCAAGGACAACCAAAAGCCTAGGCTTGGGGATGCCCCGGAAGGCATCCTCTCTTTCGTCTTCTTCCATCGGTAACTTTACTTGAGGCTATATTTTTATTCACCACATGATATGTGTTTTGCTTGGAGTATCTTGTCTGATTTGAGTCTTTGCTTTTTAGTTTACCACAATCATACTTGCTGTACACACCTTTTGGGAGAGACACACATGAATTGGAATTTATTAGAATACTCTATGTGCTTCACTTATATCTTTTGAGCTAGATAATTTTGCTTGGGTTCTTCATTTATATCTTTTAGAGCACGGTGGTGGTTTTATTTTATAGAAATTATTGATCTCTCATGCTTCACTTATATTATTTTGAGAGTCCTTTAGAACATCTTGGTAATTTGCTTTGGTTATGAAATTAGTCCTAATATGATATGCATCCAAGATGGGTATAATAAAAATATCATAGAAAGTGCACTGAATACTATGAGAAGTTCGATACTTGATAATTGTTTTGAGATATGAATATGGTGATATTAGAGTGTTCTAGTTGAGTAGTTGTGAATTTGAGAAATACTTGTGTTGAAGATTGCAAGTCCCGTAGCATGCACGTATGCTAACCTTGTGTAACAAATTTGAAACATGATGTGTTATTTGATTGTCTTCCTTATGAGTGGCGGTCGGGGACGAGCGATGGTATTTTCCTACCAATCTATCCCCCTAGGAGCATGCGCGTAATGCTTGGTTTTTGATGACTTGTAGATGTTTGCAATAAGTGTGTGAGTTCTTTATGACTAATGTTGAGTCCATTGATTATACGCACTCTCACCCTTCCATCATTGCTAGCCTCTTCGGTATCGTGCATTGCCCTTTCTCACCTGGAGAGTTGGTGCAAACTTCGTCGGTGCATCCAAACCCCGTGATATGATACGCTCTATCACACATAAACCTCCTTATATCTTCCTCAAAACAGCCACCATACCTACCTATTATGGCATTTCATAGCCATTCCGAGATATATTGCCATGCAACTTTCCACCGTTTCATTTATGACACGCTTCATCATTGTTGTCGGTGTCAAAACCGGCGGATCTCGGGTAGGGGGTCCCGAACTGTGCGTCTAAGGCGAATGGTAACAGGAGGCAGGGGACACGATGTTTACCCAGGTTCGGGCCCTCTTGATGGAGGTAAAACCGTACGTCCTGCTTGATTATTCTTGATGATATGAGTATTACAAGAGTTGATCTACCACGAGATCAGAGAGGCCAAACCATAGAAGCTAGCCTATGGTCTGATTGTATGTTGTCCTACGGACTAAAATCCTCCGGTTTATATAGACACCGGAGGGGGCTAGGGTTACACAAGGTCGGCTACAAAGGAGGAGATATCCATATCCGTATTGCCTAGCTTGCCTTCCACGCCAAGTAGAGTCCTATCCGGACACGGGACGAAGTCTTCAATCTTGTATCTTCATAGTCCAACAGTCCGGCCAAAGGATATAGTCCGGCTGTCCGGAGACCCCCTAATCCAGGACTCCCTCAGTAGCCCCTGAACCAGGCTTCAGTGACGATGAGTCCGGTGCGCAGTGTTGTCTTCGGCATTGCAAGGCGGGTTCCTCCTCCGAATACACCATGGAAGAATTTGAATGCAAGGATAGTGTCTGACCCTGCAAAATAAGTTCCACATACTGTTGGAAATATGCCCTAGAGGCAATAATAAAATGGTTATTATTATATTTCCTTGTTCATGATAATTGTCTATTGTTCATGCTATAATTGTGTTATCCGGAAATTGTAATACATGTGTGAATACATAGACCACAACACGTCCCTAGTGAGCCTCTAGTTGACTAGCTCGTTGATCAAAAGATAGTCATGATTTCCTGACTATGGACATTAGATGTCATTGATAACGGTATCACATCATTAGGAGAATGATGTGATGGACAAGACCCAATCCTAAGCATAGCTCAAAGATCGTGTAGTTCGTTTGCTTGAGCTTTTCCGAATGTCAAGTATCATTTCCTTAGACCATGAGATTGTGCAACTCCTGGATACCGTAGGAGTGCTTTGGGTGTGCCAAACGTCACAACGTAACTGGGTGACTATAAAGGTGCACTACGGGTATCTCCGAAAGTGTCTGTTGGGTTGGCACGAATCGAGACTGGGATTTGTCACTCCGTATGACGGAGAGGTATCTCTGGGCCCACTCAGTAATGCATCATCATAATGAGCTCAATGTGACCAAGTGGTTGATCACGGGATCATGCATTACGGTACGAGTAAAGTGACTTGCCGGTAACGAGATTGAACGAGGTATTGGGATACCGACAATCGAGTCTCGGGCGAGTAACGTACCGATTGACAAAGGGAATTGTATACGGGATTGATTGAATCCTCGACATCGTGGTTCATCCAATGAGATCATCGAGGAGCATGTGGGAGCCAACATGGGTATCCAGATCTCGCTGTTGGTTATTGACCGGAGAGTCGTCTCGGTCATGTCTGTTTGTCTCCCGAACCCGTAGGGTCCACACACTTAAGGTTCGGTGATGCTAGGGTTGTAGAGATATTAATATGCGGTAACCCGAAAGTTGTTCGGAGTCCCAGATGAGATCCCGGACGTCACGAGGAGTTCCGGAATGGTCCGGAGGTGAAGAATTATATATAGGAAGTCCAGTTTCGGCCATCGGGAAAGTTTCGGGGGTCACCGGCATTGTACCGGGACCACCGGAAGGGTCCCGGGGGTCCACCGGGTAGGGCCACCTATCCCGGAGGGCCCCATGGGCTGAAGTGGGGAAGGGAACCAGCCCCTGGTGGGCTGGTGCACCCCCCCTTGGGCCTCCCCCTGCGCCTAGGGTTGGAAACCCTAGGGGTGGGGGCGCCCCACTTGGCTTGGGGGGCAAGCCACCCCCCTTGGCCACCCCCCCCCTTTGAGATTCAATCTCTAGGGCCGGCGCCCCCCCTAGGGGCCCTATATATAGTGGGGGGAGGTCAGCCGCACCCTAGCACCTAGCGCCTCCCTCTCCCTCTCGCTGAGCTTGGCGAAGCCCTGCCGAGATCGCCGTTGCTTCCACCACCACGCCGTCGTGCTGCTGGATCTCCATCAACCTCTCCTTCCCCCTTGCTGGATCAAGAAGGAGGAGACGTCTTCCCAACCGTACGTGTGTTGAACGCGGAGGTGTCGTCCGTTCGGCGCTCGGTCATCGGTGATTTCGATCACGACGAGTACGACTCCATCAACCCCGTTCTCTTGAACGCTTCCGCGCGCGATCTACAAGGGTATGTAGATGCACTCCCCTTTCCCTCGTTACTAGATAACTCCATAGATTGATCTTGGTGATGCGTAGAAAATTTTAAATTCTGCTACGTTCCCCAACACATACCACCGTAGAGAGAATAATACTTCACAAATCTAATCTACTAACACGTTCTGATAGTATGACATCACTTCATGGCCCGGTTATTATTCGAACCGCTTTTCTCAACCAGCTCCGCACATATCGCGAGGCGGTTTTCTTGATACGTCTTGTCAAAGCAGAGATCATGTTCCCCTTATCATGGGATTCTCATCAATACGGACGTGGGTAACCCAACCGCGCCATCAATTGCGGCGCCTGGGGAATAAGCGGTTTTGCCAGGCAAGTGGGAGACTCATCGCCTCCTCCGCCCTTATAAAGGAACAAAGATTTACTTTTTACACCCACGCCTTCTTCCTTCTCGCTTACCCATTCCCGCACACTCGAGCTCTAGCGCCCAAGCTCGTGTTCTTCTTCTCAAACCACTCCAAGCATGTCTGGAGCAGGAGGCAAGTGCATGGTTTCCTCTGTCACGGAGGAAAACATCAAAAAGTTGCGGGGAGCCGGATACCTAGCTGCGAATATCGCGCACCAGCTGCTAAATGCGGGGCAGATCATCCCCATGCCCGAACCCCATGAGAGGGTAGTTTTTCTTACCCATTTCGTCCGCGGACTAGGATTTCCTCTCCACCCATTTGTCTACGGGCTCATATTCTACTACGGGCTGGATTTTCATGATCTGGCTCCCAACTTCATCCTCAACATCTCGGCGTTTATCGTCGTGTGCGAGGCCTTCCTCCACATTAGGCCCCACTTCGGCCTATGGCTGAAAACCTTCAATGTCAAACCGAAGGTGGTGGGTGGCCAGCAAGCAGAGTGCGGAGGCGCCATGGTGGGCAAGATGCCTAATGTCACCTGGCTCGAGGGTACCTACGTGGATACCATAAAGGGGTGGCAATCAGGGCGGTTCTACATCACCGAGACGCGTGACTCCAACTGGGCGGCGGCCCCCAAATTTTGATCCGGAATCCCCACGCGGCTCACCTCCTGGAAAAAGAAGGGCATGTCCTGGGGTTCTTCGGTAGAGCTAACCGGACTCCAGACTTGCATCAAGAACATGACGAACAAGAAAATTAAGCTCGTCAACATGGTCCAGGTTATGCTCTTCCGCCGGATCCTTCTGTGCCAACGACGGGCATTTGTTTTGTGGGAGTTCGACTCGGCCCAGCACCAGATGCTGCGAGAGCTCTATGACACGACGCACGAGGACGTCTGGAGGGTGCTGTTCAAGGGCGCCGAGATGCCTCCCTCCCTCACCGAGGACCGCGGACTCAGCACAAAGCGTCGCACCCATCCAGTAGGCTTTTTATATCTCTCAGGGTATTTATGTGCCCTGGTTTAGTTATGTGTTGGATCTAAGCTCTTATGTCATTAACAGGACTGGATAAAGACAACGGAGCAGCTTGATTGCCCAGCCCCCCTGCCTGAAGATCCTGCAAACGCTCTTCTAACGAAGATGCTGACTCCGGCACCTTACGAGGTGCCGGAAAAGACGGCCAAGAAGAAGGTCGCGGGGACCCAAAAGGGTCTCCGGTGCAAGGTTCTATTGGACTCATCGTCCGATGAGTCCGATGCGCACTCCTCCCACGGAAACGAGGAGGAGGAGAAGTTCTCCCCCCCAGCCGGGGGAGACAAGAAAAGGAAGGCCGACCCATCCGGGGAGGCCGAAGGGTCCAAGAAGGGAAAGACCCTCCCTCCGGACTGTGCCACAATGGCCGCCGACAGCGGCGACGAGTGGCTACCCAGGGACGAGCCCCTGGCGAAGTCGTAATTGTCCGGACACCATAGTACTTCATGGTATGTTTTATTGTACTGCCTTTGCTCACGCCGAACATGATTATGCAGTCCGGCCCGAGCTCATCTCGACGTACCCTCGTCGAGCGGCTCTTTGGGCTCGTCGGATATGAACAGCGGTTCTCCTCCGACGGCTTCCACCCCTTGCCCTACAGACAACGCCGAGGTGGTGTCTCAAAAGGCACCGACCCAAGGGGAGGTGATCCTGGGGGCGCCTCACGGCGACCTCCCGGACCCTGAGACCAAGGGAGCGAGGCTCCTACGGGCTTCGAGTTCGGGCCCCAGCCGGATACTGCGTCGGAACCTTTGATGGTTCCGGACTCCGGCAGGCGGTTCCCCATTAAGGGGGGCCAACCATCCGTGCCGGTGTCCTCTGTCCAACCAGAGGCACCGGACAACTTGTTGGAAGCGCTTCACAGCGCTTCCATCGATGAAGAACACCGCACTATCATGATTGTGGTGATCAAGAAGGTTCAGTCCGCCAAAAACGGATTGACCGAAGCTTGCGCCAGCCTCCTAACAGGCTTTGAGGTAAGCATTCAAAATATAAAATATTACCGCATAGATAGTAGCCCCTGATGCTCTGTTCGGTGTTCGTGAAGAAAAGTCGAATAGAGTATCAAATGATAACTCATGAGTCTAATTATAGTATGTTTATGTGTATGTGCAGGCTTCCCTGCTGGCCGCTGCCGCATGTACTGCGGAGGTCTCTGCGCTGAAGCAGGCCCTGAAGTGGTCCGAGGACGAGCTCGGCCTTACCAAGGGGCAACTCGAAGAGAGCAAAGGTAAGATATACACCAGTTTATATAGTTAAAAAGAAGCTCGGTGTAAAGTAATAGGATCATCATGAATTTTTCAGGGGCCACGACCGAGGTGGAGACCCTGAGGAAGGCGTTGTCCACGGCCGAAGACAAAGCGGCCAAAGAATGCATTGAACGGGAAAAACAAGAAGCCCGAGTGGGCGAGGTGCAGCAAGAGCTCAAGGCTCTCGCCAAAAAGCACGAGTCCTTGGAGCTTGAATCCAAGACGCGAGAGTCCGAGCTCGCGCAGGCGCTTGAAAGCGTCCGGAGCGCCAAGGCCGAAGCCCACAAGGCCCTCCAGGAGATTGATGCGGCGAAGAAGATAGCAGCGGGTAAAGCATTCAATATGCAACGCAAGCATGTGAAGGAGACTTTCCTTTTTCTTACCTGAGTTCGGAGCTCTCCAGAAGCGTTTGCAGATCTTCCCCGCAGTGTGCTGGATGCCGTGGAGTTTTACCGGGCTGAGGAGGGGAGCTCAACGGAGAAGTTGTTCTGGTCTCAGTATACTGGGACCGAACACCCCGTGTCCTTGAGCGACCAGCTGAAGCAGTTGGTCAAACTTCACAAGGTGGCCAAACAGGCCATGAGGGGCCTTATAGTCCGGATGTGGCCTGGCGAGCCCCTGTCCGGCAGCTACTTCGGTCTGGTGAGGCGGCTGGTGGAAGCCTGCCCACGGTTGAGGTCATCAAGTGGTCCGTCTGCATCGAAGGTGCACGCAGGGCTTTTGCCCGAGCGAAGGTGCACTGGGCGAAGCTGGACGCCGTGAAGCTTGTGAAGGAGGGGCCGCCGGAGGGCAAGGAGCATCGCTGCCCCGAGAATTACTATGAGAGCGTCTTGAAGGGTTCCCGCTTAGTGGCAGATGAGTGTGCCAAGGATGTAATCTTTGAATGAACATGCCCATGTGATCCTGTAATATGAAACGAGTTCTTTTGCGCCATGCGACGCTTTCTTAATTTAAAATATTACCTTTTGTGCAGCCGTTTATAAAATCTGAGAGTTGGTCAGTCGTCGGATTTTACCCCCATGTAACTAGTACTGGGGTGTTCGGGGTAAATCTGAACACTCTTTACCCCAATTTTGGGTCCTTCAAGGGAGGTGCTCAGCGCGACGAACTAGGCAATCGGACTATAATGCTTTATCACTCTCACTTAGCCATAGAAGTCTATGATTTTAAATTTTTGGCGAAGCCCCTGGTATTCGGAGGGCCGAATTTGGGGCGCTATACACGCCTAAGCCGGACAAGGCCGACTCCTCACCCGAAGCGGAAAAAGTCTTTAAGGACTTGAGACCTCTCGAACAGCGACCAGTCTCTCGCCTTATCATGACAGTCAGTTTTTGGCTTTCTCTACTAAGGTGCTCGTCCGGAAGAACCGGGACACAATCGCAGTAGTTCTCCCACTGCTACCTTAGCCGATATAGAGGAACGTAAGGTACCAAAGCATGGGAGCCGGGCAACCCAACATTTGACCCAAGACATGATTCGGAGCTGATGCATATAATGCTATAAGTTCGGGGTGTCGCACTGTCGAAAGTGTTTGGACTTCTTGCGCCGTATTACGGGGTAAACGAGAGCCCCTAGCATACTGACCACACCCGAGCGTGCAGGTGCGGAATGTCATAAATGGACATATAAGAGAAAGAGAAAAACTTAAATAATGCAATGACAGATTAATAATATGCATTGTTATTTGAATAATACGTCGAAGCGTACTGGTACAACTAGTGCAATAAGCATAAAGTAGGACAATTCAAAATGTCCTATCCCAAGGCAAGCTACGCATAAATAGTGAAAAGCGGGTATATCAAGTATTACTAGAGACCACCTGGCGGTTCCCGTGTTCATCCTAGCTTCTTGTCGCCTTGGTTGTTGCTTTCGGGATGTGTCCGGCAATCGGACTGCCAGAAAGGGCTTCCGAAGAGTTAGGCCCTGAAAGAGAAAAGGAATGTCAAAGGTATACAGCCCCTGGTGTGGTTAAGCCACAATGCGGGGCGTGTCCTGATTGTGCCCCCGCCTATGTCCATGGTATTTTTAATGCGTAGTTATGTACGCGTGGCACGAATTTCGTCGTTGCCTTGGGACTGGGACGGGGGCTGGATTGTTAGGCGAGCGTTGATCGCGCCAGGCGATCCTGTTGCAGATTGTTCCGGACTCGCTTGAAGATGTCCAGGGGTTGTAACGCCGAATGAGTGGTCTGCCTGAACAGGCTGCTTTGTGCCTCTGCTGCAAGGGCCGCAGTGTGCTCTTCTGTATGGAGCGAGCGTTCTGTGTTTCCATTTATTGTTATGACCCTGCGGGGTCCTGGCATCTTGAGCTTGAGGTATGCGTAATGCGGCACTATATTGAATTTTGCAAATGTTGTCCGTCCGAGCAGTGCATGATAGCCACTGCGAAACGGGACGATGTCGAAGATTAACTCTTCGCTTCGGAAGTTATCCGGTGATCCAAAGACCACTTCCAGTGTGATTGAGCATGTGCAATGAGCCTCTACACCTGGGATGACGCCTTTAAAGGTGGTTTTGCTGGGTTTGATCCTTGAGGGACCGATACCCATTGTTCGCATTGTATCCTGATAAAGCACGTTTAGGCTGCTACCGCCGTCCATAAGGACTCGAGTGAGGTGAAATCCGTCAATGATGGGGTCTAGGACCGGTGCGGCGAATCCTCCATGACGGATGCTAGTGGGGTGGTCCCTGCTATCGAAGGTGATCGGACCAGCAGACCATGGGTTGAACTTTGGGGCGACGGGATCCATCACGTAGACGTCCCTTAGTGCACGCTTCCGCTCCCTCTTGGGAATGTGGGTTGCGTATATCATCTTCACTGTCTTCACTTGTGGGGGAAACCCCTTCTGTCCTCCTGGGTTCGGCGGCCGGGGCTCCTCCTCGTCATCGCTATGCAGCCCCTTGTCCTTGTTTTCGGCATTTAACTTGCCGGCCTGCTTGAACACCCAGCATTCTCTGTTGGTGTGATTGGTTGGCTTGTCAGGGGTGCCATGGATTTGACACGAGCGGTCCAGTATGCGATCCAGACTGGACAGAGCCTGAGTATTTCTTTTAAATGGCTTTTTTCGCTGACCGGATTTAGAGCCTCTGAATCCGGCATTGACCGTCGTATCTTCGGTGTTATCATCGTTATTGTGGCGCTTTGATCTATTACGACGCTGCCTACCGTTAACGTCTTTGGTATCCGAGGTATCCGGATTCCTTGATGTGTTGTTGTTGCGAGCCTGCCAGCTGTCCTCGCCCGCGCAAAAGCGGGTCATGAGTGTTGTGAGGGCTGCCATAGATTTCGGCTTCTCCTGGCCGAGGTGGCGGGTGTAGGATCAAAAGTATGTCTAGAGGGGGGTGATTAGACTACTTGACCAAATAAAAATCTAGCCTTTTCCCAATTTTAGTTCTTCGCAGATTTTAGTTATCTTAGCACAAGTCAAGCAATCTCCACACAATTCAAGCAAGCATGCAAAAGAGTATATGAGCAGCGGAAAGTAAAGCATGCAACTTGCAAGAATGTAAAGGGAAGGGTTTGGAGGATTCAAACGCAATTGGAGACACGGATGTTTTGTTGTGGTTCCGATAGGTGGTGCTATCGTACATCCACGTTGATGGAGACTTCAACCCACGGAGGGTAACGGTTGCGCGAGTCCATGGAGGGCTCCACCCACGAAGGGTCCACGAAGAAGCAACCTTGTCTATTCCATCATGGCCGTCGCCCACGAAGGACTTGCCTCACTAGCGGTAGATCTTTACGAAGTAGGCGATCTCCTTGCCCTTACAAACTCCTTGGTTCAACTCCACAATCTTGTGGGAGGCTCCCAAGTGACACCTAGCCAATCTAGGAGACACCACTCTCCAAGAAGTAACAAATGGTGTGTTGATGATGAACTCCTTGCTCTTGTGCTTCAAATGATAGTCTCCCCAACACTCAACTCTCTCACACAGGATTTGGATTTGGTGGAAAGAAGATTTGAGTGGAAAGCAACTTGGGGAAGGCTAGAGATCAAGATTCATATGGTTGGAATGGAATATCTTGACCTCAACACAAGTGTAGGTGGTTCTCTCTCAGAAAATGTGTATTGGAAGTGTAGGTATGTTCTGATGGCTCTCTCCACGAATGAAGAGTGGGTGGAGGGGTATATATAGCCTCCACACAAAATCTAACCGTTACACACAATTTGACAAACTCGGTGGGACCGAATGGTTAAACTCGGTCAGACTGATTCAGCAAACCTAGTGACCGTTAGGATTTTCGGTGGGACTGAGATGCAACTCGGTAGGACCGATATGGTTAGGGTTAGGGCATAATGTAATCTCGGTGTGACCGATTACACAAACTCGGTGGGACCGATTTTGGTAATAAGCTAACCAGAGAGTTGGTCAGGTAAACTCGGTGGGACCGATTCGCTCATCTCGGTGAGACCGAAATGTTACAAAAGGGAAACAGAGAGTTTACATTGCAATCTCGATGGGACCGATCGCTCATCTCAGTAAGACCGAAACGTTACGAAGGGAAACAGAGAGATTACAATCCCATCTCGGTGAGACCGAGATTCCTATCGGTGAGACCGATTTGCCTAGGGTTTGTGGTAGTGGCTATGACATTTGAAACTCGGTGGCGCCGGATAGAAAGAATCGGTGGGGCCGAGTTTTACTTTTGGTTTAGGTCATATGTGGATGTGGGAAGGTAGTTGGGGGTTTTGGAGCATATCACTAAGCATTTTGAGCAAGCAAGCCATTAAGCAACACCTCATCCCTCCTTGATAGTATTGGCTTTTCCTATAGACTCAATGTGATCTTGGATCACTAAAATATAAAATGTAGAGTCTTGAGCTTCAAGCTTGAGCCAAACTTTTTGTCCTTAGAATTTTGAGGGATCCACTTTCCTCATCCATGCCATGCCATTCATTGAGCTTTTCCTGAAATATTAATCTTGGAATAGTGTTAGCTCAATGAGCTATATGTTGTTAGGAATTACCAAAACCATACAGGGTTAGTTGCACTTTCAATCTCCCCATTTTTGGTAATTGATGACAACATATAGATCAAAGCTTCGACAAATGATAATAAGTGTGAAAGATATTGTCGCTTTGAGAAGTATGTGAAAAGCAAGAGCTCCCCCTAAATTTGTGCATATCTTAAGATTTGCTTTGGAGTGCAAATGCACAATGAGTTAGGATCATGGGTTACTCTTCCATGTCACATACATCTTGGTGGAGCACTCAAAATGATAAGAATTAAATACATGCACTCATCACCAAGCAAAGTGAATGATCATATAAGGATAAGTAAGATAATATCATCTAACAAGCATAAGTGTAGCTTATGATCAACCACATGATCATCAATGTCTCACAGATAATAGCATAGTATCTCAAGCAATCAAAAGACAAACAAAGTTCAACCACCAAAGCAAGAGAGAATAAAAAGCAACGCTCTCTCTCAAAGCCTATGATCTATACATTTTTCTCCCCCTTTGGCAACAAGTTACCAAAAAGTTCATAGAAAATGCATAGCACTAGAACGTATCTCAAGCTTGGTCTTCAGGTGGTGGTGTCCGGAGAACGCAAAGGACAAAGGCTTCAGTTGATGTGGATGGAGCTGAAGGAGTTGGTGCTGGAGCTGGTTGCGCTGGAGTTGTAGCTGGTGCAGATGAAGTGACTCTAGTGTCTGTTACTGGCACTGCAGTTGATCTCTGAGCTCGAGGCACTCAGGCAAATGCATCAGTGGTTGTCTTGCCCTTCCTCTCCTGCATATCATCTTGAAGTTGCTCCACAAAAGACTGAATCTCAATTACCTTCACATCTAAATCATAGAATTTTTGCTCCACGATTCTTTCCAAGCTCTCCTGGTTTTGAGTCAGGGTGGCCAGTCCCTTCTCAATCCTCAGAGTGGATGCAATCAAGTAGCCAAGCTGATCTTGCTTGCTTTTCAAAAAGTACTCAGATGCCTCCTCTTGAGTTGGCATCTTGGCAGCCTTCTCTTTCTTTGCTTTCTCCTTCTTCTCTTGAGCTTGTACTGATGATGGTTCATTCTCATTCATCACAACTTGATTGTCCTCAAAGTCTGGGTAGATAGGCAAGTGTTACTTATCCAACAAGTATGTGCATGTGCCCATGTTTGAGTTTATCAACTCCTGGATCTGTGGGGCATATCCACAACTTCTTTTCTGGTCAGCTGCAGTCCTCTTGATAGTCTCAACTATAAGGCTCATGACCTTGAACTTCTGTGGCACATCAAATATATGTAGCAAGTTAATTGCATGGCCTCTAATCATTCTGTGATCACCAGACTTGGGCAAGAGAGTGTGCCTAAGGATCCAATTGATTGTAGGCATCCCTGACAGCAAGTGTTTTACTGACCCAAACTGGTGAGTCTCAAGATCATCTTCAGGAATCTCCTTGTACATGTTTGCCATAGAGTTTTGATCCATCTTCTTCTTGGCATAGACATCCAAGTCATCATCTTCTTCCTTAGGAGCATTGATCAGATTTGTCCATTCCTTAATAGTTGAGTGGTACCTTGTACCTTCAGACATCCATACTATCCTGCCATCTGGATAGAAGTGTGTTGTGGAGTAGAATTGCATTATGAGCTCCTCATTCCACTTTGTGAGCTTCTGCCCAACAAAGTCTGCAACTCCACAAGCACTGAAGCTGTCAAACACACCAGGATAGTGTTCCTCATTTTCCTTGATATACTTCCAGTCGACCCACCTCATTTCACACACTATAGGCTTCTTGTCCAATAACACAGTCTCATAGAAGTCCTGTTGTTCCTTTGTGTGGAACCTGTAATCAACAGCAGTCCTTCTCCTGGTAGCATATGGATCTGTCTCTCTCCATTTCCTCAACCCTGAGTCTCTCCTGATCTTCATGTTCTCAGCCACAGGATGAGCATCATTATGGTCTGGAATCTTGGGTTTGAGCTTTCTCAGGACTTGCCCTTCATCATCTTCATCAGCAGCAACTTCAGGCACTGGGGCCTTGTTCTTCTCAGCAGCTGGTATACTCCTGGTATTCCTCTTAGGTGCACTCTTGGGCTTGGAGGCTGCTTTGGGTTCTTCTTTGGGCTTCGATGAAGCAGCCCCTGTCCTGATAGCATCACCCATAAACTTCTGTGCCTTGGGTGTTGGTGCAGCAACCTCTTCTTCTTCTTCCATCATGGAAGCCTTTCCAATCACTCTGGATATGGTCTTCTTGACCCTTTCCTTCCTTTTCTTTCCTTCTGCAGTAGCCTCTTTGGGTTCAGATCCCAAAGGGACTTGAGTAGATGCTCTGGCCTTAGACATTGAAATTCTCTTTGCAGGAACCTTTTGCTTCATGCCTGGCTTGGTGGCAGCAGCAGTGCTATATTCCTTCTTAACCACTTTCTTCTTGGAAGTGGCCTCATCCTCAACTGCCACATAGTCTTCATCCTCAGACTCTGAAGTTTTCTTCTTCCTTGTTCTGGTGGCTGCTTTGGGCAAGTTGCTGGGAGTGCTCCTGCTACCATCATCTGAACTGCTAGAGGGACTAGTGCCCTCACTCAGGTGAACCTGCTCCTCTGACCTGTTCTAGCTATCACTCATATCAGACATATTGCAAACACTGACTGCAGACCCTGTGAATAGATATAGATGAGATAGAGTGGATGAGCATCACAAAATGCAGAGGTTTTTGCAAAAGAGTGAGTCAAAAACTTAGTTTTAGTTTTCCACAGAAAGCATTTCGGATCAACCGATTTGTAAACTTGGTGATACTGAAGCAGCTGTTGGAACCTAAACTAGTGAACTCGGTCAGACCGAGTCACAGTTCGGTGGCACCGAGACTGCTAGGGTTTCACAAAGTCCTGAACTCGGTCACACCAATTTGCAATTCTCGGTCAGACCAAAAATTACATGTGCAATGGCCTGAGCCGAATCGGTGGTATCGAGTTCCACAACTCGGATGGTCCGAGATGGTTTCGGCGGAAACCTAACCCTAAATTTTCAATTCAACTCTAATCTACGGAGTGTTCTGACTGGATAGAAGCGTTTCAATCGTGGTAAGAATCATAATAAACACAATGTGCTAGGAATCGGACGGGGATAGCACTGTGATCGAGTCCATACCCTAGTTCGGCGATGAACTCGCTACGGCGGCAACGGCGGGGAAGAATTTCGTTGACGGCGGCGGAGACCAGCGACAAGAGGCGGCTGGCGACGAGGAGGACAATCCGGAGACCAAGGAGGCAGAGCGAGCTATGCGCGGGCGAAGGGGTTTCGGAGAAATTTCCAAAATTTTGCCCGTGAGTATATATAGCCCGACCCTGTCGGTGTGACCGAGTGGAACAACTCGGTGGCACCGAGATTCATAACTGCAAGCAGTTACTGAAACTCGGTGTGACCGAAAGGTTCAAATCGGTTGCATCGAGATTGAAAACCTAGATCGACTTAGTGATCTCGGTATGACCGAAATGGAGGAATCGGTCAGACCGAAAAGCATAAAGAAGTTTTGGAAGTTTAAGTCTATGACGAATCGAGGACTCCGAGTGCTCCTCACACAGAGTGGTTCGAATCTGACTTGATCAAATTTTGTGATGTAGCATGAATAGAGTTTGAGACGAGAAAAGCATAGATAGCTAGAGAGGGTTCTTAGGCATTCTTGTCCATCCACTTGGCAAAAGAAAATAAAACCAATCAATCAAAACAACAAGTGGATGTCCTCGAATGAGTAAAATATGCAATCAACATGCTCACACAATAAAATGGCAATTGAAATATGTGGCAAAGCATGCACAACCAATTCTAGCATCTATCAAACAATTGGCGATGACTAGGTCATCTATATATGAGTATATTGACTTAGGAGTCAAATGAGAACATTTGATCATAGGTCATACTCATCGTTTAAGCACAAGTGGGGTTACCACTTTTACATAATGCATTTGTTGTGTTCACACCATTAGAGTTGCTTTAGCTTAATTCTTAGAGTAAAGCTCCCCCTAGATGTGAGATCCCCCCTAAGAGGGATGAACTAACCTTGGGTTTTGTCGATGATGACTTCATGTAGATGTTGAAGATGTGGATGCTCAATGTTGATGTAGATCATTTGGAGCTATCCATTGGAGTGAGTTGCACTTTCAATACCTACACGGGTTAGTCCCACAAGGAACAAACAAGGATATCCATAGACATAAAGTGATGCACACACAAGATGATGTCTATGAAAGCTTTTAGGTTACCTTGTCCCTTGTCTTACCAACAAGAGGGTTGTGACTCCTTGAACTAGTGCAAGATGTGGAAGTTGATTGCACTTGTTCTTGCCAAGATGATAAGAGTGAAGTATGTTGGTGGAGTCACCCTCAAGAACTCTCTAGTTCTTCTTCTTCGGGATCCACACCATCTTGATGGGAATCCTCGGTGTTGTAGTTGTACTTGATGAAGTGGAACTTGAAGTAGTCTTGGGAACCCACTTGACCAAGGCCTTAGGAGCTTCTTCAAATGCATCAATTTCCTCTTGAAGATTGTCCTTTCCTTTTTGCTTGTGGTCTTGTGGTGGAAGATCATCTTGAGCTTGTGTCCCTTTGAGAGAAGTAGGATCATACTTCTCTTGTTGAGGAACAAACTTCGTCTTGGGGTATTGATCTTCTTCCCACTCAACTCCATTGGCATTGAACTTTCGTTCAAAACCAACACCTTGATTCTTCCGGTGCCTTCCTTGGTTGCGTACAATTTCCTCAAATTGCTTACTTACGACAAGGCTCTTGTAAACACCTTTCTCTATAATTCCCTTCAATAAGCTATTTTCTTGCTCAAGTGTAACTTGGCTAAGAGAATCATTAGTGGAATCAAGAGAACTACTAGAAGCAACAATATTGGATTTAGCATGATTATTGTTACTACTAGAGGAAGAATCTTTCTTGTTCTTGTTACTAGACTTGACTTGAGGCATGTAAGTGGATAAGAGTAAACGCTTGGCAATGTAAGAAGAACTTTTCTTACGAAGATCATCATTGATTGCTTTTAAGAACGCATGCTCTTGCTCAAGGTTGAGCTTTTCAAAGCGCAATTTCTCATGAGTCCTTAAAAGTTCTCGATGATCTCCTAAGATAGTTTCATGAGCTAACTTAAGAGTGTTTAGTTCTTTAGTTAGAAACTCAATCTTCTCCTTATCATTGTCATTCGTTTTATCTTGATTAGCATGATTAATTGACGTTTCATCATAGTATTCATCACTAGAGTTGTCAACAAGTAAATCATCATCACCTAATAAGTCATCTTCATCACTATTAAAATTAACATACTCGGGGTGTGATACCTTTGGGCCTTTAGCCATGAAGCATGTTCCAACTCCTTCATTTGATGAGTCAAATATGTCGTAGGAGTTGGTTGTCACAAGTGCTAGACTGGCAACACCTTCATATTGAGTATATTCGGAGTCGGAGTGATAGTTTCTCTCGGAGTGGTTATCGGAGTCAGAGCCGGATACCCATTCACCAACATGAGCTTGATGTCTTCGTTTTGTGTATCTCCTTGATGACTTGTCCTTTCTTTCCGAATCCTTGCTTCTCCGTGAGGGTCTTCGTTCATAACGATCATCTCTACTCCTTCTTTCTCTAGATGGTGATTCTTCTCTTCTACTTCTTCTCTTGGGAGAATCTTCTCTTCTCTTGTAGGGGGGCGTACACTCATTGGAATAGTGTCCGGGCCTTCCACAATTGTAGCAATTTCGCTCTCGACTAGAAGATCTTTTGTCATTGTAGGACCTTGACTTGGAGCTTCTCTCTTTGCTTCTACTCTTGTAGAACTTGTTGAAGTTCTTCACCATTAAGCTCAATTCTTCATTGAAGGTTTGTTTCTCACTCGATGATGTGGGGGCTTCACATGAGGCTTTGTAAGCACCACTTGATTTGTTGTGAAGTTCCTCTTTATCCTTGAGTGACATCTCATGAGCAACAACTCTTCCGATGACTTTCGTTGGCTTGAGATCTTTGTGATTGGGCAGCATTTGGATCAATGTGCACACGGTATCATATTTTACATCCAAGGCTCTTAGGATCTTCTTGATGATGAATCTATCGGTCATCTCTTCACTCCCTAAGCCGGCAATCTCATTTGTGATAAGAGCAAGCCTAGAGTACATTTCAGCGACACCTTCACCATCCTTCATTTTGAACTTGTAAAGTTGACTTTGAAGCACATCCAATTTGGATTCGTTGACGGAGTCGGTACCTTCGTGCATATCAATGAAAGTATCCCAAATTTCCTTTGCATTCTCAAGACGGCTCATTTTGTTGAATTCTTCGGGGCACAATCCGTTGAAGAGGATATCACACGCTTGAGTGTTGTATTGCAGCATCTTCAACTCTTCCGCGGTAGCTTCACGGTTCGGTTCTTTCCCATCAAAGAATTCACCTTGCAAGCCAATACACACAATAGCCCAAATGGCGGGGTTATGTCCAAGAATATGCATTTTCATCTTATGCTTCCAACTAGCAAAATTAGTGCCATCAAAGTAAGGACCTCTACGGTGATAATTTCCCTCGCTGGATGCCATACTCTCCTAGGTTGTGAAACCAAGGCTATGACCACCAAAAGCTATGGAAATCAAAGCAAATGGAGACCAAAGCTCTGATACCACTTGTAGGATCGAAAGTATGTCTAGAGGGGGGTGATTAGACTACTTGACCAAATAAAAATCTAGCCTTTTCCCAATTTTAGTTCTTGGCACATTTTAGCTATCTTAGCACAAGCCAAGCAACCTCCACACAATTCAAGCAAGCATGCAAAAGAGTATATGAGCAGCGAAAAGTAAAGCATGTAACTTGCAAGAATGTAAAGGGAAGGGTTTGGAGGATTCAAACGCAATTGGAGACACGGATGTTTTGTCGTGGTTCCGATAGGTGGTGCTATCGTACATCCACGTTGATGGAGACTTCAACCCACGAAGGGTAACGGTTGTGCGAGTCCACGGAGGGCTCCACCCACGAAGGGTCCATGAAGAAGCAACCTTGTCTATTCCATCATGGCCGTCGCCCACGAAGGACTTGCCTCACTAGCGGTAGATCTTCATGAAGTAGGCGATCTCCTTGCCCTTACAAACTCCTTGGTTCAACTCCACAATCTTGTCGGAGGCTCCCAAGTGACACCTAGCCAATCTAGGAGACACCACTCTCCAAGAAGTAACAAATGGTGTGTTGATGATGAACTCCTTGCTCTTGTGCTTCAAATGATAGTCTCCCCAACACTCAATTATCTCTCACAGGATTTGGATTTGGTGGAAAGAAGATTTGAGTGGAAAGCAACTTGGGGAAGGCTAGAGATCAAGATTCATATGGTTGGAATGGAATATCTTGACCTCAACACAAGTGTAGGTGGTTCTCTCTCAGAAAATGTGTATTGGAAGTGTAGGTATGTTCTGATGGCTCTCTCCACGAATGAAGAGTGGGTGGAGGGGTATATATAGCCTCCACACAAAATCTAACCATTACACACAATTTGACAAACTCGGTGGGACCGAATGGTTAAACTCGGTCGGACCGATTCAGCAAACCTAGTGACCGTTAGGATTTTCGGTGGGACTGAGATGCAACTCGGTAGGACCGATATGGTTAGGGTTAGGGCATAATGTAATCTTGGTGTGACCGATTACACAAACTTGGTGGGACCGATTTTGGTAATAAGCTAACCAGAGAGTTGGTCAGGTAAACTCGGTGGGACCGATTCGCTCATCTCGGTGAGACCGAAATGTTACAAAAGGGAAACAGAGAGTTTACATTGCAATCTCGATGGGAACGATCGCTCATCTCAGTAAGACCGAAACGTTACGAAGGGAAACAGAGAGATTACAATCCCATCTCGGTGAGACCGAGATCCCTATCGGTGAGACCGATTTGCCTAGGGTTTGTGGCAGTGGCTATGACATTTGAAACTCGGTGGCGCCGGATAGAAAGAATCGGTGGGGCCGAGTTTTACTTTTGGTTTAGGTCATATGTGGATGTGGGAAGGTAGTTGAGGGTTTTGGAGCAAATCACTAAGCATTTTGAGCAAGCAAGCCATTAAGCAACACCTCATCCCTCCTTGATAGTATTGGCTTTTCCTATAGACTCAATGTGATCTTGGATCACTAAAATATAAAATGTAGAGTCTTGAGCTTCAAGCTTGAGCCAAACTTTTTGTCCTTAGAATTTTGAGGATCCACTTTCCTCATTCATGCCATGTCATTCATTGAGCTTTTCCTGAAATATTAATCTTGGAATGGTGTTAGCTCAATGAGCTATATGTTGTTAGGAATTACCAAAACCACCCAGGGATAGTTGCACTTTCAGCGGGCGAGCCACTCATCATGGATGTTATGCTTGAATGCCGCTAGGGCTTCTGCATCCGGATAGTCTACAATTTGATTTTTCTTAGTCAGGAAGCGTGTCCAGAATTGTCTGGCCGATTCCCCTGGCTGTTGGGTTATGTGGCTCAAGTCATCAGCATCCGGTGGCCACACATAAGTGCCCTAGAAGTTGTCAAGAAATGCATCTTCCAAATCCTCCCAACTGCCAACGGAATCTGCTGGCAAGCTATTTAGCCAATGCCGAGCTGTTCCTTTGAGTTTTAGTGGGAGGTACTTGATGGCATGTAGATCGTCACCGCGAGCCATGTGGATGTGAAGGAGGAAATCCTCAATCCATACAGCGGGATCTGTTGTGCCATCGTATGATTCGATATTTACGGGTTTGAAACCCTCCGGGAATTCATGATTCATAACTTCATCAGTGAAGCATAGGGGGTGTGCGGCGCCTCTGTGCCGGGCTATATCCCGACGTAGTTCGTATGAGTCTTGTCTGTTGTATTCGGCCCGGGCGGATTTACTCTCGGTGTATCCGTCGCGAAGATCATCGTCCCGTGTGGGTGCACGTGCTCGTGTTCCGTATATTGACCTTGCGATTTTTGCCTTACTGTCCAAGATGTCTCGCAGGTCCTCTATGTTGCCCCAGACCTTAGTATTTTTGACTGAGTGGCGATGGGGTGCGGTCTGAACTTTAGGCTGAAACGCCTCTCTGGTTCGGCCGCATAGTAGTCGGTCAGCCGCATCGTACACTGGCGAATGAGGTTTCAATGCTTCCTCCTCGAGGTGAGGTAGCAACCTGCGTTTTGGGTAACTCTTGGACGGGCGCTCGAGTCCATGCTCCTTGGCTGCAAGGACTTCGGTCCATCTGTCTGCTAGCAAGTCTTGATCAGCTTGAAGCTGTTGTTGTTTCTTCTTTAGGCTACTTGTCGTGGCCATAAGCCGGCGCTTGAAGCGCTCTTGCTCGACGGGGTCCTCAGGCACGATAAACTCTTCGTCGCCGAGGCTTGCCTCATCTTCGGAGAGAGGCATGTAATTGTCCTCCTCCGGTTCTCCATCTGTTGCCTGCTCTGGGGGCTAGCTTGTTCGTCCTCTAGCTCTGCACCGTGTTGGAGGGGATTGTTGTTGTCTTCGGCACTATCCGGAGTGTTATTATCTCCTTTGCCGGTATCACTGCTCTTGCTGTGGCGGGACTTAGAGCGGTTCCGCTGACGTCGACGCTTGGGTTGCTTCTTGGAGGGGTCATCCTCCGCTTTCTCGTCGCCATTGGCTTCTTTGGGGGTGTCCACCATGTATATATCATATGATGAGGTGGCGGTCCAGTGCCTCGAGGGCGGTGGATCCGGTTCGTCTCCGGCCTCGTCGTCCGTCGAAGTCTTCGGAGTCGAAGTCGAGCATGTCGGTTAAGTCGTCGACAGTGGCTACTAAGTGGGTGGTGGGTGGGCAGCGAATTTCTTCGTCGTCCGCATCCCATTCTAGCCGGACATAGTTCAGCCAAGGTTCTCCTGACAGGGAAAGAGACCTTAATGAATTTAGCACATCCCCTAAGGGTGAGTGCTGAAAGATGTTCGGGGAGGTGAACTCCATGATCGGCGCCCAGTCGGACTTGACGGGCACGGATATGAGCGGCTCGGAGTCCGTGGCCGGAGATGAATCTAGTGGTTTGGCGACACGGCTCTCGTAAGGGGTGAAGTCAGTATCCGACTCTATCGCCACTGAGAGTGCGGCCTCCATGGCGGGGTCCATCCCTCCGCTCTCGGATGGCACGACTTGCTTCGGATTGATGGACGGAGTAGCTGCGGATGCGATCTCCCGAACACTGTCCGACGGTAGAGTTACGTCTTGCTCATCGTGACTGCGCGGCGCGTCCGGCATGGGCTCGAATCCGTCGAAGATCAAGTCTCCGCGGATATCGGCCGTGTAGTTCAAGTTTCCAAATCTGACCTGATGGCCAGGAGCGTAGCTCTCAATCTGCTTCAGATGGCCAAGCGAATTGGTCCGCAGTGCAAAGCCGCCGAATATGAAGATCTATCCTGGGAGGAAAGCCTCACCCTGGACCGCATCGCTAGCGATGATCGAAGGAGCCATCAAGCCATATGGTGACGACAGAGTGGAACTCTCAATGAAAGCACCAATGTTGGTGTCAAAACCGGCGGATCTCGGGTAGGGGGTCCCGAACTGTGCGTCTAAGGCGGATGGTAACAGGAGGCAGGGGACACGATGTTTACCCAGGTTCGGGCCCTCTTGATGGAGGTAAAACCCTACGTCCTGCTTGATTATTCTTGATGATATGAGTATTACAAGAGTTGATCTTACCACGAGATCAGAGAGGCTAAACCCTAGAAGCTAGCCTATGGTCTGATTGTATGTTGTCCTACGGACTAAAACCCTCCGGTTTATATAGACACCGGAGGGGGCTAGGGTTACACAAGGTCGGCTACAAAGGAGGAGATATCCATATCCGTATTGCCTAGCTTGCCTTCCATGCCAAGTAGAGTCCTATCCGGACATGGGATGAAGTCTTCAATCTTGTATCTTCATAGTCCAACAGTCCGGCCAAAGGATATAGTCTGGCTGTCCGGAGACCCCCTAATCCAGGACTCCCTCAATTGTCATATTGCTTTGCATGATCATGTAGTTGACATCGTATTTGTGGCAAAGCCACTTGCATAATTTATCATACACGTCACTCTTGATTCATTGCCATTCCCGGTACACCGCCGGAGGCATTCATATAGTCATATTTTGTTCTAGTATCGAGTTGTAATCATTGAGTTGTAAATAAATAGAAGTGCGATGACCATCATTAATAGAGCATTGTCCCAATACAAAAAGAGAAAGGCCAAATAAAAAAAAGGCCCAAAAAAGAAAAAGAAAAAGGGACAATGCTACTATCCTCTTTTTCTACACTTGTGCTTCAAAGTAGCACCATGATCTTTATGATAGGGAGTCTCTTGTTTTGTCACCTTCACATACTAGTGGGAATTTTTCATTATAGAACTTGGCTTGTATATTCCAACAATGAGCTTCCTCAAATGCCCTAGGTCTTCGTGAGCAAGCAAGTTGGATGCACACCCACTTAGTTTATTTTGTTGAGCTTTCATACATTTATAACTCTAGTCCATCCGCTGCATGGCAATCCCTACTCCTTGCATTGACATCAATTGATGGGCATCTCCCTAGTCCGTTGATTAGCCATGTCAATGTGAGACTTTCTTCTTTTTTGTCTTCTCCACATAACCTCCATCATCAAATTCTATTCCACCCAGAGTGCTATATCCATGGCTCACGCTCATGTATTGCGTGAAAGTTAAAAAAGTTTGAGATTACTAAAGTATGAAACAATTGCTTGGCTTGTCATCGGGGTTGTGCATGATGAGAGCATTCTTGTGTGACGAAAATGAAGCATGACCAAACTATATGATTTTGCAGGGATGAACTTTCTTTTGCCATGTTATTTTAAGAAGACATGATTGCTTAGTTAGTATGCTTGAAGTATTATTATTTTTATGTCAATATTAAACTTTTGTCTTGAATCTTTCGGATCTGAACATTCATGCCATAATAGAGAAAATTACATTGAGAATTATGCTAGGTAGCATTCCACATTAAAAATTCTGTTTTTATCATTTACCTACTCGAGGACGAGCAGGAATTAAGCTTGGGGATGCTTGATACGTCTCCAGCATATCTATAATTTTTTATTGTTCCATGCTATTATATTATCTGTTTTGGATGTTAATGGGCTTATTTATACACTTTTATATTATTTTTAGGACTAACCTACTAACCCAAAACCCAGTGCAAATTGTTGTTTTTTTGGCCTATTTCAGTGTTTCGCGGAAAAGGAATATCAAACGGAATCCAAATGGAATGAAACCTTCGGGAGGGTTATTTTTGAAACAAACGTGATCCAGGGGGCTTGGAGTGGATGTCAAGAAAGAAGCAAGGAGGCCACGAGGCAGGGAGGCACGCCTGCCCCCCCCCCTGGGCGCGCCCCCCACCCTCGTGGGCCCCTCGTAGCTCCACCGACCTACTTCTTTCTCCTATATATATCCATATACCCCAAAAACATCCAAGAGCATCACGAAACCCTATTTCCACCACCGCAACCTTCTGTACCCAAGAGATCCCATCTTGGGGCCTTTTCCGGAGCTCCGTCGGAGGGGGAATCGATCATGGAGGGCTTCTACATCAACACCATAGCCTCTCCGATGATGTGTGAGTAGTTTACCACAGACCTTCGGGTCCATAGTTATTATCTAGATGGCTTCTTCTCTCTTTTTGGATCTCAATACAATGTTCTTCTTAATCTTCTTGGAGATCTATTTGATGTAACTCTTTTTGCGGTGTGTTTGTCGAGATCCGATGAATTGTGGGTTTATGATTAAGTTTATCTATGAACAATATTTGAATCTTCTCTGAAATATTTTATGTATAATTGGTTATCTTTGCAAGTCTCTCCGAATTATCAGTTTAGTTTGGCCTACTAGATTGATCTTTCTTGCAATGGGAGAAGTGCTTAGCTTTGGGTTCAATCTTGCGGTGTCCTTTCCCAGTGACAGCAGGGGCAGCAAGGCACATATTGTATTGTTGCCATCGAGGATAAAAAGATGGGGTTTATATCATATTGCTTGAGTTTATCCCTCTACATCATGTCATCTTGCCTAATGTGTTACTCTGTTCTTATGAACTTAATACTCTAGATGCATGCCTTGATGAGCTTGTCGCTCCCTTGTGCATCTCTGGTCTCTCCCTGAAGCTTCTAGGGTCTTTCATAATCCAGAAAAAATCATCATAAAGTTTCATCGTGTTTGGACTTTGTTGGTACTCCCTCCATTTCATAACGTAGTGCACTCATATTTTTCGAGATTTAACTTTGACCATAAATTTAACCAACTTGGGTGACGGCGGCGGGAGTATGACAGATACCTTTGAATTTGTATTCGAAAGAAGTTTTCAAAGGTGTAATTTTTCAGTGAAATGATTTGTGTATTATTGGTCTAATTTATGGTCAAAGTTGAATCCCGAAAAGCATGGACGCATTACATTATGGAATAGAGGGAGCATGGTTTTTCTATCAAAGAAAGAAAACGCAAAAACAGAAACTGGCACTGGACACTAGGTTAATAGGTTAGTCCCCAAAAATAATATAAAATATATAAAAATGATAATATAATAGCATGAGACAATTAAAATTATATATATGTTGGAGACGTATCAAATCTCACCACTCGAACAAGAGATAATCACAACACATGTCATATATGTAACCAAACAACCACTTTGCATCTGGGCAGCAAGGGCTTGCAACCAAACATTCGTCCGTATGTTTTTGTTCATTCATACTGGGGAATGCAGAGAACCAAACTACGTACGAAACATGATTTTCTATCTTTATCCGCTCTGTCAGGCCCAGCAACTTAATAGTGGTAGTTTGGTTGGGGTATGTAGTTTGCCTAAGACGATATGATTTCTTTAACAGGTCGTTTGGCACCCATCATTTGGGTGGAAATTTGCGGAATTCATTTGTGAATTCCAACATGAACGTGTTTGGCTGCCCAGAATTTGGCGTGGAAAATCATTTGACAAATCGAGCTGACTGAAACAGTATGTAAAACCAAATCCCGTCGAGGTACGTGTGATTCCCCAAATCTGTTCAGCCCCGACGCCTTCGTCTTGGGATCCGGCTGAAAAATAATTCTATGAGACAGGTCTCACGTGAAACCCATCCTGATGGATGACACGTGGCATTTACAAATCACAAAGCATTCTTCACTTAGATGCTTTGTGATTTGTAAATGCCACGTGTCATCCATCAGGACGGGTCTCACCTGCTAACTGTGAGACCGGGTCTCATATAATTTTTTTCCGATCCGGCTTGCCTGATTTTAAAGTGATGGAGGCGGGATTTATTTTGTTTCGATTAAATCAAGTCACGTATGCGGAAGTACGGATAGGCACACGCCGAGAGAGCAGGAGTCTCGTCCCTCGTCTTGTCCCTGGCGCCCGCGTCTCCTTCAGCCACAACCGACCACAAGATCTGTTGCCGCCGCCCAGTCCAAGGACCCGGGCCACCGGAGTCCATCTCCACCGGCATGGCATCCCAACGCCAGGCCAAAGGCATCCCCATGTCCTGACTGTTCTTAATCTCCGATCCGATCGATCTGATCAACTGATCTGAATTGATTTGATTGATTGCAGTCGCTGTGCAAGGCGTGCGGGATCCGGTACCGGAAGAGGCGGCGGGTGGCCATGGGGCTCGACCCGGAGGCCAAGAGGAAGCCCAAGAGGGACGACAACGCCCTATCCAAGGCTGCCGCAGCTGCAGCCGCAGCCACAGCCGAGGCCTCTACCCAGGAGGAGGACAAGGCCGGCGACGACGACAAGGCCGGCGAGGAGAAGGCCAGCACCAAGAAGACCAAGACGACTACAAAGACGACGCACACAGTTGAGCTCCACATGGTGGGGTTCGCCAAGGACGCCGTGCTCAAGCAGCGACGCCGCATGCGGAGGAAGCCGTCGTGCCTGGGCGAGGAGGAGCGGGCCGCCATACTCCTCCTGTCGCTCTCATCAGGTGTAATATACGCCTGAACCTTGGTCTTTGGTTGATCAATCGTGTTAGTCAGTTGGATCGATCGCTGATGAATATGAAGAAGCGTTGTTGGCCAAAGTTTTTTTTTTTTAGGATCAACGCTGCTGCATCTATGTCATCAGCAATTACATCAAGCACAAAGTCAGGGGGAGACCCTAACCACACCTTACATAGCTCATCACCCACACCTACTTTAGCGAATTTATGCGCAGCAACGTTTGCCGAACGACGCACCCACTCGACACGAAATTCCAAGCAAGAGTTGAGCAGCTCCTTTATCTCTTGAATCCACGGGCCAACAGCACTCAGGCACCGTCCAGGTTGTTTTAACATCTGAACCACAGCCATGCTATCAAGCTCAAGGTGTATACGCTGAACACCAAGCTCGACAGCAAGCTGCACACCCCGCTGGCAAGCAAGAATCTCAGAGGCTTCAGGGACCGCCATGTTAGGGAAGAAGTGACATACCCCAGCTCTGAAAGCTCCACCATGATCTCGAAGCACCGCACCCCCGCCCCCCGAGTTTCTCTGCTTGGAGACAGCTCCATCCGAGTTTACCTTAACCCAGCCCGGCGCCGGGGCCTCCCACTTCTGCACCTGACGAGGCTTCGGAGCCCTTGCTTCCACAGCATGAACATCTCTCCACTCCACCAGGTGTGAGTAGACACCTTCGACAACCTCACGTGGATGAGCAATCCTTCTTCCATCTCGTGTTTCATTACGAGCATGCCACAACCCGTACGTTGCATGAATCATAGCTTGTTTCTCATCTTCATTTGCACCTGCAAAGAAAGAAAGCAGCCAGCTTGAGAGTGCCTTCTGGGAGTTCATAGGAAGCGGTGGTGCTGCCACCGCAACGCCCTTCTCTGAAGACAAAATCTGCCAAAACTGGGAGGAGTGTGGGCAAGCCCAGAATCTGTGAAACACCGTCTCCTCACGACCGCAGGCCACACAGAACACCCCCGGTTTGATCCGACGTCGGTGCAGCTCATGACCCACAGCCAGGCCATTGCGGATCATCCTCCAGACATGGATTTTGGCCTTGCCTGGTGCATTTGTGCTCCACAAGCCCAGGTATCCACTGTGGTCCTGTACCGAAGATGAAGAGGCTGGCTGTCCAGTCCTCACACGCTTCAGTGAGACCGCCAAATGGTATGCCGATCGCACACTAAACACCCCATTCTTTGTACCATTCCAAGCCAAATAGTCGTCGGCTCCAACACCCCCCACAGCTACTTGTTTGATATCATCAGCATCTGAAGGGGTGAACATGGCGTCGATCTTGTGCACATCCCAGCCTGAACCTTCCTCGTTCAACAAATCAGCCACTTTAGTTATGCCCGCCATATACACTTGACCCAGTGGTCGTAATGAGCCTTGTCGCGGGATCCAATTGGCCAAAGTTTGTTGTTGGTAAGGATTTCTTCTCAAAATCATAGTGACAGCCAAACTTAAAATTTGGATTTGGAATCTGGATTTTGCCAAATGAAATCTGATAGAGATTTCATTTCACTTGATTTCTGCCAAATGAAATTAAATCATAGGAGCCAAACGAGCTGTAAATGAAATCGGAGAGGGGGGCTCTCATTTGCCCAAAAAACAAAACAAGCCCGGCAGAGCGACAGATGCAAGGAGGACAAAATCCTTGCAGGTTAGGATAGTTTTTGCTAGGAGTTTGATGTACCAAAAGTATCAAACTCCCTTTTAAATCGAAATAACAGGCCAAAAGCTAAAAAACATTTCATGTACCAAATACCAATCCTTGGTTGGCTATAAAGTATATAAGAATGATAATATAATAGCATAAAATAATTAAAAATTATAGATACATTGGAGACGTATCAAATCTCACCACTCAAACAAGAGGTTATCACAACACATGTGTTATATGTAACCAAACGGCACCACTTTGCATCTAGGTAGCAAGGGCTTGCAACCAAACACTCGTTCGTGTGTTTTTGTTCATTCATACTGGGGAATGCAGACAACCAAACTACATACAAAACATGATTTTCTGTCTTTATCCACTCTGTCAGGCTCAGCAACTTAGTAGTGGTAGTTTGGTTGGGGTATGTAGTCTGCCTAAGACCATATGATTTCTTCAAAGAAATCGGAGAGGGAGGCTCTCATTTGCCCCCAAAAAATAAAACAAGCCCGGCAGAGCGACAGATTCAAGGAGGACAAAATCCATGCAGGTTAGGATAGTTTTTGCTAGGAGTTTGATGTACCAAAAGCATCAAACTCCCTTTTAAATTGAAATAACAGACCAAAAGCTAGAAAACATTTCATGTACCAAATACCAATTCTTGGTTGGTTAGGTTAGGATAGTTTTTGCTATAGATCCAAACGCACAAGGGGTACCTTAATAACATTTTTCGAACACATGTGGCCTCGCAGACTTAGTCACAGCACACAAGGGGATGACAAAACCAAGGTTCCGGCAACGGCGGCACATGCCCTGTGCACACAGTATCATCCTCCGGCTGCCCTATAAGTATCATCCATATCTAACATAGTCACAGCACAAGTCAAGCAGCAGCTCATCCAGCAGTCGTGTAGTTCTACCTAGCTCGTACGTACATGCATCCCCTCTTGCAATCTTTGTTCTACTCTGTGTCCATCTAAACGTTCACGACTGAACACATTGTGCATTTGTGCTGCAGATTCATCTCAGGAGCGAGGAGAAAAGGAGGAACAGAAGATGAGCACCGCCAAGACGTCGTGGCCGGAGGTGGTGGGCTGGCCGGCGACGCAGGCCGTGACTCAGGTCGGCACCGACAGGCCCGACGTCGCCATCGAGGTGCTCCCATACGGCACCAGCGTGGCCCCTGGGTTAAACGGAGAGCGGGTCCGTGTCTTCTTCGATGGGACTGGCAGCGTTGCCACCACTCCATACGTTGGTTAGGCCCGCACCGCCATCGCCGTGTGTGTCGATGTTACCGGTTGACGGATCATATTGAAAGAGGGGTTTAACGTTACAAGGCCGGCTGTGTACTCTTGAAGTTCTATACTTGTATTGTCTCGATGTAATATTTTAAGTTAATAAAATACTCTCTCCGTCTCAAATTAATTGTCATAGAAATGGATGAAAATATATGTGACTAGAACTAAAATATATTCAGCTAGATACATCCATTTATGCAACAATTAATTGCGGACAAAGAAAATAGTACCAAAGAATATATCTGAGTGGAGACTTTATGTTAGGAGCTGGTATAGTTGTAAACTTGTAATCGTACTGGGATCGAATGAACACAACAAATGTTGGTAGTTCAACACGAACTTATATATATTGGTATTATTTGTCACTTGATTTTACCGTATAGGTTCATACAGGTGAATCCAATCCACGGTTTTTCTAGCTTAGAGCATCTCCAGCCGTTCGGCTCCCCAGTGGTTTAAAATAGCATCGTCTGGGGGCCAACTGGCGATAAAATAGGCGTGGGGTGGTCGGTTTTCCAACCACCGCCCCGAGGTCGCCCTAGACGCCGTTTTTCTAAAACTAAACTCGGTTAAAATTCAGCCAAACACGACACAAATTTTAAAAAAAAAGGTATTTCATTGATATTTGTATAAATTAAAAACATAACTTAAAAACATGGACGACTACTACTACTACGCTACCGCCGCCGCCCGCCGCCTTCAACCTTCTACATGCCAGAAAAAGGGTCATTTGTCCCGGTTCTAGAACCGAGACTAAAGGGTAGTTACTAAAGCCCCCCCCCCCCGAACCGGGACTAAAGGCCCTCCACGTGGCCGCTGCGTGGAGGTCCATCTTTAGTCCTGGTTGGTAACACCAACCGATACTAAAGGAAAAATTATGATTTTTTTAAAAAAATCTTGAATTTTCAAATTTCTGAATTATTTTAACCTCTAATCTCTAATCACCCCTCATCACTGCTCAATTTAACCTCTAATCTCTAATCACCCCTCATCATTTCAAATCATCTAACTTCCGGGATGGTCACCCATCCTCTCACTACCCCAGCCTGAGCACACGCAACTTTCGGGTTTTATTCTCCCTCGTTTCTAAGTCTGCACTTGTTGTTTTCCTGACAATAATAAGATGCCAATCCTATTAACTCTCAGGAGTTTAGCTTGAGCATGAAGTTACACATTTCACTGTTTGAGTTTGAAACTATCGTTCTAAAAAACAGTAATTATTTAGTAACACTAATATTTCTTGAATAAGTAGTTTGACCATTGTTTGACCACAGTTTGACCATTGTTTGACTAGATTTGACCAAAAATCAAAAAAACTGAAATAATTATTTAGTAACACTAATATTCTTGAATAATTATTTAGTAACACTAATACTTCTTGAATAAGTAGTTTGACCAGATTTAACGAAAACTCAGAAAAAACTGAAATTTGAGCATAACTTTTTTCCTTTTAGAATTTGAGAATTCTAAAAATTTGCAAACAGGCCGTAGGCTGTCAAAATCGGATGCGGATTTTCATGCTGAACATTTTGATATATTATACTTTTTTCTGACATCGTATGCAAAAGTTATAGTTGTTTTACATTTTCCCTACACTTTTTGCAAAACATGTCCAAATTTAAGTTTTTAAATTTTCATATGTAGTAACATAACTACATCTCGAAGGATTTTAACTTTTGAAGTTTTACCATTTTCTTTTGCTTTTTACAAAACTGAAAAGGCGATACACAGGGGGGGTGAATTTGAAAATTGCACCATTAGTACCGGTTCGTGGCACCAACCGGTAGTACCGGTTGGTGCCACGAACCGGTACTAATGCCTCAATCCCATTTGTCCCGGTTGGTGGCTCAAACCGGGACTAAAGGTCTAACCTTTAGTACCAGTTCGTGCCACGAATCGGTACTAATGGGCATCGCACCCTTTAGTCTCGGTTCGTGGCACCAACCGGGACTAAAAATCCCATTTGAACCGGGACTAATGCTTGTACGGTGCCCTAGCCGCTCGAACCGGGACTAATGCTCACATTAGTCCCGGTTCGTAATGCAACCGGGATTAATGCTCTTTTCTGGCCGAACCAAAGCCCTATTTTCTACTAGTGTGGTGTAGTCGCCGCCGTCCTTGTTGCACCCCTGACCCGTGTCGCCGATGCGTGGGGGGTTGGACGGCCCGGGTGCATCGTCGTCGTTGTCGTCGAGGATGACAATGGCGCCCTCGTCGCGGCCGCGGCCGGGCAGCGATCTCCTTGAGGGCGCGGTGCTGGCGCTCCATCTCCTGCCAGACGTAGTCGTCCCGCGCCCATTTCAGGCCAATATGATATTTACAATTCCATGGCGAGCATGCAGTGTGTAGAACTAGATAAATCATTAATTCTAAAAAAGTGAAACAATGATACAGAAAAAGTCGACACTCAAGTAACTACTGCATGAAAATATCATACTGCAAATTTTACATTGCCCATGAATTCTCAGTTATTACCTTTTATACAATGGTGTCCCTGATCAAAGATCTCCTACCAAGGACAGAAGTGATACCAAACCTGAAAAAATATCACTTAAATAACACCTCCGGTAATACAAATTCCATTATTAATGCAGACCATAGAATCCTGGATAAGTGGATTGCATACCATACAGTATGCAGTACACATGACATCACATATCAGTTATATGTACTGATAGGAAGAGATATTCAATAGGATGCTCCAGGTAAAAGTTTTTTTTCAACAGATTATTAGAGAGGCGATAAAAGCTCTAGATCAAGACAACCTAAAAAATACTCCATTATAATTCTCGAAAAATTATAAGTCTAAATAGAACAAATACAGAACCATCCAAGCTATTGATGTATTAACTATCAGCGGCACCTGGTCAAGTATTTTAAGAGAAGAGCCCAAGAGAATGAAATGAAAGCAGGCCCCAGGCTCTAAAAAAACACCTTCAACAAACTTAAACTTCCATCCTATTAGTTAATCTAGACAACCAGAGAACCTTGTGTATGGATTGTCCTAGGCAATACAGATTGACTCTCTCAAACCAAAGAAATAGCTTCGTCAGATTTCGCCAAAAGTGACAAATCAGTACGACCTGGGACAATACGAGAGCATATCCAGAGCTCATACGAGCACTCAAGCAAGGTGATTTGGAATTGGAGACCTACATGGGCCATTGCAGCAGTGCTTTTTTGCTTGACAGTGATATGATCAATCGATAGCGGCGGTAACAGTGAGGCATTAAAAGCATGCAAGCCAACAGAGAGCAGGCAAGGCGGTGGATCAGGTGACACAGCAAGCCTGTGTTGCACCGCAGGCACTGTGGCGGTGAACCTGAGCATTTGGACTTTGATAAAGTACCTGCTGAACAAGGCTGCATACCTGCACTATGCAACATAACACAATCAACACTACAATCGTTCAAGTATGCATCATGTTTCATGCAGATCAATCAGTATACCTTTTCCTCAGCACAACCATAAAGTTCTCCTGGCAGAATAACTACATGATGTACATACCACCTTGCAAAGCTAAGTAAAAAATTTGATAAAATGTAACTGAAATTTTAAAAATTCACTAAATACTGGTCTGCATTTTTAGATACTAAAAAAATTCAATAGACAACTGCAGAACCGAGAGATCAATGGCAGGAACCCTGAAACTAAATCCTAGGCCAAATCGATGGCTAATTCAAGCACATTTTTCTTTCGTTCCTCTAATCTAATCATGCTACTCAGCTACTGTAAAGGAGGTCCAAATATTGTTAAGTAGAGCCGAGGAATAAAGCATTGGAAACAAAACAGAAGTGATCAATCTTCTTGTTCTGTGCCTGTAAAACACTAATCAGACTGGGTATCCAAAATAAATCAAGTCAATGTAAAAGAGATAAATACAAATAATTTGTTTTTTCATTCCAGTAAAAATTTCCCCCAGCACGTTATGTATGCGGATGCACAATAATAATAGAGTGTGCTGACATTATAAACTTATTATTATTGCAGGCCAAACTGAACCTTAAACACAAGTAGGCCTAGAAAGATAACATATACTCCCTCTGTTCCAAAATAGATGACTCAACTTTGTACTAACTTTAGTACAAAATTAGTACAAAGTTGGATCATCTATTTTGAAACGGAGGGAGTATTAAGCATTGGCAATTTGCCACACATGGAATCTGTTTCAAATTAAGATATGCCACTAACTCCATTGTAAAAGAATTAAACGAGAAGTCTTCATGAGAACAATGGAGGAAGGGCTCACCACAAGTTTAGGTTCGTCGATCTGGACGTGGCATCGAGAAGGACAACGGGATAGAGGGGCTGGGTGGAGCTAGCCATCGTGTGATCCTCATCTAAGAGGCACATGTATGCTTCTCGCTCATGTCCCCATGTCGGTCCTGTGCAGCCGCAGCCCCAGCTCAGATGAATCAATGTTACAAATGACATGAATGTTCAGTAAATTCTCATCTCCAAATCTAGTGCGTTTAATGAATCAGATCTCAAACGTATCCTCGAAAAAAGACATCAAGGCGATCTGCACTGATCTTAAGAACATTCTTCAGCAGCAGATCAGTGGAAGTGCAAGACAATAGCAGATTGTCAAATTCTATCATTGTCCCTTGAACTCCTAAGCTTGAGAACACACAAATGCTTCTATTTATTTAACGCACCTCTGCTTCAAACTTCTGAATTGTTGCTACTTCTGAATTCTCTGATTGTAGTGTGACAACTTCTGACATTTCTGATTGTATGCAAATTGGCATAAATCTGTTGTCTATTCGCCAAGCTTTTGATGATGAATCAGATTGATGCAACATTACTACTGTAAGATCTAGATTGAGACGAGGGGAAAAAATCTTGCAATATGATCACAATATGTATCAGATTGAAGCGGCAAGCTTAGCATTTCTTCAGATATTTCCGAGGGAACAGCAGGGTTGAACAGTGTTGTTACTTCGGGTCTGAATAACAGTACCGAGAGCACGTTTTCTTACAAGATGACAGCCGGAACATGATCTAACTACAGGTCAACATCGATCCATCACACGCCAGAAGAGATTTGACAAAGAGCCTAAGAGGAGGTAAACTTGGTGACGGCCTTGGTGCCCTCGGAGACGGCGTGCTTGGCGAGCTCGCCGGGGAGGACGAGGCGGACGGAGGTCTGGATCTCCCGGGACGTGATGGTGGGCTTCTTGTTGTAGCGGGCGAGCTTGGCCGCCTCGCCGGCGAGCTTCTCGAAGATGTCGTTGATGAAGGAGTTCATGATGGACATGGCCTTGGAGGAGATGCCGATGTCGGGGTGCACCTGCTTCAGCACCTTGAAGATGTAGATCTTGTACGTCTCCACGCTCTTCTTGGCCTTCTTCTTCCCGCCCTTCTTCTCGCCGCCCTCCTTGCCGGCGGAAGTCTTCCCCGCCGGCAGCCGCTTCTCGCCCTTGGGCTTCTTCGCCGCGGGGGCCTTCTCCGCCGCGGGCTCCTCCTCCGCGGGCTTCTTCGCCGCCGGCTTCTTCTCCGCCTTGGGCGCCATGGACGCTGCTGCCGCCGCCGCTTCGGAGGTGAGGTGGGGGTTTCGGTGGACGGTGGGAGAACTGGTGGGGAATTGGGGGATGGGTTGTGGCGAGACGGGGAGGGGATGGAGATCTTTATAGGAGGGAGGAGGTGGGCGCTGATTGGTGGAGGGGTCGTGCCGCGGATCGGTGACATGGAGTGATGCCAGCCGTTCGCCGCTGTCTGCGATGGACGAGCCAGATGCACTTCAGCGCGGATCGCTGACGTGGCGAGCAGGTGACGGGTTTTTTTTTTTTGAGGATAGCAGGTGACGGGTTTCGTTCGGCTCACGCGCGCGCATGTACAAATTGGAGGATCCCTCAAAAAAAAATGTAGCAATGTGAAAAGTTTGTAATTTTACGGAGCTGCATTCTAGGTCCCAGCTGCCAGTGGCACGGAACCTGGCTACCAAAGCCAACAGGTTCAGAAACATAAGGAAAAACCTGTACTTAACTTGATGGTAGCTGCATCCTTATGGAGCATTTGGAAATTAAGAAATGGTTTCTGCTTTCAGAGCCGTACCTGGAGAAATGTCAGATGTGTGCTAGCAAAATTAAGCTCCCATTTGCATCAATAATCCTGTTTGGATCCCTAAGTTAGAGTTAGTTCTAGTTAGTTGGGGCTCAAATAACCAAAAAGTATTCAAACATGATGGGTTGGTTTGGGTTAGTTGGATCTAACCCACCCAAAAAACTAGCCCACACTATAAGAGCTTATTTGGGTTAGTTCTCCTGGGCCCACTAGAAAAAATAGTAAAAAATATTACCCCTCCCATCCAAATAGGGTCCAAGTAGTCAAATGATTGAGAAATATTATTTATTGTCAATCTAACCCTACCATCCAAACAACTCTTTGGTTAGAGTTACTTCAGGGTTAGTTCAGGGTTAAAATCTAACTCTAACCTCTAACTGAGTTAGAGTATCCAAACAGGGCCAATGGAAGGTTATCTGCAACGACACTCAGGCGACCTTGCTGCGTCAGTACATCCGTCTCCTGGACAAGCGACGGGAGGAACTCCTGCGGATTGCCTGGAGGTGACTTCTGGGAGCAAGATGTGAATCTGTAGTGGTCGAACTTCAGACTATCTCTTTTCAGGTCGATGGACCTTGTAATAAGTAGTTGAACTTCCAGTAGCGTTTGGTATTCGGTGGTTGTTTTCTGCCGTGGCTGAGTTGGGTTGTGGGGTACCTTGTCCCCTGGATGTACCATGTGCTGTTTAAGACTCTGCTTTGTAGCTTCTGTTTCGCTTCATTAATAAAAATGGGGCGGGGGAAACCCCTTTCATTCAAAAAAAAAATGAACTTAGAACAATATTGTGTGTGCCCGGTGGCCTGTATGTGAGGTGTAGGCCCATGTTGTTCGCGCATGTGGTAGTGGATCACATGAATTTTACATAAACTTTGACAATTCACGATATTTGCAGGAATTCATTGATGTGATCTATTTGGTCTCAGCGTTAGTGATAGGTTCCTATCCACTCACAATATCTATGAACTTGTTGAGTACTTCCTGTAGACCTGTACTCATCTTTTGGTATTCTACTCTCTATAATCTGAATATTTGGAGGAGATGTCAGATGGCCCCGAAGCAGCCAGAGAGTACTTCTACTCCATCTATGTCAGATGTCAAGCGTAGTTGAAGGCGGTGACTACTCCATAGCTTATGGAGCAAACCAGAAAGAAGAAGGGGCATGCCAGCAGGTGTAGATTAGACGTAGTAAACAACTTGGTCACGTCGGTCGTGATTAAGCCTAGGATATCAATCGTACTATCATGGTGGTGCCGTGTTTTCAGGTGCCAATGGTTTGAAACTTTTGAAAATTGGTTTGTAATGTTACAAGTTCGTATTGGACACGCTATGTTTCTGTTGTACAACTCGAAGGGATATAAGGTTCATGAGACGGCGTTTCATGGGCTATATGTCAAAGACAGGCACGCTACACCATGTAGTGGTGTGTCGCCATGCTTCTCCACCTACCTCCAGCCACTTATATAGTCTCTACTCCATCTATGTTCTAGGGCTAGCATAGCACATGAACAGATTTCGATAGAGCTTTGCTCATCTTTATCTTTTCTTGGAGGATCAAGGCCTCCTTTAGAAGAAAAATCCCTTGTGGATTACCAAGAACTCCACGTCCTTTGGATTGGAGAAGACTATCTCGCAAGACCCCGTCACTCTTAGAGATTTGGGAAGAACCCTACATTAGTTAGCAATTACCCATGTTTGTGTTGGATCTTGGTGTGTATCTTCCTTGGCGATGATTTGAGTAAACTTGTGTGGTGAACCTTATCATTTGTGTTTCTTCTTGAGATTGATGTGATCTTTGCGATTTTTCTCCATTTCCACCTCCAAATTATGAAGGTTTGGCAACAATAGGAGTTGGTCCTATATCACCAGCACAAGGACAAACACCACCAACCATGAAGGAGACTTTCATCGAAGTACACTACATCAAAGGAATGACACTCTATGACAAAGAGGAAAAGGGTAATACGTATTGTAATCTAATACCATGGTCCGATTCATATCACAATACGTCCCCCATGCACTGACACTGAGTATTTCATAACCAAGGCTATATAAAGGGTACCGGAGCATCGTAGAAGGGGATCCGTCTTTTTTTGCCTAATTTAGCCTACACAGCCTATAAGATTCACAACGCCTGTCGTCGAAACACCACCATAACTCAAGTTTCTCTAACTCGATGAGTAGGCCATGATACTCTGTTTGTGGCTCGTCTTCTACTAGATGCTATCCCGCGTGTTGCGACAGGAATATGTTGCAATATATGTCAATAAGTTTTGGGTGTATGAAACATTTGGATTAATAATATATGAAAAACAAAAATACATATTATATATTGTATTGGATTATCGTATAGTTAAAAAAATATCTATTGACCATAGGTACTATAATATAATGGATTTTTTTTCATTCATGTTGGGTGTGCCTTTGATAATGTGACATGTGCCTGTTGAAACAAATAGTACTCCCTTCCCAAATATAAGTTTCTAGAGATTTCAACAAATGACTACATATAGAGCAAAATGAGTGAATCTACACTCTAAAATATGTCACATGCATCTGTATGTTATAGTCCATTTAAAATGTCTACAAAGACTTATATTTAAGAACGGAGGGAGTAGTGGGGATCTACTAATAATGAAAAATAATTCTCATGCATCTTATGGTGAACCTTTGAAGATGTGGCATGTGTGCATGTTAACATAGTAGAAGTAGTGGGGATGAACTATTTAGGTATATAGGATTCATGATTTTCATGGCATCATTTCCCGGACTACAAATTTCACATACACTACCTCTAATGCTGCTATTAGGACTCAAGACCAAAATTACTCAACAGGACTCCATGGTACGATTTGTTTCCTTGTTGGTTCTACTCAGCATATACATCTACATGTTCTTGCTACATATGTTGGCTTGCCTTTATGGTTCTCGGTTTAATTCATACAAACGATCAGGCAGGCAGAGAGGATAGGTACAGTACGTGTGAAACAGCAAATACTGAACTGGCAACTATTCACAACATGATTTTGTTGGCCACATATCAAAATAAGAAGGACAAAAATGAAAAACAAAATCCAGTTTCAACTACATATTTTCTACACAAGTACATGGTATGTGTTGAACAATGTGATCATCCCAATGACACAGTATAACCACATAGTACTTTCTATCATACCACATATTTCCCGTTGCAGCTAACTCAACCTTCTTCAATCATCACAGTGAAACACAGTGCATCAACATACTAATACCTGTTAGAGCACAAAGATTTTTAAAAAAAACAAGAAGGCTACCACCTGCCCGGCATTTACCCCTTAACAGTTAACTCAACATTCCATCAGTTCCATCTCCATTTAGGTCGACATGAAGTCAGAATGTAAGATGGTGCCGCTGAGGTGAAGATCAGAACATGCCATCACCAGCCATCAAAGCTGTCTTCAGAGTTACCAAGAAAGTTTAATGTGCAAGTGATGTATCAACAGCTATTGAAAGATGAAAAAGATGCTGTTACTCCTTGGGCAACTGATCATGAGGCTGGGAGACGAAAAATTTAGCGTTCTCTGCAACCTCTGCTTCAAGCACAGCCTCCAGGAGTATATCTGAACCTTTTGGCTCACCTGTCAAGATATAATAACACGGAACATATATTGGTCTGCAGTGATAGGAGAGTTGTTGCAGCATATCACTTAAGAGCATGTATAGTGGTTAATAAGGCAATTCTCTCTTATGTATTCCATGTCATCTAGAGAAGACAAAAACAAAACATGTTATACAATGCATTATATGTTGGTGTTAGCTCTAACAATTGTACTCTTATGATCCTAAAATCATGGGGTGGTTGAAATTAAATTAGAAAACGTGCAAACAGGAGAAGGCATATCTAGTACAATGGGGAAAATGTATTATCTTTATTTATTATTAAGAGATCATCTCTTTCTTAGCTAAGAGAAGGCAATGTTTTTTCTTCGTTTCTCTCTTCCACCTCATCAATTATCCTATGTGGCATTATTACAATAAGACTGTTGAACACAGGAAATGCTCATGATCTCCTAGGTGCTCCCCTCAACCATATCTCAACTACCAAAAAAAAACATCGGGATCTGTGCCCCATCCTGTATTCCTGTGTGTATATCATCTTTTACATAACATGTATTTATTTATTGTTATCCTATCCTATATACTTAAGAAGTTGATCCCCACTAGTTCTATTTATCTCAACATGCACACATGCCACCTCATCAACCCCATTACTTTCATTTCTCTCAACATGCATGGGAAATGCTACTTATACTGCTTCTCTCAACATGCACACATCCCAATTCATCAACCCCCTACTTTATTTATCTCAACATGCATAAGAAACACTATTCATATTCTACAAATATTTTACAACTATATAATAATAAAATATAAATATAATAAATCATTTTATTTGCAGTCCTGATTCCCATATTCAGATTCCAGACAACCAAACCTCATCAAAATAATACATTGCAACCAATTCCCGCAGCAACGCTCGGGGTATCATCTAGTTTTGATAGAGACTTGTTGACTCTGGAATGGACATGGATTTTACACTTGTGTTATCTGTCTAGAAATAGGATTTGAATATCCACCATGATTATCCACTAGTACTTCCGCTTGTCATGTACAGGACATAATATGAAGGGCACTTAATGAACATGGCAAGATCAGACTACAACTATGGTGGCATTAGAGTACCGCTAGCGAAGGTAATTGGAACAATGAAATTTAAGACTGAGTGAACCCTTGATGCTTATCTTAGATCCAAAATGGTACAGCTGGAGCATCATTTAAAAATGTCAGGAATTTTATCTCAGGTACCCTTGCCAAGAGAATTCATGGGTTGTATGAACCTATACTTCACCGTCGTGCAAAGTGAATATAGTTGCTGGTGATTTTGGAAGCAATCCAAACAAACATATGCTGCAGCAAATTTAAAAACATCACCAACAGATGTTACATCGTGGGAAAGAAGACAACAGCGGAGCTATGTTGGGGCCGAGGGGGGCCGTGGCCCCCCCAGCTTTGGAGAAAACCCTGAAGATTTTTTTTTGAAGGGCCAGGATGAGGTGAAAATTAGCCTTTTGCCCCCCCAGCTCTTTGTCATTTACGTTTCACCCCCCCCAATGGTTTTGGTCTAGCTCCGCCACTGAAAGAAGATATGGAAGTCTTCCTCTGTATAACTACAGGACTTAGTTTTGTGGTTAGGTTTTTCTCTATGACTATCACTCACAATTTCTTGATTCTTGAGTTATATACCACTAACAAAATGTACAGGTTCACTGAATAAGTCAATGACCATATAGTAAAGTGGTAGCACTAGCAGAAAAATACATGTTAGGAGTTAAGATCGTTGTTTATGTACCTGTGTGTTTCGGAAGCAATCCAGCACTTTCAGCTGATATTGGGAGTACATTTAGCAGTCCATTGCTCTCTTTGAATTGTTCTCCATTACTCACACTCATGGAAGAACTCATCTTAATTCCTGGGGATACACTTAGCTTGGCATACATCATTGCTTGGCTGTGCAGATTTGTAGAGCTTGTATTCGCTGATTCCATGTCCTACGGGAATCAGCAATCAATGCCTAATAAAGTAGCTCATGCATTAAAATTGACGAGACATGTCATCATACCTTAGATGTCATTGCAAATTTACTAGTTACATCGAATTGTGTAGCTTCAGCTGTTTGTTCTGATATATTGGTAAAAGGAATCATTAGTCATCAAATAAAATAAAGCATGGGAAAAATACTGAATCGTAAAGGAACAAGCATGGTATTATAGTGAAGGAAAGACATTATAATCACCAGAGTTCTGAATTCCGTCAGGATTATTTAACCTCCTGGTAAATTGATCAGGATTTTTTCTACAAAAGCTCTCAATTTCATCACGAATTATACTGCGAATATCATCACGAAATTCTCCGGACTGCATAATCATAGTAAACTCTGTCAACTAGACTCAAATTGCCACAGCCCTAGAATATGGTAATATAATAAATGCATTAGCGAGCATTTGCATGCATCATGTTTTAACTTTAAATTAATTTTGAATTGAGAGAATTTCAAAGCCTCATGTTTTTGTTGAAGGGCAAAACCCTAAATGTTCTTCAATGTATCCAAAATGCCTTTCTAAACCCTAGAAATTTTGGAAAGAGCTTATAATAAATATCAGATTCTTCCCAAAAAAATTAGAAGTTTAAGAAGAATTATTTTGGGCCTTGAATTTAAATCATTATTGTATTTGATTTGGATTAAATTTTACCACCAAGGAAAGGATCCGCGGCAACTGATCCACCGTACCAACTTGTACCCGAATGAAATCACTGCTCCCACAATGCCACCTGAACTGCCGATCTTCACTGCCGCCAAAAAGGTAGGAAATTGGGTGGGATTTTACCAGCTTGTGGAGCCAACCACTCAATCCAGAGAGAAATCGCCGCCGAATCCATGGATCAGTAAGTTCTGAGTACCAATTTGTCAGATCCCAGTGAGGATCCAACAGAATTGACAAAGAAATCGAGCAATTTGCAGAACAGAACTAGGATTTGAGGCCGATCAAGGAGGCCATTCTATATTACTGTAGCTGTACATTGTATCAGGTTCTAGCCATTGAAGCAGAATAACAAGGGGAATAATGGAAATGTTGCCAGAGCCCGGCATTATATAGGCGCAGAAAGTAATTCTCGAGTAAAAGTAACTGTAGTTGATCCGAAGCGTTAAATTTGCCTGAAGCCATCATAGCCGTCGAGCGAAGCGAGATAGGGCATCCGATAACTGAACTTTATCGACACTTAAGAAACATCTTCAGAACAGATGTAGAGGCTGATACATATCCAAACCTAAATTGCATTTCTATGAAGCATCCTACGCATTTTATGCTATAGCGTGCTATTTAAAACAATAGGATGAACTATGTACAAGTGCATTTGGGCGTTCAACCCAACAATGAACTATGACAACGTTACCGTACATCAACGTATGCAATAGATAATTTAATTAGCCAAATACTTATATTAAGACAGAGAAAATGAGATGTCATACCTGAGTTGCAGAACTATCAGATGTTCCTGCTTCAGTCATGCTCTCTGATGTTTAAACAAAGGTCCTATTAGTTTAAGTCAAATGCAGTACTCTGAATTTCTGTAGTAATCATATACAAAAAGTTACCTGTGTTGTGCTGCCTTTTGATAAACTGGCCAGGAGTTATTCTAGATAAGTTCTGAACTTCATAACCAATTGATTGTAACTTTGACATAGCATCTTGAAGCTCTGTATTAATCTGAGTAATGGAGGGGCGCAAATTAATTGTGCATAATAATCGAGAATTTAAACACAAGAATGTCTCAATTATGTTGAATAGCATGAACTATTAGCAAGTTAGCATTGATAAATCATTCAATCTGTTCCAGTTTATCATTATTATAAATAAAAAGCAGCCTCCTAACAGCATATGCAACGTGTGGAACTGTAGCTAGCAACTATTTTTCTGAAAACAGCTAACTGTAAGGTTCCTTTGCTTACAGATATTATGACAATCTCACACTGTGAATGCACATGATGCAAACAAACAAATTTACATGAACTTAGGTATGGGTGGTTATGAGTCAATGCACATGATGCAAAGTTCTGCCATGGTCTCTTACAAACAGCTGCCTAACTATCTCACACTGGGTCGACAGAGGAGATCGGGTTCGGTCCAGTGGTAAAATTCCTCTCTCCTTCGTTAGATCAAGGCAATGGGGCGCGGCGCGAAGAGTTTGGACGAATCAGACTTGCAGGAGGTTGCTGTCCATGAAGGACGAATTCCTTTCTCAACAGCAAGCGACGACGGATCTGAGAGTGGACGTCAATTTGCTCAAGGCCGACGTGGTTTCCATTCTTTCTTCACAAGGTGAAAACTCTGAACAAGTAGGAGATGTTCAAAAGGCTGTCCTTGATCTGGGTAAATAGCTAGCTGCTACGAGCTCTGTTCTGAAAACTATGCAACCACAGAGCTCTAGGAATGCTGAGAAACAGCTGGTTACTGAAGACTTGGAGCATGTTAAATCTCCCACTCTGCAGCAAAGTCAACTAGAACAGCATAATACCAGAACTGAAGTTCTCAGGAAACAAATGGAATTGGAGAAGGAACTCAACAGGCACTGTGAGTCTGACAATTTGCAACAGCCACCTGATGGTGTCAATGACCATACACCTACTGCTCCTTCTCCAGGACAAGCTCATACTCCTGCTTTCAATCAATTCAACCAAAGCAGGGAGAGACAGCTTTGGCAAGGTTATTTCAAGACTTATGAACAGGAAATGAAAGCATAGTTCCATGAAGTCTATAACAAAAGGGCCTAAGATGGATTTTCCCAGATTTGAAGGAGAAGATCCTGTGAGATGGATTAGACGGTGCAATAGATATTTCCAAATGGCTGCAGCTCCTGAGAATTACAAAGTTTCATTGGCACAGCTCTATATCATTGGAGAAGCTGATGTCTGGTTAAGGAGGTCTGGGCTATTGAAAAAGTAATTGACATGGCCTGAATTCCGCACTGAATTGACAAAGAGATTTTCCTCCAAAGGTTCCTATGATTTAACAGAGAAGTTTAACACAGTCAAACAGAACAATCTAACAGTGTTGGAATACACCAAAATATTTGAAGATCTCCTGGCTGATGTGCAGGAAGAAACACCTGAACTTTCTGAACTCTGGTTTGTGAGGTGCTATGTAAAGGGACTTAGAGAGGGCATCAAGTATCAAGTTAGACCCCTTAGACCTCAGACACCTACTGATGGTTATTGGTTAGCGAGATACTGAGCCATGTCACCCTCCTAAGAAGCCTCCAGTGCCATACAACAACTTCTATCAGAGACAGAACAATACAGCGCAGCAGAGAAATGTGCCCCACCAATTACCTCAACAACAACCCCTAAAACAACTGGAACCTCCTAATGCTCAGTTCCAAAGAGCAAGGAAAGTGGGAGAGTGCTGGAGATGTGGAGATAAGTGGGTGCTGGATATGAGTTCTGGTCATGCCTTTTGGCCTGTCAACTGCTCCAAGAACTTTTCAGGCTGTGATGAACAACATATGTGGGCCTTACTTAAGAAAATTCTTGTTAGTTTTCTTTGATGATATCCTGATATACAGCTCAAATCTGAGTGACCACATCAAGCACTTGCAGATAATTTTCTCCCTTTTGAGGAAACATCAGCTATTTGTCAAAATGTCCAAATGTGTCTTTGCTGTTCCCCAGGTGGAATATTTGGGACATATTCTCTCTGCTGATGGTGTTTCTATTGATCCCTCTAAGATCCAAGCAGTTGCAGATTGGGTTACCCCTACTACTGTCACTCAGTTGATAAGTTTCTTAGGGCTGGCTAGTTAATACAGAAGAATCATTAAGAATTATGGAATCATGTGTAAGCCACTGCATGACATGCTCAAAAAGGGCCAGTTCAAGTGGTCTGCAGCTCAGGACACTGCTTTTCAGCAGGTGAAGCAGGCAGGGATCTCTGCCCCTGTTCTTGCATTGCCTGATTTCTCCACTCCTTTTATACCGGAAACTGATGCCTCTGGCACTGGAATTGGAGCTGTACTTATGCAAAATGACATGCTCAAAAAGGGCCAGTTCAAGTGGTCTGCAGCTCAGGACACTGCTTTTCAGCAGGTGAAGCAGGCAGGAATCTCTGCCCCTGTTCTTGCATTGCCTGATTTCTCCACTCCTTTTATACCGGAAACTGATGCCTCTGGCACTGGAATTGGAGCTGTACTTATGCAAAATGGAAAAGCATTGGCTTACTAAGTTACTATAGTGCAGCTCTTTGCCCTAGGAATTCTGTCATGTCTACTTATGAAAAAGAAGCACTAGCTATAGTAGAAGCTTTGAAGAGGTGGAGACACTATTTTCTGGGAGCAAAGTTAATTATCAAAACAGACCAGCAGTCTCTGAAGTTTATCACTGATCAGAGACTTACAGAAGGCATTCAACATAAGCTAATGATGAAGTTACTGGAATTTGATTTTTTCCATTCAGTACAAAAAGGGTATCTACAACAGAGTAGCAGATGCTCTTTCTAGAAAAGTTCATCAGTTCATGACTGTCTATGGGAATTCCTCTCTGGGCACATGATTTATATGACAGCTACCAACAAGACAATCTCTACAAGCCCATTTTGGAACAGCTGCTCTTACACAACAATGCCTCCCCTACAGAATACTCCTTTCACTTTGGAATCATCAGGTATAGGGGCAAGATTGTTGTGGGTGACAATACTGAACTGAAAAAAAAACTGTTGACAGCCCTACATTCCTCTCCTATCGGAGGACATTCTGGTATGAGGGCTACTTAATCGGAGAATTAAGAATATTTTCTTTTGGCCTGGATTAAAGAAGTTTGTGGAGAATTATATTGCAGTGTCCTGTTTGCCAGAGCAAAAGGTGAGCATTGTCTTATACCTCATCTCTTAGACCCTCTGCCCATTGCTGATATGGCCTGGCAACACATTACCATGGACTTTATAGAAGGATTGCCTAATTCTCATGGGAAGGAAGTGATAGTGGTGGTAGTAGACAGATTTACCAAATATGCCCATTTTATTCCACTTTCACACCCCTACACAGTTTAGTCTGTTGCTACAGCTTTCTTGGAGAACATTAGTAAGTTGCATGGCCCTCCTAAACTGATAATATCTGACAGAGATAGAATTTTCAGCAGCCAATTGTGGAAAGATATATATTCACTGGGCCGGTGCAGCAACGAACCATAAGTGGCAAGAGTAACAACTCCTGCACTTGCGCCGGTGCAGCAACGAACCATAAGCACAGATGGCAACAGTAACAACTCCTGCACTTGCGCCGGTGCAGCAACGAACCATAAGCACACGCGGCAGCGGCAACAAGCAGATTGCATTTTTTTCCCCTTTTGAGTATTTATAGTTTTTCTATTTCATCTCTAGTCTAGCCGATTTCCATGTAGACCAGCAGGCAACTAGGCATGTACCTTGTTTGATGTTGTGTTTCAACTTCAAAGTGAGGTCAGTAGCAATTAGGCATGTAGGTATGCAGCTCGTTTGATTGGACATGATTTTCCTCGCACAAATATTGGGAATGATTGACGGGCATTCAAAGAAGTATGGTATAAATTCTACGATTTGTTAAGAGTATAGTATAGAGAGATGTTTGCTATTGTTTCTTTTCAGGTCTAGGAGCATTTTTTAATTATTATTTTGACATAATGTTTACTCAAAAGACAGTTTCTAAAATTGGAAAAAGAAATGGAAAACTTCAAGGCTCAGTTTTAAGTATTGTTAATGCTTTTTCATGTTTCTGCTAGTTGAATTTCATGAATTTTGGTTGAGTGGACTTGCATTTATACCTAAATTTTTAAAGCTTAAATGTTTGCCCCGGCTAACTTCAATTCCTAGATCCGCCATTGAGTAAGACATGGTTTCACATGGCACTAATGATGAGAAAATGTAAGCACAAAAATCAACTCACACAATGGCGCCAAAAACACATACATGTGCAAGAATCAGCAAGGTACCTTCTTCGCTGCAGTCTGCTCGAAGATGTCGTCCATCTGCCGGCGGTAGAGCATGAGGCGACCGACCGCTCTCCCGGTCATCCTCCCTGCCACCCTTGCCATCTTGATCATGTCACTGGGCTCTGCCAAGAACAGATGAATCAGACTAAACGGAAAAAAAGGACCCACGCTGCAATTCCTCACAAATTGAGAAGAGAGAGCTCCCCAAATCAACTTCTTATGGCAGTAATTCGCAACATAACCTATCCGATTTAGCAGCTCAGCCAGGCAATGAGATCAAACGAAAGGCAAGACAAAAGAGAGGTGCTGTGACTCCAGATCTTACTCATCATCACGGAGCAGGCCCCGAGGATGACCAAAAGCTGGCCGGTGGAGACGCCCAGCATCTTGTTCTCTGGAACCACCGACCCGCCGGCAGGAGAGATAGGAGATCTCACCGCCCGGCGAGGGCGGCACAGCTGGTGCAAGGAATCTGGCGCGTTGCGGTGCGGCCGTGACTCGGCTTTCGGCTGGTCCAGGGGTGGTAGGCCAACTGCAACGAATGATGTGGATCGAATAGTCAATGATAGTATGGGAAATAATAAGAAGTTGTAACGAAACCTAATCTTTTGTTGAAATCCTGTTCCGTTTGCAACAGCACAAGGTCATTTGATCACACAATTAATAAACTAAGCCATATCACATATGCTACAGCAAGCATTCGTAATAAATAAACCAAGTCATATATGACATGGTTCAACAGTCATTCCTATATATTCAAGTATGATTTTTTCCTCTGCCATATCAAAGCACGAACAAACCTTCAATCAGCATATTCAGTCACACAAATTATAATATACCAAGCCATATTTGACATGGTCAAGCAAGCCTTGTGAACAAATAAACCAAGCCAAAAGCACACGCTGCAGCTACACTGATTTATCCTCCGCCATATCAAATCATGGACAAACATCAATCAATTTGTAAACAGAAGCAAGCTCATGCAGTGACATGGCAATATAAACAGCCTGGGAGAGCAAAAACTATGAATTTGTTAGCCACGAACCTTCGATTGGCCTACAGGATGTGCCGACCTTGAAACAACCTGCAAGTTCCAGAGAAATAGTTAGCATATAAGAATCCGGCATGGGAGGAATCAGGATTTAAGAAGCGGTTAAAAGTGAGGTGAGCTGACGCCGCCATGGGGTACAGGAGTGGGCGGCGACCAGCTACTAGACGGGGCGGGGAAGGGGTGGGGGAGGTCCCCGCATCCAAGATTTGTGGGATAGGCAGGGGAGGGATGAAGACTGGCCGGATGGGGCAGAGGCGGAGAGGAGGCACGCGGATGGCCGGAGATGGAGATGGAGATGTCGAG
>NC_041384.1:55200125-55310529 GCF_002162155.2 Triticum dicoccoides
TGCTGGCCGGAGACAGGAAAGGAGGGGGAGGAGGGGCGAGGCCGGAGCTCACCTGCGCCGCCGCTTGCCGCCGCTTCTCCCCTCGTCCCGCGAGGGCGCCCCTGTGTCTACGGGACTCTCGCGTCAAGCCGACCGCAAGATGGGCCGGCTCAGGCACGCGGGAGCCACAGCATCGTGTTTTTTTTCACGTTTTTTCTTTTCGTTTTTCGCTTTCTTTTTTTTACTTTAGTTTATACTTCCAAATATTCCAAGTAAATATATTCGAAAAAACATTTTACACTTAAATCACTTAAAAAAATGTTATCCAAGCATTTGAAAAGCGTATAATATGTATATAGAAAATGTACCTCATGTATCGAAAAACTATAATGTGTGTCAAACAAATTGATAATGTATTAAACAAAATGATAATCAACCATTTGAAAAAATATGTTCAATAAGTGTTTGTACAATGTTAATCAAGCATTCGAATTTTTTTAAATGTGTATGTGTATAGAAAGAATGTTGCCATGTATTAAAAAATGTTAATCTTGTACTTGAAAATTGTTACTCAATCATTTTGAGAAATGTTAAATTTGTACAGAAAAATGTTGACCATGTATTAAAAATGTTAATCTTCTTTTTGAAAAGAGTTAATAATGTTAATTGTGTATAGAGACAATGTTTACCATGTATTAAAAAATGTTAATCTTGTACTTGGAAAATGATAATCAAGCATTTTGCAAAAACAAAATGCTAACTATGTATAGAAAAAAGTTGATAATATTCAAAAACATTAATATTATGCATTAAAAATGATAATCAAGCATTTGAAAAAATGTTAAATGTGTATAGAAAAAATGTTGACATTGTATTAAAAATGGGTTCTGAATTGTGTTCTCAGTGCAAAGGGAGTCTTTGAGAAGGTGTGAATCTTGTACTTTAAAAATATTAGTCACGCATTTCAAAAAAAATGGGAAAGGTGCATAGTAAAAATGTTGACCATCTATTCCAAAACTGTTAAACTTACACTTACAAATAGCTAATCAAGCATTTTAAAAAATGTTAAATGTCTATAAAAAATGTTTACCATGTATTAAAATGCGTTAATCTTGAACTTTAAAATTTTAATCAAGCAATTTGAAAAATGTTAAATGTGTATAAAAATATTGCCATGTATTTAAAATGTTAATCTTGTACTTGAAAAATGTTAATCAAGCATTTTACAAAACATTTAAATGTGTATAGAAGAAATGTTGAAAAAGTATTTAGAATATGCTAATTTTGTAATTTAAATTTTTTAATCAAGCATTTTAAAAAATATTAAATGTGTATAGAAAAATGTTCAACATGTATCAATTTTTTTAATCTTGTACTTGAAAAACGTTAATCAAGCATTTTGAAAAAAAGGTTAAACGTGTATAGAAAAAATGTTGATCATGTATTCAAAAAATGTTAAACTTGTATTTGAAAGATGTTAAATATGTATTGGATATAAATCAAAAATATGTGTGTAGAAAAAATTATACATAAAAAATATGTTTTTTTAAGAAAAGTGTAATCATGTATTTGGAAATGTTAAATGTGTGTATAAAAAATGTTTCTAATGTATAAGAAAAATGTTGAATGTGTACAAAAGGTTAACACGTGTTGAAAAAATGAAACCGATAAAACATCTAGGAAAAAACAAAGAAATATGAAGAAAGCCAATAAAAACAAAAAAAGGAAAATAAATGAAAAGACGAAGAAACCAATGCAAAAAGAATGAAACCGAGAAAACAAAGAAAGTAACAATGAAAACAAAGGAAAACAAATTAAAAGCCAAGAAAAAACGAAGAAAGAAATCTAGAAAAGCAAAAAAGAATCCCGATAAAGAAACACATAAAAAGGAAAAGAAAAATCAATGACATCCGAGAAAGAAACAAAGAAAAAAACAGAGAAAATTGTGAATAAAACAAAAAATAGGTCAAACCAGCAAAGCGATCAACCGCTCGCGAAGGTGGACTACTCCCTCCTCATCATGGTGGCCACCGGGATGATGAAGATGGCCACCGGTGATGATTTCCCCCTATGACGGAGTGACGGATTGGGGTCTAGATTGTTTTTTCATGGCTACAGAGGCTTGCGGCGGTGGAACTTCTGATCTAGGGTTATCCTCGGGGGTTTTGGAATATTTGGCAATTTATAGGACGAAGAGGCGACGCGGGAGGCCACCGAGGTGGGCACAACCCACCAGGGCATGCTTGGGCCCCCAGGCACGCCCAGGTGGGTTGTGCCCACTCGGGGCTCCCCTCCGGCACTTATTTGCCCCACTGGATGTCTTCTGGTCCAAAAAAAATCTCCAAAAAGTTTCGCTGCGTTTGGACTTCGTTTGATATTGATTTTTCTACGATGTAAAAAACAAGCAAAAACAACAACTAGCACTGGGCACTATGTCAATAGGTTAGTCCCCAAAAAATGATATAAAGTTGCTGTAAAATGATTGTAAACATTTAAAAATGATAATATAACATCATGAATACTTAAAAAAATTATAGATACATTAAAGACGTATCAATGGGTGGGTCAAAAAATCAAACCTTCCCCAGTGAATCCCAGATCCGATCATATAAATAGAGGGATGGTCGTCTGACATAGTGAGCCTCTAGATCTGATCTAACATCTCATTCGTAAGGGCTTTGTTGCAGTCTTCCTCGGCTCGATCTGACATCAGCGTCAGGCGAAGTTTTTCCATGATCCGATCTGACATTAGTCAGGGATCATTATGTAGGACGAGATCTGCCACTTGTCCCTTAGGTTGGGTCATCGGGTCAGAGGAGATGATCATGTCCGATGAGAAGTTCTTGTCATGATCCTGATCTGACATCGGGGTCGGGACGGGTGCGTCCTACTACTCCTCGATCTGGTCTGACACCCAGCTCGAGAAAGCTAGCTCTCCGCGTGAGTTCGTGATGTACTCCAAGTTGCCAAATCTCATGATCTGTCCGGGAGCTAAGTTCTCGACCTGGCCCAGCTGGCCGGTCGAGTCAGCAAAAAGGGTGATGCTGCCAAAAACAAAGAGCTAGTCTGGCACGAAGGTCATGCCGGCACTAATCTGCTCTTTGATCTTGTTCCCACTCGAATCATGACGACTACGTAGCGAGACCTATATCGGCCACCAATGACGGAGTCGATTCCGGCGAACCTCGGGTAGGGGGTCCCGAGCTAGTAGTCTAAATAGGAGGTTTTATCCAGGTTCGGGCTCTCTCAATGAGATAATACCCTAAGTCATCCTTGTGTATGTATTAGTTTGGGATGAAGTACAAACAAGTGATCTGCCACGAGATTGTTGTGTCGTCTACGAAACCTACCCTTGGTTTATATAGATAATAAGGGGGGCTAGGGTTATAGATAAGCCGGCCGGCTATGTTAATCGTGTTGTAGATGAACTCCAAGTCTTGAAGTATGCACCAAGTCTTCGGGAATATACCTTCTATGCACCATGGGCCTCCTTGAGATGCCCACTTATAAACAGTCATGGGGGTCCTCCACCCGGTCCACTTGGCCAGGAGACAACATGGTGAGTACCTTCTGGTACAGGACACCATCACGGGGCGTTGAAGTGTTTTTTGGGGTCCACCATCCAAAAATTAGTCAATAGATGAATGTTCTCGAGACTGTTTATAGGCAACCATACTCTACGTCGTCGGCCTGCCAGATATGGTCGAGCTCTTGCGACCGTGATGGACGATGAGACGCCGTTGAGAAAGAGTTTGGGATCTCATGTTCTTGCCCAATTCAATTTACAATTTTGCTATGATCTAACTTGTCCACGGTTTCACTTGTAATATACGTAAAAGTCACTAAAACAAGTTCATAAAATTGCATAAAAATTGTAGTAATAAAATAATTTATGATATGAACATATTTTACGAGGCAAATATAGTAATTTTAAATTTGTGATATATTTCAGACATATATTAGTGGTCACAGCTATTACACTCATTCGGAGTATACCAACTTGCCACTGACACTAACATTATGGTAGCCGATGCCCTGCGAGTTCACCCGCCGGCGATCACCTTCTTTCGGGCTCTAAAGGCAGGGGAGGCTGCTAGCTGGGCTGCGCTGGTGGCTGACCTGGAGGGGAGGAACCTTAGCCAAGAGAATGACTCAATTATATGGAAGCTTATCTCCTCCCGGAATTCTCGGTTAAATCTCTTTATGACCAGATGACTTAGGGAAACGCGCTAGACATGGCTAGGGGGCTATGGAAGGCCGACATCCCCCTAATGATCAAGATTTTCATGTGGCAAATGTTTCACAACCGCCTTCCAACCTCGGATTATGTGGCCAAACGAAACGGGCCGGCAGACGGAACATGTGCCATTTGCGGTCTAGGGGAAAACGCAAACCACGTGTTCTTCGGTTGTTGTCTTGCTAGATTTGCGTGGAGTGTGGTTAGGGACACTTTCAAGCAGAATTGGAACCCACAGTCTAGCGATGATCTGTTGACCTTGCTTTCGGCACAGAGGGGTACCAATGCAAGGGTTGTTTGGCGTTGCGTGGGGGCGCTGCTATGGTCGCTTTGGTTGGTGCGGAACAAAATCACAATAGAACACAAGTTCCCTGCCCACCCAGCTGATATTATCTTCAAATGTCACATTTTCTTACAGGCTCGGGCGCCGTTGGGGAAGACGCGTGATGAGGACCGCATGATCAAGGTTATGGAGCAGATCAAGCTGAGCATGGTGAAGTCGCGATAAGGAGGACCGCCAACTTGAGTCTTTTGCGTTGAGCTTTATGTTTTCCTCCGCTTTTGTGAGCCTTAAACTGGATGTTGCTTAGCCTTTGCCGGGACGTTGAGCCCGAGGAACTTATGTTTTATTGGTCTGTATCGTTTAAAACCTTGTGTGGATGCTGCCTTGTGGTTGTGTTAATTCAAAGCCGGACGCTACGTGCGTTTTTGTTCCAAGAAAAAAATATGATCGGATGCCTTGATTGACTGATTCAGATGGGAAATCCAAAAGAAATGAGAAATCTTCTGACTGGCTGTGGTTGAGTGCTCTTCTTTCCATCAATTCAAAACTTCTGGGAACAAACTATCAACGGAAAAAAAAGCTTTGAAAAGCCAGAAGCCAATAGATAGTCTGAGCGGAGTCTATCTCAGTCAAACCAGCAGTCTGTCCGTGATTAATTAGGCTGATTGTAATGAGAAGTATCATATACTAGTATCAGGCATATAATACTAATGTATGATACTACCCCTAATGCATAGTATCATATATTAGTATCATGTAAGTACTTTATTTATTGTCATGTATGACACAAAGTAGTATAACATTTATTATGAAATGCAATAAATATCGATATAAAAGCATGATGCAAAATGGACGTATCACTAACATCTGACCACACCATCAAGCTCGATGAATATATCTGCAAGCCGCCATTCTGTGGACCAGTTTACATCAACATGATGTGGTTAACTCGCCCGTCCGCGCCAGCTTACAATCCCGCGGCCGACTCATCTGTTCGAGCCACATCTGATGCTGCGATCGTCTTTGTCGTCCGTCTCTCGCGGCCTGGTCTACATTAACACACCGGGCCGCACATGTCTGCATGAGCTATTTAATTGAGTACGAGCAAGTCACTGCTTGGGTAGCCCGGTTTTTTTTCAAACAAAATGGAGGCAAATTATCATATACTATCAACTGCCGTCTGCACTGGGTGGCCCAATGGGCAGGCGCACAAGTCACCGCTGATACGTCTCCAACGTATCTATAATTTTTGATTTCTCCATGCTATATTATCTACTGTTTTGGATATTTATGAGCTTTATTATACACTTTTATATCATTTTTGGGACTAACCTATTAACCCAGAGCCCAATGTCAGTTTCTGTTTTTACCTTGTTTTAGGGTTTCAAAGAAAAGGAAAAAATCAAATGGAGTCCAATTGACCTGAAACTTCACGAAACTCTTTTTTGGAAGGAAAGAAGCCCAGAAGACTTGAAGTGCACGTAAGGAAAGCTTCGAGGAGGCCACGAGGTAGGGGGGCGCGCCCTCCACCCTCGTGGGCCCCTCGTGGCCCCCCTGACGTATTTCTTCCGCCTATATATCTCCATATACCCTAAAAACATCCGAGAGCACAATAGGTCGGGAGTTCCACCGCCACAAGTCTCTGTAGCCACCGAAAGCCAATCTAGATCCGTTTTGGCACCCTGCCGGAGGGGGCAATCCCTCTCCGGTGGCCATCTTCATCATCCCAGTGCTCTCCATGATGAGGAGGGAGTAGTTCTCCCTCGGGGCTGAGGGTATGTACTAGTAGCTATGTGTTTGATCTCTCTCTCTCTCGTGTTCTTGAGGTGATACGATCTTGATGTATCGCGAGCTTTGCTATTATAGTTGGATCCTATGATGTTTTCTCCCCCCTCTACTCTCTTGTAATGGATTGAGTTTTCCCTTTGAAGTTATCTTATCGGATTGAGTCTTTAAAGATTTGAGAACACTTGATGTATGTGTTGCCGTGCGTATCTGTGGTGACAATGGGATATCACGTGATTCACTTGATGTATGTTTTGGTGATCAACTTGCGGGTTTCGCCCATGAACCTATGCATAGGGATTGGCACACGTTTTCATCGTGATTCTCCGGTAGAAACTTTGGGGCACTCTTTGAGGTTCTATGTGTTGGTTGAATAGATGAATCTGAGATTGTGTGATGCATATCGTATAATCATACCCACGGATACTTGAGGTGACATTGGAGTATCTAGGTGACATTAGGGTTTTGGTTGATTTGTGTCTTAATGTGTTATTCTAGTACGAACTCTAGGGCTGTTTGTGACATTTATAGGAATAGCCCAACGGATTGATTGGAAAGAATAACTTTGAGGTGGTTTCGTACCCTACCATAATCTCTTCGTTCGTTCTCCGCTATTAGTGACTTTGGAGTGACTCTTTGTTGCATGTTGAGGGACAGTTATGTGATCCAATTATGTTATCATTGTTGAGGGAACTTGCACTAGCGAAAGTATGAACCCTAGGCCTTATTTCCACACATTGCAATACCGTTTGCGCTCACTTTTATCATTAGTTACCTTGCTGTTTTTATATTTTCAGATTACAAAAACTATTATCTATCATCCATATACCACTTGTATCACCATCTCTTCGCCGAACTAGTGCACCTATACAATTTACCATTGTATTGGGTGTGTTGGGGACACAAGAGACTCTTTGTTATTTGGTTGCGGGGTTTCTTGAGAGAGACCATCTTCATTCTGCGCCTCCTACGGATTGATAAACCTTAGGTCATCCACTTGAGGGAAATTTGCTACTGTCCTACAAACCTCTGCACTTGGAGGCCCAACAACGTCTACAAGAAGAAGGTTGTGTAGTAGACATCAAGCTCTTTTCTGGCGCCGTTGCTGGGGAGGTGAGTGCTTGAAGGTATATCTTTAGATCTTGCAATCGAGTCTTTTAGTTTCTTGTTTTATCACTAGTTTAGTTTATAAAAGAAAACTATAAAAAATATAATTGAGTTTGTCTCATACGCTTCACCTTTTTAATATCTTTCGTAAGTATGATGGAAAGGAAAATTGTGCTCAAGTGCTAGAAGAAGAAATCTATAAAATGTTTGGCACTAAATCTTTGAATGATGAGCATGAGTGCAATGTTGTTAGTACGAATTCTTTGAATATCCCTGATACTAATGATGATTGCACTAGTTATGATGTCTCCTATAAACATGTCAATTTTTGTGGAGTACATTGGGTTTGTACGTACACACCAAATAGGTAAGATAGATATTGCAAGAGGCATAAGTACTTAGAAACTAAATTGTTGCAAGAAAGGCTAGATGAATGTGCTAAAAATTTAAATTATATTGGCCATACTTGTGAGCTTTGCAACGAACATGATCATTTCAATACCAATGCAAATTGTTTCATGATCGTATCGTGTTCAAAAATTGTGATGACTTGATTTCCCTTGCACATCATAATGAACTTAGTTTGCTCTTGGGTTATGAAGAAATGAAACGTATAACTAAGGATATTCCAAAATTTGCCCTTGATAGAGTTCTTCATTTTGATCTAGAGGAAATTTATATGTATTGTGCGGTGAATTGTATTTAAAATCCTTATATTGCCAACTAGATAAAGAAAAGAAAACGAATAGAAGATGAAGAGAATACTAATGAAAGTGAAGAGACTTTCCAATATCCTCCTATTATTTCTTATGATGAATCAGGTAATGAAGAGGAGCCTCCTATTCAACCAATCTCATTAATAAGGAGCTCCAAAAAAGGATTGAACCCGCACATGATGTGGTGAAGAAGAAGAAAAGAAAAAGGAAGAGAGGTAAAAAGATATCTCTCCCAAATAATGCTGCTCCTATTACTATTGTGCCTCATGGAAATATAATTGTGGAAGATAATGATACTTCTTATGATCATGAAAGTCTTTTTGGCACTTGCTTGGAAGAATATGATAATTGCTATACTATTGGTGCTATCCATACTATTAATGATGGGAGTGATTATGCTTATGATATGAAAAGGCCCAAGCTTGGGGATGCTATGTTTGATGAGATGATGTTTTTGAGAATATATTTGCTACAATTAATGTTTGTCCCAAGCTTGGGGAAGCTATGATTAATGAAGATGATATTTTTAGTCTCCCAAGTTTTGATATGCAAATTTGTAATGATGATAGCATGCCTCCTACTTATGATGATTATTGTGATGATACTTATGCTATAAAAAGTAGTGATTATATTTATAAAAATCGTCATGATTATGATTACCCCTTCTCTGAACATTACTCTTTTAATGTGGAAACAATTTACAGTATTCGAGTTTCCTATGATACTCCCACTATTCCGAATGAGAAGAATTTTGTTTATGTGGAGAGTAATAAATTTTCTATGCTTGTAGATCATGAAAAGAATGCTTTAGGTACTGGTTATATTGTTGAATTCATTCATGATGCTATTGAAAATTATTATGAGGGAGGAATTTATGCTTGTAGGAATTGCAATAATATTAAGTTTCCTCTCTATGTGCTTAAAGTTTTGAAGTTATGCTTGTTTTACCTTCCTATGCAAGTTGATTCTTGTTCCCACAAGTTGTTTGCTCACAAAATCCCTATGCATAGGAAGTATGTTAGACTTAAATGTGCTAGTCATATTCTTCATGATGCTCTCTTTATGTTTCAATTCTTATCTTTTATGTGAGCATCGTTGAAATCATCATGCCTAGCTAGGGGTGTTAAACGATAGCGCTTGTTGGGAGGCAACCCAACTTTATTTTTGTTCCTTGCTTTTTGCTCTGGTTTAGTAATAAATAATTCATCTAGCCTCTGTTTAGATGTGGTTTTATGCTTTTAATTAGTGTTTGTGCCAAGCAGAACCTTTGGGAAGACTTGGGGAAAGTCTTTGTGATCATGCTGTAAAAAAGAGAAACTTTAGCGCTCACGAGAATTGCTGCCATTTTTATTTGGAGAGTGATATTTAGTTAATTAATTTTGAAGATGATTAATAGATAAATTCCTCAGGTCCAGAAATTTATTTTAGAATTTTATGAGTTCCAGAAGTATACATTTGATCCAGATTACTACAGACTGTTCTGTTTTTGACAGATTCTGTTTTTCATGTGTTGTTTACTTATTTTGATGAATCTATGGCTAGTAAAATAGTTTATAAACCATAGAGAAGTTGGAATACAGTAGGTTTAACACCAATATAAATAAAGAATGAGTTCATTACAGTACCTTGAAGTGGTGATTTATTTTCTTATACTAATGGAGCTTACGAGTTTTCTGTTAAGTTTTGTGTTGTGAAGTTTTCAAGTTTTGGGTAAGGATTCGATGGAATATGGAATAAGGAGTGGCAAGAGCCTAAGCTTGGGGATGCCCAAGGCATCCCAAGGTAATATTCAAGGATAGCCAAGAGCCTAAGCTTGGGGATGCCCCGGAAGGCATCCCCTCTTTCGTCTTCGTTCATCGGTAACTTTACTTGGAGCTATATTTTTATTCGCCACATGATATGTGTTTTGCTTGGAGCGTCATTTTATTTTATTTAGTTTTGCTTGCTGTTTGAATAAAATACCAAGATCTGAAATTATTAAATGTTAGAGAGTCTTCACATAGTTGCATAATTATTCGACTACTCATTGACCTTCACTTAAATCTTTCGGAGTAGTTTGTCATTTGCTCTAATGCTTCACTTATATCTTTTAGAGCATGATGGTAGTTTTATTTTGAAGAAATAGATGAACTCTCATGCTTCACTTATATTATTTTGAGAGTCTTAAATATCATGGTAATTTGCTTAAAATCCTAATATGCTAGGTATTCAAGAATAATAAAATTCTCTTATGAGTGTGTTGAATACTATGAGAAGTATGATACTTGATAATTGTTTTGAGATATGGAGATGGTGATATTAGAGCCATGCTAGTTGAGTGGTTACGAATTTGAGAAATACTTGTGTTGAAGTTTGTGATTCCCGTAGCATGCACGTATGGTGAACCGTTATGTGATGAAGTCGGAGCATGATTTATTTATTGATTGTCTTCCTTATGAGTGGCGGTCGGGGACGAGCGATGGTCTTTTCCTACCAATATATCCCCCTAGGAGCATGCGCGTAGTACTTTGTTTCGATAACTAATAGATTTTTGCAATAAGTATGTGAGTTCTTTATGACTAATGTTGAGTCCATGGATTATACGCACTCTCACTCTTCCACCATTGCTAGCCTCTCTAGTACCGCACAACTTTCGCCGGTATCATAAACCCACCATATACCTTCCTCAAAACAGCCACCATACTGCTACCTCTTGAGCTTGCGTTGGATTTCCCCGAAGAGGAAGGGATGATGCAGCAGAGTAGCGTAAGTATTTCCCTCAGTTTTTGAGAACCAAGGTATCAATCCAGTAGGAGGCCACGCTCAAGTCCCTCGTACCTGCACAAAACGATAGCTACTCGCAACCAACGCGATTAGGGGTTGTCAATCCCTTCACGGTCACTTACAAGAGTGAGATCTGATAGATATAATATTTTTGGTATTTTTGGTATAGAGATGCAAAGTGAAAAGTAAAAGGCAAAGTAAAAAGCAAAGCAAGATTAAAGTGATGGTGATTAATATGATGAGAATAGACCCGGGGGCCATAGGTTTCCCTAGTGGCTTCTCTCTAGAGCATAAGTATTCTACGGTGGGTGAACAAATTACTGCTGAGCAATTGACAGAATTGAGCATAGTTATGAGAATATCTAGGCATGATCATGTATATAGGCATCACGTCCGTGACAAGTAGACCGAAACGATTCTGCATCTACTACTATTACTCCACTCATCGACCGCTATCCAACATGCATCTAGAGTGTTAAGTTAAAAACAGAGTAACGCTTTAAGCAAGATGACATGATGTAGAGAGATAAATTCATGCAATATGAAATAAACCCCATCTTGTTATCCTTGATGGCAATGATGCAATACGTGCCTTGCTGCCCCTTCTGTCACTGGGAAAGGACACCGCAAGATCGAACCCAAAGCTAAGCACTTCTCCCATGGCAAGAACTACCAATCTAGTTGGCCAAACCAAACGGATAATTCGAAGAGACTTGCAAAGATAACCAATCATACATAAAAGAATTCATAGAAGATTCAAATATTATTCATAGATAGACTTGATCATAAACCCACAATTCATAGGTCTCAACAAACACACCGCAAAAAGAAGAAGATTACATCGAATAGATCTCCACAAGAGAGGGGGAGAACTTTGTATTGAGATCCAAAAAGAGAGAAGAAGCCATCTAGATACTAACTATGGACCCGAAGGTCTGAGGTAAACTACTCACACTTCATCGGAGAGGCTATGATGATGTAGAAGCCCTCCGTGATGACGGCCCTCTCCGGCGGAGCTCCAGAATAGGCCCCAAGATGGGATCTCGTGGATACAGAAAGTTGCGACGGTGGAATTAGGTTTTTGGCTCCTGTTCTGATCGTTTGGGGTACGTAGGAGTACGTCGGTGGAGCACCGAGGGGCCCACGAGGCAGGGGGCGCGCCCTAGGGGGGTGGGCACGCCCCCACCCTCGTGACCGCCTCTTTGACTCCTTGGAGTAGGGTCCAAGTCTCCTGGATCATGTTTGGTGAGAAAATCACATTCCCGAAGGTTTTATTCCGTTTGGACTTCGTTTGATATTCTGTTTCTCCGAAATACTGAAATAGGCAAAAAACAGCAATTATGGGCTGGGCCTCCGGTTAATAGGTTAGTCCCAAAAATAATATAAAAGTGGAAAATAAAGCCCAATATAGTCCAAAATAATAGATAATATAGCATGGAGCAATAAAAAATTATAGATACGTTGGAGACATATCAGGCATCCCCAAGCTTAATTCCTACTCGTCCTCGAGTAGGTAAATGATAAAAAGAGAATTTTTGATGCGGAGTGCTACTTGGCATAATTTCAATGCAAATCTTCTTAATTGTGATATGAATATCCAGATTTGAAATATTCAAGACAAAAGTTTATATTGACATAAAAAATAATAATACTTCAAGCATACTAACAAAGCAATTATGTCTTCTCAAAATAACCTGGCCAAAGAAAGTTATCCCTACAAAATCATATAGTCTGGCTATGCTCTATCTTCACCACACAAAGTATTTAAATCATGCACAACCCCGATGACAAGCCAAGCAATTGTTTCATACTCTAACTTTTTCAAAACTTTTTCAATCTTCACGCAATCCATGAGTGTGAGCCATGGATATAGCACTATAGGTGGAATAGAATGGTGGTTGTGGAGAAGACAAAAAGGGGAAGATAGTCTCACATCAACTAGGCGTATCAACGGGCTATGGAGATGCCCATTAATAGATATCAATGTGAGTGAGTAGGGATTGCCATGCAACGGATGCACTAGAGATATAAGTATATGAAAGCTCAAAAAAGAAACTAAGTGGGTGTGCATCCAACTTGCTTGCTCACGAAGACCTAGGGCAATTTGAGGAAGCCCATCATTGGAATATACAAGCCAAGTTCTATAATGAAAGATTCCCACTAGTATATGAAAGTGACATAACGAGAGACTCTCTACTATGAAGATCATGGTGCTACTTTGAAGCACAAGTGTGGTAAAAGGATAGTAACATTGTCCCTTCTCTCTTTTTCTCTCATTTTTATTTATAATTTTTTTATTTGGGCCTTTTCTCTTTTTCTTTGGCCTCTTTTCTTTCTCTTTTTTTGGGCTTCTTTGGCCTCTTTTATTTATTTTTCGTCTGGAGTCTCATCCCGACTTGTGGGGGAATCATAGTCTCCATCATTCTTTCCTCACTTGGGACAATGCTCTAAAAATGATGATCGTCACACTTTTATTTTTCTTACAACTCGATACTTAGAACAAAATATGACTCTATATGAATGCCTCCGGTGGAGTACCGGGATATGCAATATGACAATGATGAATGTGTCATGATAGACGAAACGGTGGAAAGTTGCATGGCAATATATCTCGGAATGGCTATGGAAATGCCATAATAGGTAGGTATGGTGGCTGTTTTGAGGAAGGTATATGGTAGGTGTATGATACCGGCGAAAAGTGCGCGGTATTAGAGAGGCTAGCAAAGGTGGAAGGGTGAGAGTGCGTATAATCCATGGACTCAACATTAGTCATAAAGAACTCATATACTTATTGCAAAAATCTAGAAGTTATCAAAGCAAAGTATTACGCACATGCTCCTAGAGGGATAGATTGGTAGGAAAAGACCATCACTCGTCCCCGACCGCCACTCATATGGAAGACAATCAATAAATAAATCATGCTCCGACTTCATCACATAACGGTTCACCATACGTGCATGCTACGGGAATCACAAACTTTAACACAAGTATTTTTTAAAATTCACAACTACTCAACTAGCATGACTCTAATATTATCACCTCCATATCTCAAAACAATTATCATGCTTCAATCTTTTCTTAGTATTCAACACACTCAAAAGAAAGTTTCACAAATCTTGAATACCAAGCATATTATTATTAAGCAAATTACCATGCTATTAAGAGACTCTCAAAATAATTTAAGTGAAGCATGAGAGATCAATAGTTTCTTTAAAACAAATCCACCACCGTGCTCTAAAAGATCTAAGTGAAGCACATAGAGCAAAATTATAACGCTCAAAAGATATAAGTGAAGCACATAGAGCAAAATTACATAGCTCAAAAGATATAAGTGAAGCACATAGAGTATTCTATCAAATTTTAATTCATGTATGGCTCTCTCAAAAGGTGTGTACAGTAAAGATGATTGTGGCATACTAAAACACAAAGAAAAAAAATAATACAAGACACTCCAAGCAAAACACATATCATGTTGGTGAATAAAAATATAGCTCCAAGTAAATTACCGATGGAAGTGGACGAAAGAGGGGATGCCTTCCGGGGCATCCCCAAGCTTTGACTTTTTGGTGTCCTTGAATTATCTTAGGGGTGCCATGGGCATCCCCAATCTTAGGCTCTTGCCACTCCTTGTTCCATAACCCATCAAAAGAATTCACCCAAAACTTGAAAACTTCACAACACAAAACTTAAAGTAGAAAACCCGTGAGCTCCGTTAGCGAAAGAAAACAAAAGACGACTTCAAGTTACTGTAACGAACTCATTCTTTATTTATATTGGTGTTAAACCTACTGTATTCCAACTTCTCTATGGATTATAAACTATTTTACTAGCCATAGATTCATCAAAATAAGCAAACAACACACGAAAAACAGAATCTGTCAAAAACAGAACAGTCTGTAGTAATCTGTAGCTAGCGCAAGATCTGGAACCCCAAAAATTCTAAAATAAATTTCGGGACGTGAGGAATTTACCTATTAATCATCTGCAAAAAGAATTAACTAAATAGCACTTTCCAAATAAAAATGACAGAAGTTCTCGTGAGCGCTAAAGTTTCTGTTTTTTACAGCAAGTTCAACAAGACTTTCCCCAAGTCTTCCCAACGGTTCTACTTGGCACAAACACTAATTAAACACAAAAAACACAACCAAAACAGAGGCTAAATAATTTATTTATTACTAAACAGGATCAAAAAGCAAGGAATAAAAATAAAATTGGGTTGCCTCCCAACAAGCGCTATCGTTTAACGCCCCTAGCTAGGCATAAAAGCGAGGATTGATCTAGGTATTGCCATCCTTGGTAGGCAATTCATAAGTGTCTCTCATGATAGTTTCATATGGCAATTTTATTTTCTTTATTGGAAAGTGTTCCATGCCCTTTTTTAATGGAAATTGAAATCTAATATTCCCTTCCTTCATATCAATAATCGCACCAACCGTTCTAAGGAAAGGTCTACCAAGAATAATAGGGCAAGAAAGATTGCAATCTATATCAAGAACAATGAAATCTACGGGCACATAATTTCTATTTGCAACAATAAGAACATCATTAATCCTTCCCATAGGTTTCTTAATAGTAGAATCCGCAAGATGCAAGTTTAGAGAGCAATCATCAAAATTACAGAAATCTAGCAAATCACACAAAGTCTTGGGAATAGTAGAGACACTAGCACCCAAATCACACAAAGCATAAAACTCATGATCTTTAATTTTAATTTTAGTAGTTGGTTCCCACTCATCATAGAGTTTTCTAGGGATAGAAACTTTCAACTCAAGTTTTTCTTCATAAGATTGCATCAAGGCATCAACAATATGTTCGGTGAAGGCTTTCTTTTGACTATAAGCATGTGGAGAATTTAGCACAGATTGCAACAAGGAAACACAATCACTTAAAGAGCTACTTTCATAATTAAATTCCTTGAAATCCAATATAGTGGGTTTAGCAACATCTAGATTTTTATTTCTTTCAATCCCACTTTCATCAATTTCATCATAAAGATCTAAATACTCTGAATTTTTAGAATGCCTTCTAGGTAAAGGAAGATCATATTCATTTTCATCAAGATTCATATTGCAAAACAAATATTTAATAGGAGACACATCAATAACTTTTAGATCTTCATCTTGATTTTCATAGGAATTGGAAGTACACGCTTTAATAAAGGCATCTTTGGAAGCACGCATCCTAGCGGTTCTTTCCTTGCACTCATCAATGGAAATTCTCATGGCTTTGAGAGACTCATTGATATCATGCTTAGGAGGAATAGATCTAAGCTTTAAAGAATCAACCTCAAGAGAAATTCTATCAATGTTCCTAGCCAAATCATCAACTTTAAGCAATTTCTCTTCAAGCAAAGCATTAAAATTATTTTGTGAATTCATAAACTCTTTAACACTATTCTCAAATTCAGAGGGCATCTTATTATAATTTCCATAAGAGTTGTTGTAGGAATTCCCATAATTATTAGAAGGATCACTAGTATATGGCCTAGGATTAAAATTCCCTCTATAAGCGTTGTTACCAAAATTATTCCTACCAACAAAATTCACATCCATAGATTCATTGTTATTCTCAATCAAAGTAGACAAAGGCATATCATTAGGATCAGAAGAAACACTCTTAGTAGCAAATAATTTCATAAGTTCATCCATCTTTCCACTCAAAACATTGATTTCTTCTATTGCATGCACTTTTTTATTAGAAGATCTTTCAGTATGCCATTGAGAATAATTAACCATAATATTATCTAGGAGTTTAGTAGCATCTCCTAAAGTGATTTCCATAAAAGTGCCTCCCGCGGCCGAATCTAAAAGATTTCTAGAAGCAAAATTCAATCCGGCATAAAAAATTTGTATAATCATCCACAAATTCAAACCATGAGTAGGGCAATTACGTATCATTAATTTCATTCTCTCCCAAGCTTGTGCAACATGTTCATGATCAAGTTGCTTAAAGTTCATAATATCGTTTTTAAGAGAGATGATCTTAGCAGGAGGGAAATACTTAGAGATAAAATCATCTTTGCACTTGTTCCAAGAATCAATACTATTTTAGGCAAAGACAAAAACCAAGCTTTAGCATGATCTCTAAGCAAAAAAGGAAATAGCTTCAATTTAACGACATCATTATCGACATATTTTTTATTTTGCATATCACATAAATCAACGAAGCTATTCAGATGAGTAGCGGCATCTTCACTAGGAAGGCCGGCGAATTGATCTTTCATAACAAGATTCAACAAAGCAATATTGATTTCACAAGATTCAGTATTGGCAAGAGGAGCAATCAGAGTGCTAAGGAAATCATTATTATTGGTATTGGTGAAGTCACACAATTTGGTAGTATCTTGAGCCATCGCGACAAACAAGCAATCCAACACACGGGCAAACAAAAGGCAAGCGGGCAAAAGGAGGCAAATAAAGAGGGAGGATAGAGAGAGAGAGAGGGCGAATAAAACGGCAAGGGTGAAGTGGGGGAGAGGAAAATGAGGGGCAAATGGCAAATAATGTAATGCGAGAGATAGGGATTGTGATGGGTACTTGGTATGTTCACTTTTTGCGTAGACTCCCCGGCAACGGCGCCAGAAATCCTTCTTGCTACCTCTTGAGCTTGCGTTGGATTTCCCCGAAGAGGAAGGGATGATGCAGCAGAGTAGCGTAAGTATTTCCCTCAGTTTTTGAGAACCAAGGTATCAATCCAGTAGGAGGCCACGCTCAAGTCCCTCGTACCTGCACAAAACGATAGCTACTCGCAACCAACGCGATTAGGGGTTGTCAATCCCTTCACTGTCACTAACGAGAGTGAGATCTGATAGATATAATATTTTTGGTATTTTTGGTATAGAGATGCAAAGTGAAAAATAAAAGGCAAAGTAAAAAAGCAAAGCAAGATTAAAGTGATGGTGATTAATATGATGAGAATAGACCCGGGGGCCATAGGTTTCACTTGTGGCTTCTCTCTAGAGCATAAGTATTCTATAGTGGGTGAACAAATTACTGTTGAGCAATTGACAGAATTGAGCATAGTTATGAGAATATCTAGGCATGATCATGTATATAGGCATCATGTCCGTGACAAGTAGACCGAAACGATTCTGCATCTACCACTATTACTCCACTCATCGACCGCTATCCAACATGCATCTAGAGTATTAAGTTAAAAACAGAGTAACGCTTTAATCAAGATGACATGATGTAGAGAGATAAATTCATGCAATATGAAATAAACCCCATCTTGTTATCCTCGGTGGCAACGATGCAATACGTGCCTTGCTGCCCCTTCTGTCACTGGGAAAGGACACCGCAAGATCGAACCCAAAGCTAAGCACTTCTCCCATGGCAATAACTACCAATCTAGTTGGCCAAACCAAACGGATAATTCGAAGAGACTTGCAAAGATAACCAATCATACATAAAATAATTCAAAGAAGATTCAAATATTATTCATAGATAGACTTGATCATAAACCCAGAATTCATCGGTCTCAACAAACACACCGCAAAAAGAAGAAGATTACATCGAATAGATCTCCACAAGAGAGGGGGAGAACTTTGTATTGAGATGCAAAAAGAGAGAAGAAGCCATCTAGCTACTAACTATGGACCCGAAGGTCTGAGGTAAACTACTCACACTTCATCGGAGAGGCAATGATGATGTAGAAGCCCTCCGTGATGAGGCCCTCTCCGGCGGAGCTCTGGAACAGGCCCCAAGATGGGATCTCATGGATACAGAAAGTTGCGGTGGTGGAATTAGGTTTTTGGCTCCTGTCCTGATCGTTTGGGGGTACGTAGGTATATATAGGAGGAAGGAGTACGTCGGTGGAGCACCGAGGGGCCCACGAGGCAGGGGGGCGCGCCCCTACCCTCGTGACCGCCTCTTTGATTCCTTGGAGTAGGGTCCAAGTCTCCTGGATCACGTTCGGTGAGAAAATCACATTCCCGAAGGTTTTATTCCGTTTGGACTTCGTTTGATATTCTGTTTCTCTGAAATACTGAAATAGGCAAAAAACAACAATTCTGGGTGGGCCTCCGGTTAATAGGTTAGTCCCAAAAATAATATAAAAGTGGAAAATAAAGCCCAATATAGTCCAAATCAGTAGATAATATAGCATGGAGCAATCGAAAATTATAGATACGTTGGAGACGTATCACATACCTATCTATTATGGCATTTCCATAGCCAGTCCGAGATATATTGCCATGCAACTTTCCACCATTCCATTTACTATGACACGCTCCATCATTGTCATATTGCTATGCATGATCATGTAGTTGACATCGTATTTGTGGCAAAGCCACCGTTCATAATTCTTTCATACATGTCACTCATGAGTCATTGCATATCCCGGTACACCGCCGGAGGCATTCACATAGAGTCATGTTTTGTTCTAAGTATCGAGTTGTAATTCTTGAGTTGTAAGAAAATAAAAGTGTGATGATCATTATTATTAGAGCATTGTCCTAGTGAGGAAAGGATGATGGAGACTATGATTCCCCCACAAGTCGGGATGAGACTCCGGACGAAAATAAATAAATAAAAGAGGCCAAAGAAGCCCAAATAAAAAAAGAAAAGAGGCCATAAAAAAAGAGAAGGCCCAAATAAAAAAATAAAAAAATTGAGAGAAAAAGAGAGAAGGGGCAATGCTACTATCCTTTTACCACACTTGTGCTTCAAAGTAGCACCATGATCTTCATGATAGAGAGTCTCCTATGTAATCACTTTCATATACTAGTGGGAATTTTTCATTATAGAACTTGGTTTGTATATTCCAATGACGGGCTTCCTCAAAATGCCCTAGGTCTTCATGAGCAAGCAAGTTGGATGCACACCCACTTAGTTTCTTTTTGAGCTTTCATATACTTATAGCTCTAGTGCATCCGTTGCATGGCAATCCCTACTCACTCACATTGATATCTATTGATGGGCGTCTCCATAGCCCGTTGATACGCCTAATTGATGTGAGACTATCTTCTCCCTTTTTGTCTTCTCCACAACCACCACTCTATTCCACCTATAGTGCTATATCCATGGCTCATGCTCATGTATTGCGTGAAGATTGAAAAAGTTTGAGAACATCAAAAGTATGAAACAATTGTTTGGCTTGTCATCAGGGTTGTGCATGATTTAAATATTTTGTGTGGTGAAGATAGAGCATAGCCAGACTATATTATTTTGTAGGGATAGCTTTCTTTGGCCATGTTATTTTGAGAAGACATGATTGCTTAGTTAGTATGCTTGAAATATTATTGTTTTTATGTCAATATTAAACTTTTGTCTTGAATCTTATGGATCTGAATATTCATGCCACAATTAAGAAGAATTACATTGAAATTATGCCAAGTAGCACTCCGCATCAAAAATTCTGTTTTTATCATTTACCTACTCAAGGACGAGCAGGAATTAAGCTTGGTGATGCTGATACGTCTCCAACGTATCTATAATTTTTTATTTCTCCATGCTATATTATCTACTATTTTGGATGTTTATGTGCTTTATTATACACTTTTATATCATTTTTGGGACTAACCTATTAACCCAGAGCCCAGTGCCAGTTTCTGTTTTTACCTTGTTTTAGGGTTTCGAAGAAAAGGAAAATCAAACGGAGTCCAATTGACCTGAAACTTCACGGAACTCATTTTTGGAAGGAAAGAAGCCCAGAAGACTTGAAGTGCAAGTAAGGGTAGCTTCGAGCAGGCCACGAGGTAGGGGGGCGTGCCCACCCCCCTAGGGCGCACCCTCCACCCTCGTGGGCCCCTCGTGGCCCCCTGACATATTTCTTCCGCCTATATATATCTCCATATACCCTAAAAACATTCGAGAGCATCGGGAGTTCCGCCGCCACAAGCCTCCGTAGCCACCGAAAGCCAATCTAGACCCGTTCCGGCACCCTGCCGGAGGGGGCAATCCCTCTCTGCTGGCCATCTTCATCATCCCGGTGCTCTCCATGACGAGGAGTGAGTAGTTCTCCCTCGGGGTCGAGGGTATGTACCAGTAGCTATGTGTTTGATCTCTCTCTCATGTTCTTGAGGTGATATGATCTTGATGTATCGCAAGCTTTGCTATTATAGTTGGATCCTATGATGTTTTCTCCCCCTCTACTCTCTTGTAATGGATTGAGTTTCCCCTTTGAAGTTATCTTATCGGATTGAGTCTTTAAAGATTTGAGAACACTTGATGTATGTCTTGCCATGCGTATCTGTGGTGACAATGGGATATCACGTGATTCACTTGATGTATGTTTTGGTGATCAACTTGCGGGTTCCGCCCATGAACCTATGCATAGGGGTTGGCACACGTTTTCATCGTGATTCTCCGGTAGAAACTTTGGGGCACTCTTTGAGGTTCTATGTGTTGGTTGAATAGATGAATCTGAGATTGTGTGATGCATATTGTATAATCATACCCACGGATACTTGAGGTGATATTGGAGTATCTAGGTGACATTAGGGTTTTGGTTGATTTGTGTCTTAAGGTGTTATTCTAGTACGAACTCTAGGGCTGTTTGTGACATTTATAGGAATATCCCAACGGATTGATTGGAAAGAATAACTTTGAGGTGGTTTCGTACCCTACCATAATCTCTTCGTTCGTTCTCCGCTATTACTGACTTTGGAGTGACTCTTTGTTGCATGTTGAGGGATAGTTATGTGATCCAATTATGTTATCATTGTTGAGGGAACTTGCACCAGCGAAAGTATGAACCCTAGGCCTTATTTCCACGCATTGCAATACCGTTTGCGCTCACTTTTATCATTAGTTACCTTGCTGTTTTTATATTTTCAGATTACAAAAACTATTATCTATCATCCATATACCACTTGTATCACCATCTCTTCGCCGAACTAGTGCACCTATACAATTTACCATTGTATTGGGTGTGTTGGGGACACAAGAGACTCTTTGTTATTTGGTTGCAGGGTTTCTTGAGAGAGACCATCTTCATCCTACGCCTCCTACGGATTGATAAACGTTAGGTCATCCACTTGAGGGAAATTTGCTACTGTCCTACAAACCTCTACACTTGGAGGCCCATCTACAAGAAGAAGGTTGTGTAGTAGACATCAGCCGCCATTACAGTTTGGTTAACTTCAAATAGCCAGTTGGAAGGAACCATTGGCCGAGTTGCTGACATGGCTCATACGGGATCATTTATAACCCGCCACAGTCACCTCAACCTTTTGTGGATTCACATCATGCTATCAACACTAATGATATACAACTTGTGCCGGTTTATATCACGGTCAAATATGGAGAATCTTAAGCCAACTCCTCAAGTCACCTTGAGACTCGGGGGCTACAATGATATGACTCAGCAAATGTTGCTAGTTTTCAGTGAAGTCAAGAACCCCAGGACGTTGGAGGGAAAGATAACATGGTCCTGGAGGCTACTACCATCTTGATGAAAATTTAAAGGCCGTCAAAAAATGTCCGGTTCAAAATGAAGAATGCTGGTTTACAATCCGGTTCAAGGACAATCTGTTCTCCTACAAAGCTTTGAAGCTCTCAAATCCGGTTTAAGAATTTCTGGTTCAAAAAGAATTAATCTCTCGCAAGTTCGAGTTTAAAGGCCATCAGAAAATTTCCGGCTGAAAATGAAGATTCCGGTTTAAAATCCGATTTAAGAGGAAACTATCTCTTGCAAAGCTCTAACGCTCTCAATATCCGGTTCAAAATCCCGGTTCAAGAAGAATTTATCTCTTGCAAAAAGTTAAAGGTTGCCGAAGTGGACCTGCTGCCATGATGCGCGGTTCAAACATGGGCATCCTGCCTTATTGGCTTATCATATTATTGATCACGTGGGGGCTTCTGTTTATAAAGCAGGGTTCCGTTTACCCATTGATCCGGCTTATAAAGCCATATATATAAAAAATCACTTGGGAGCTTGGTCGTATTCGAACCATAGCTATACCTCTTGATCGGCGTAAGGCCACTAGGGAAATCACTTGGGGGCTTGGTCGTATTCGAACCATAGCTACACCTCTTGATCAGCATAAGGCCACCATGGAAATCACTTGGGGGCCAAAGAGGGTGTTGCAAAAGCACAACTCAAACATAGGCACCCACTGAGCACAGCTCAAAATATTGCCCGGGGGCTATTTGCTTCTCAAAAAACAAAGAGTCTACACCCTTGTAATAGGCTATCAAGCCAGGCTTGGAAGCCAGGTGTATTCACCTAAAACCCCGGGTTATCCTGCCTTTTTAAGTAAGCCACTCTGCTACCTCTTTTAGCACTGTGTTTGTTTTCCCCGAAGAGGAAGGGAAGATGCAGCAAAGTAGCGTAAGTATTTCCCTCAGTTTTTGAGAACCAAGGTATCAATCCAGTAGGAGGCTACGCGCGAGTCCCTCGTACCTGCACAAAACAAATAAATCCTCGCAACCAACGCAAATAGGGGTTGTCAATCCCTATAAGGCCACTTACGAGAGTGAGATTTGATAGATATGATAAGATAATATTTTTGGTATTTTTATGATAAAGATGCAAAGTAAAGTAAAGGGAAAATAAATAGCAAAGTAAACAACTAAGTAGTAGGAGATTGATATGATAAAGATAGACCCGGGGGCCATAGGTTTCACTAGTGGCTTCTCTCGAGAGCATACGTATTCTACGGTGGGTGAACAAATTACTGTTGAGCATTTGATAGAATTGAGCATAATTATGAGAATATCTAGGCATGATCATGTATATAGGCATCATGTCCGAGACAAGTAGACCGACTCCTGCCTACATCTACTACTATTACTCCACTCATTGACCGCTATCCAGCATGCATCTAGAGTATTAAGTTAAAAACAGAGTAACGCCTTAAGCAAGATGACATGATGTAGAGGGATAGACTCATGCAATATGAAGAAAACCCCATCGTGTTATCCTCGATGGCAACAATACAATACGTGCCTTGCTGCCCTTACTGTCACCGGGAAAGGACACCGCAAGATTGAACCCAAAGCTAAGCACCTCTCCCATTGCAAGAAAGATCAATCTAGTAGGCCAAACCAAACTGATAATTCGAAGAGACTTGCAAAGATAACCAATCATACATAAAATAATTCAGAGAAGATTCAAATATTGTTCATAGATAGATTTGATCATAAACCCACAATTCATCGGTCTCAACAAACACACTGCAAAAAGAAGATTACATTGAATAGATCTCCACAAGAGAGGGGGAGAACATTGTATTGAGATCCAAAAAGAGAGAAGAAGCCATCTAGCTACTAACTATGGACCCGTAGGTCTGAGATAAACTACTCACACTTCATCGGAAGGGCTATGTTGTTGATGAATAAGCCCTCCGTGATCGATGCTCCCTCTGGCGGAGCTCCGTAACAGGCCCCAAGATGGGATCTCGTGGATACAGAAAATTACGGCGGTGGAATTAGGGTTTTGGCTCCTGTTCTGATCGTTTGGGGTACGTGGATATATATAGGAGGAAGAAGTACGTCGGTGGAGCAACAGGGGGCCCACGAGGGTGGAGGGCGCGCCTGGGGGGGGGGGGTAGGCGCGCCCCCTACCTCGTGGCCTCCTGTTACATGTCTTGACGTAGGGTCCAAGTCTCCTGAGTTGTATTCGATGAGAAAATCACGTTCCCGAAGGTTTCATTCCGTTTGGACTCCGTTTGATATTCCTTTTCTTCGAAACCCTAAAACAGGCAAAAAACAACAATTCTGGGCTGGGCCTCCGGTTAATAGGTTAGTCCCAAAAATAATATAAAAGTGGATAATAAAGCCCAATAATGTTCTAAAACAGTAGATAATATAGCATGGAGCAATAAAAAATTATAGATACGTTGGAGACGTATCACACTCCGTCCAGGTAATCCTGGTATGACCCGCCGAACGTTTGACAAGTCAATCTCATAGACCCTGAACTTGTCAAAGTTAAAACGACGATTGGTTAATTTGAGGTCCATCTTAAAAGGCTTTGTAAAATGGTTTAACTCAGTGGCCTGGCAGCCCATGAAAAGCCTCACATATTCTTTTTATGCTTTTATTTGCCAAGTTTTTTCTCCTTTGATGAGGTTCATAATATCTTATGATAAACTGATGTTTATTAACTCGGCCTGGCTTTCGACTATAAGTCGCCAGTATGATGATGAATTATCTGGTGTTTATTAAACCGGCCTGGCTTAGGACTATAAGTCGCCAGTATATATCTGGATTGCGCCATTGGAATCATGCGCTCATAAATCATTGGATTATATTACTCAAATCTTCAAATAGCCAACATGGCTGGATTTTATTATGGTTATCAATAATCAGTATTATGATGAAGGTTTTCAAAGTCGCTTTAGCGCAATGGCTATCATATTATCAATGGATATGATTTATTCTACAATTGAAGGAATAGTCCCGAGTCGCTGCAGGCTTACGACCCGGCACTTGGGGGCTACATTATTCAAGTTGAGATTACATAAAATATGCAAGTCTCATGTCGCTGCAACCATGCACCATGACACTTGGGGGCTAATGCAAAGTCATTTTTTGCTCACCTTATTGAAGACCCGACTCATCACAGTGTAATGAGCCGGCCCTTGGGGGCTACCAATTGCTTCTGTCAAAAAATTTAAGGTACACGAACTTTAATCGATTATATTGAAAGGTTTATTGCTCAGTTGATAAAGCACAAAGCTCCTAACCTTGTGGACGTGGGTTCAAGCCCCATGATGGGGGTTACATCATATGATGTTATTTTCATTGAAGTATATATAAAGTCCCAGCTCAATATTATCTTACTGAGCCAGCCTTTGGGGGCTACACGTTGCTGTTCAAATCTACATGATCATATTTATAAAGTCCCTACTCATTATTGTATAATGACGCAACCCTTGGGGGCTACACTGGTTGAAGTTTTTTGAGCATCAGGCAATTACAAGTCCCAGGTTGCTGCAAGCATGACAACCCGACACTTGGGGGCTACATAATATGGAATATTCAGTTGTGACTAGTGACTGAGATGAACAATCTGGATTTCTTCAAGGTTGCAACATTTATATTGAAACAAGTCTTAAGCTATCACTATGTTCTCCTCTTAAGACTTGGTGGCTATAGGTAATATGCATATAAAGGAGGAACATCTTCAAAATTCTCAGTTTTGGGCAAATCAGGAAGATTAATTGTGTGACCCAGTGTTGGCAACAATCATAACCCGGTGTCTATAAACGGTCATGACCCGGGATCATCAGTTTTATAACCCGACAATTTTGGCAATGATAAACCGGCAAGTTCTACATTTTCAAACCGGCTGATATCAGTTGAATATTTGAAGACCAATATTTTTGTCAAATCATAGCATTGAAGGACGATTCAAATGTATTCTTTATTTGCAAAATATCTTCTGCAAGCAAATTGATTATGAAGCTGGTCTATTGACTCGGATTTTTCAGAAGGAAGAAATGACAAGGACTTAAGGATGATCAAGTGCCGATTTATAAGAATATTTTAACCAGAGCACAACCCGACAAATTTGTTCTTGTGTTTATGTTGCAGATCAGTTTTAACATGGATGAATCCAAATTAAACTGGGGGCTAATGTCGGGGATATACCCCGCGGTGTAACCCGGCCGGACTTGGCGACTCACTAAGTGACCCGCCCGAGCCTGGCGATTCATGGGTGACCCGGCGAGCGGGTCAGAGGAACAACAAGACTCGGTGGCCTAGACGACGGTTTATGGAAGTCCGGTTCATGTTATGGTGGGTCGGTTTATGAGGAAAGCACAAGGAATATTCTCCTACAAAGGAAGCAATACTAGGACTCCATTTGTAATAGAGTAATCCTAATCCAACTAGGACTAGTCATGTAAACCGCCCCTTCAACATATATAAGGAGGGGCAGGGCTCCCCAAAGGGGGACAGAAAAAGAAGGAAATAATCGCCAAGGCTAGACACAACTAAAGGGGAGCCGGGTTATGCGGCGACTCTCTCATGAGCATAATGAGATCTAGCCACAAACAACATGTAGGGCTATTATCGGATGATGTTTCCCGGGGCCCGAAGCTATCTAAATCCTTATCTTGTGTTGCGTCTCTCGATTCCGCTCAACCCCTCTCAAGCTACTACAAAGATGTGTTGGCCTCACGACTAAGTCCTCACACTAGGACATCTGCCGTGACAATTCCACGTCAACCTGCAAAGCCAAACTGTGAGTATGAATATAGATTCAAGAGGATGAGTTTGGCTGCAGATTTGAGGATCCCGGAGACTCGATCATCCTTTTACGATGGTGAGCCTATGCCTTGGAAGATGGACGACAAGCCTACATCATCAACAACTCCACCATAACCACCCCCGAGGAAAGAGATATAAACACACGGGTATGGGCACTCCCCTTGGCAACTGCCAAGCTTGGTGGAGGTGCCCCGGTATCGTATCACCATCACACTTTTATCTTTACCGTTTTTCTTAGTTCGATCCTTTTGGTAATATCTTGATCCAGTAGAATAAAGTTTTAGTATGATTTAGTTTTGAGTTTTGCTTTATGATCCTTCTATGTAATCGAGTCCGTGAGCTATATATAATAAAGATTATTTATGAGTCAAGGGCCTGATTATCTTGCCATGATCTGGAGGGAATAAAAATAAAAGAGAAGAGAAAGAACAAAAAGAAATAAAGAGATCATATGGATCTTATGGAGAGTAATGACTGATGAAGCTATGTACCTAGGGTAGGGTCATGGATCTGTCCAACATACCCTCCCCAAGGACATATCTACAAAGAATCAGAAGCAGTCAAAGAGAAACCATCATCCACTCGACCATGAAGACACTCGACCACCAGAAGATGAGAAGCCCTTCACTCCGCAACGGTAGGGGTTTAAACCATAGCTTTATGGACATTTATAGCACTTTACTTCGAACGTTACCAGTAACGCTCCTCCTTTATGAACATTGAACCCTGTGTAATGGAGGGGAGCTGGGGTCCTCGCGCACTCTATATAAGCCACCCATCTCCTCTGGGACAAGGGTTCACATCTTTTGTAAACTCACACACACATATAATCCAGTCGACTGCCTCAGGGCACCGAGACGTAGGGTTGTTACTTCCTCCGAGAAGGGCCTGAACTCGTAAAACTCGTGTGTACAACTACTCCATAGCTAGGATCTTGCCTCATCATACCTACCCCCCATTCTACTGTCAGTCTTAGATCCACGACAGTTGGCGCCCACCGTGGGGCAGGTGTCTTAGCGACTTGTTGGAGAAGTTGCAATTTTTCCAATCCCCTTCATCATGGTTTCAGGCGGAGGCTTGGCTGAGGGCACGAGATCCGTCTCGGCGCGCTCGTGTTTGTCATCGACGACTCCGCTTGGCTTCAGGAGGCTCCGCTCGACGTCGACGCGCTCCCTGCCTACGGGGTGACGCACTTTCGCGTGTGCGTCCGCGACGTCCTTCTGCGGCAACCGTCGACCCAGTATCAGTCGGCTCCAACAGCTTTCCCCCTTCCTACGGCCCGCCGGAGCAAACGTTCCGGTTGGTCGAGACTTCAGCGGTGGGTGAGGCATGCAGTGGCCTGCTAGTCGGCCACCCCTCAAGTCGCGGCGATCGAGCCCGACGAAACTCTCTACGGCCCGTTCGATCTGTCGACTAGCTCCGTAGAGACCGCATTCGAGTGCGACAGCAGTGACCCAATGGCTGAAGTTCTAGTGGTCAATGGACCATGCAGCCCTCCTGGCTTCACCCGTGAAGACGGAGGCGACGGGAACGGCGATCCGTCGCGCGTTCATGAAGAGTACCACCCCGAACCCCTCTCTTCGCAGCAGAGGGAGGAACTTCGCCGCTGGAACATGGATGCACTGCATACTCCTATAGTTGGAGAAACCCCTGAGGCCCAGGCCTTGGAGCAAGCACGCTTGGCCAACTTGGCCGAGCGCACTCGACTGGAGAACCTCCAGCGCGCACTCGACGATCGCGCTCGGCAGCGTGCTCCCGAATCCAGTCGATGCCAACTTTTTCCTCCTCCGAGTTAGGTATACCGAACCCCGATCCAGAATCTAGCAGCTGCTGCCAGGATAGCGGAGTCGATTCAACCTTCCCAGTCGGAAGCTGGCCGAGGTCTGGTGCAAATCCAAGCCTTGCTCCGGGCGGCAGGAGAACATAATACGGTTGTATCCCAGTCGCAGAATAGGATCCATAGCAGGTCCGTGGTTGCGGACACAGTTCAGTTGGACCATAGCCCAAGATCGCCCTCGAGGCGTGAATGTTGGAAATATGCCCTAGAGGCAATAATAAAATGGTTATTATTATATTTCTTTGTTCATGATAATTGTCTATTGTTCATGCTATAATTGTGTTATCCGGAAATCATAATACATGTGTGAATACATAGACCACAACACGTCCCTAGTGAGCCTCTAGTTGACTAGCTCGTTGATCAAAAGATAGTCATGGTTTCCTGACTATGGACATTGTATGTCATTGATAATGGGATCACATCATTAGGAGAATGATGTGATGGACAAGACCCAATCCTAAGCATAGCTCAAAGATTGTGTAGTTCGTTTGCTGTAGCTTTCCTGAATGTCAAGTATCATTTCCTTAGACCATGAGATTGTGCAACTCCCGGATACCGTAGGAGTGCCTTGGGTGTACCAAACGTCACAACGTAACTGGGTGACTATAAAGGTACATTACAGGTATCTCCGAAAGTGTCTGTTGGGTTGGCACGAATTGAGACTGGGATTTGTCACTCCGTATGACGGAGAGGTATCTCTGGGCCCACTCGGTAATGCATCATCATAATGAGCTCAATGTGATCAAGTGGTTGATCACGGGATCATGCATTACGGTACGAGTAAAATGACTTGCCGGTAACGAGACTGGACAAGGTATTGGGATACCGACGATCGAGTCTCGGGCAAGTAACGTACCGATTGACAAAGGGAATTGTATACGGATTGATTGAATCCTCGACATCGTGGTTCATCCGATGAGATCATCGAGGAGCATGTGGGAGCCAACATGGGTATCCAGATCCCGCTGTTGGTTATTGACCGGAGAGTCGTCTCGGTCATGTCTGCATGTCTCCCGAACCCGTAGGGTCTACACACTTAAGGTTCGGTGACGCTAGGGTTGTTAGGAAGACTTGTATTTGATTACCGAATGTTGTTCGGAGTCCCGGATGAGATCCCGGACGTCACGAGGAGTTCCGGAATGGTCCGGAGGTGAAGATTTATATGCAGGAAGTTGGCATACGGTCACCGGAAAGGTTCGGGGGCATATTGGTATTGTACCGGGGCCACCGGAGGGGTTCCGGGGGTCCACCGGGAGGGGCCACCTCTCTCGGGGGGCCTAATGGGCTGTAGAGGAAAGGGGAACCAGCCCTACATGGGCTGGCCGCATCCCCCCCTTGGGCCCATGCGCCTAGGGTTGGGGGGGAACCCTAAAGGGGGCGCCCCCCTTGCTTGGGGGGCAAGCCCCCTCCCCTTGGCCGCCGCCCCCCCTCTAGATCTCATCTAGAGGGGGCCGGCCCCCCTTCCTCCTTCCCCTTTAAATAGAGGGGCGAGGGGAGGACTGCACACAACATCCAAGGCGCAACCCCTCCCCTCCCCAACACCTCTCCTCCTCCGTAAGAGCTTGGCGAAGCCCTGCCGGAGTACTGCAGCTTCACCACCACCACGCCGTCGTGCTTCTGTTGAAGCCCTCTTCCTCAACCTCTCCCTCCTCCTTGCTGGATCAAGGCGCGGGAGACGTCCTCGTTTTGTACGTGTGTTGAACGCGGAGGTGCCGTCCGTTCGGCGCTAGGATCTTCGGTGATTTGGATCAAGACGAGTACGACTACATCAACCTCGTTCTCTTGAACGCTTCCGCTCGTGATCTACAAGGGTATGTAGATGCACTCCTCTCTCCCTCGTTGCTAGATGACTCCATAGATTGATCTTGGTGATGCGTAGAAAATTTTAAAATTCTGCTACGCTCCCCAACAGTGAAGGACGTGGAGATCGACGAGATCAGTACAGGAACCATGAGCAGTATGATCACCGAGTCAATCGTGATGATCGTCGTTGAGTGCCCACTCCTTCCCCAAGGAGTGGATCGTACGTGCCTCGGCAACATGAAGACAGATGCCCGCAGAGTGTTGGGCGAGGTATTCCAGTCGACCCCAGGGAGCCAGGCTTTGATGCGAGATCTATTCTCGTTCAGGGTTTGGTCAACAGAAACAGAGCTCACCGAGAAGGCCATGATAGAGGTCCGCAAACCAGTAACAGAGCGCATGTCTCAGGTCCAGAGTGCTTCAGCAGAGCTATCAGAGCTGCAGTGATTCCCCCCAAGTTTAGGTTGACGACTGGAGTCAGTAAGTTCACTGGTGAGTCCAAGCCTGACACTTGGCTTGAACACTACCGAGTGGCTGTCCAGATTGGTGGCGGCAATGATGAAGTGGCCATGAAACACCTTCCTCTGATGTTGGAGGGCTCGGCTCGAGCATGGCTGAATCAGTTAACACCTGGCAGTATTTATACCTGGGAAGATCTCGCGCGAGTGTTTGTTAGAACATTTGAGGGCACTTGCAAATAGCCGACAGGTTTGACAGAATTACAGTGTTGTGTTCAGAAACCGAATGAAACTTTAAGGGATTATATCCAGAGATGGATCACCCTGCATCACACGATAGAGGATGTGTCAGATCATCAGGCAATTTGTGCCTTTAAGGAAGGTGTCAGGTATCGGGAGCTGAATATGAAATTCGGCCGGACAGGGAATATGACTCTAGCTCGGATGATGGAGATTGCCACCAAGTATTCCAATGGTGAAGAAGAAGAACGACTCCGAAGTGGCAAGCACAAATCAGTCGCCCACGAAGCCGGAGGAGGAAACTCCGGTCGGAAACAGAAGCACAAGATCGAGCCAGCTGCTCCTGGTGAAGCCTTGGCTGTGGTTCAAGGAAAGTTCAAGGGGAAGCCCAAAGGGCCGTGGAACCCCAAGAAAGTAAAAGATCAAGATGGAAATGACATGTTGGATCTGCCGTGCCACATTTACACCAAAAAAGATGAAGAGGTTAATTTCATTTACCCGAAGCACACCACTCGGCAGTGTCGGATCCTAATTCAGCAATTCTGAGAGAAACAACCCAAGGAGAAGGAGAAGGAAGTAGACAAGGCTAAGGATGAGGAAGGGGATGATGATGGTTATCCCCACGTGAATTCCACTCTGATGATTTTTGCTGACATTGAGAGCAAAAGTCGATTGAAAGTCATCAACAGAGAAGTGAACATGGTCGCTCCGGTGACACCCAGTTACCTGAAATGGTCACAGAGCGCCATTACATTCGACTAGTCTGATCATCCAGCACACATAGCCACCCCCGGGAGGCAAGCACTGGTGGTCGACCCGGTGGTCGAAGGCACTCGACTGTCAAAGGTCCTGATGGACGATGGCAGTGGCCTGAACATACTGTATGCATAGACGTTGAAGGGAATGGGCATTCCGATGTCCAGACTTAGTGAAAGCAATATGAGTTTCCATGGGGTCATTCCAGGCAAGAAGGCTGCATTCCTCGGTCAGATTGCGCTCGACGTGGTTTTCGGTGATTCCAAAAATTACCGCAAAGAAAAGTTGACATCTGAAGTTGTGGATTTCCAGAGTGCTTATCACGCCATTCTGGGCAGGTCAGCTTATGCACGTTTTATGGCTCGACCATGTTACGTGTACCTCAGAAGATGCCTGGTCCCAAAGGGGTGATCACTATCTCTGGTAATCGAAAGAAGGCAGAAGAGTGCTTCCAGAAGGGCTCAAAGATCGCCGATGCTCAGATGGCCGTGGTTGAATTGCAAGAGTACCAGAAAAACACAGATCCGAGTGATTTGTTGCGAGCCAAGAAGCCAACCACAGATTCAGCATTCCAGTCGTCTGGCGAAACGAAGTCGATTCACATTCACCCGATAGACCCCCATGCTGCTCCGACTCACATTTCAACCACACTCGACTCCAAATAGGAAGAAGCGCTCATCCAGTTCCTCCGTGAGAACTGGGACATCTTTGCATGGAAGCCTTCTGACATGCCGGGTGTTCCCAGGGGACTGGCTGAGCATCGTTTGCGAGTCGACCCAAAAGTGAAACCAGTCAAAGAACGTCTTCGATGGTCCGCCGTACAGAAGAGAAAGGCAATCGGTGAAGAGGTGGCTCGGCTTTTGGCAGCTGAGTTTATCCGAGAGATTTACCACTCTGAGTGGTTAGCTAATGTTGTCATGGTCCCAAAGAAGGACGACTCACTTCGCATGTGCATTGATTTCAAGCATATCAATTGGGCCTGTCCGAAAGATCACTTTCCTCTCCCTCGCATCGACCAGATAGTCGACTCGACTGCAGGGTGCGAGCGTTTGTCCTTTTTGGACGCCTACTGAAAGATCGTGGATGTCGCCTAGAAGGGGGGTGAATAGGCGCTTTTAAAATAATTACGTTTTAGGCTTGAACAAATGCGGAATAAACCTAGCGGTTAATTTGTCAAGCACAAAACCTACAAGAACTAGGCTCACCTATGTGCACCAACAACTTATGCTAAGCAAGATAAACTACTAGGTGATAGCAAGATATATGACAAGAAACAATAGGGCTATCACATGGTAAAGCGCATAAGTAAAGATCTCGGGTAAGAGATAACCGAGGCACGCGGAGACGACGATGTATCCCGAAGTTCACACCCTTGCGGATGCTAATCTCCGTTTGGAGCAGTGTGGAGGCACAATGCTCCCCAAGAAGCCACTAGGGCCACCGTAATCTCCTCACGCCCTCGCACAATGCAAGATGCCGTGATTCCACTAAGGGACCCTTGAGGGCGGTCACCGAACCCGTACAAATGGCAACCCTTGGGGGCGGTCACCGAACCCGTACACTTTGGCAACCCTTGAGGGCGGTCACCGGTACCCGTCAAATTGCTCGGGGCGATCTCCACAACCTAATTGGAGACCCCGACGCTTGCCCGGAGCTTTACACCACAATGATTGAGCTCCAAACACCACCAACCGTCTAGGGCGCCAAGGCACCCAAGAGGAACAAGCTCTAGGGTGCCCAAACACCCAAGAGTAATAAGCTTCTCAAACTTCACTTCCACGTATCACCGTGGAGAACTCAAACCGATGCACCAAATGCAATGGCAAGGGCACACGGAGTGCCCAAGTCCTTCTCTCCCAATCCCACCAAAGAAACTAATGTTAGGGAAGAAAATGATAGGAAGAACGAAAGAAGAACACGAAGAACTCCAAGATCTAGATCCAAGGGGTTCCCTTCACTTAGAGGAGAAAGTGATTGGTGGAAACGTGGATCTAGATCTCCTCTCTCTTTTCCCTCAAGAACTAGCAAGAATAATTGGAGGGACTGAGAGTTAGCAAGCTCGAAGAAGGTCAACAATGGGGGAAGAACACGAGCTAAATAGATTAGGTTCATTGGGGAAGAAGACCCTCTTTTATAGGTGGGAAAAAATCCAACCGTTATGCTCACAGCCCGCACAGAGCGGTACTACCGCTCCAAGGAGCGGTACTACCGCTAGGGCGGAAGTACCCCTTTGAAAAACAACAGCGAGGAGGCAAAAGGCCAGAAGAACCGCCGGAGCGGTACTACCGCTCGTCCTCACGGTACTACCGCTTGACCTCACGGTACTACCGCAAATGGTAGCGGTACTACTGCTTGCGAGCAGTACTAAAAAAATACATCCGGGCCTACCACCGCAAAACTTGGGACGAGTTTTTGGTCCGGAGCGGTACTACCGCTGTAGGAGCCGCGGTAGTACTGCTCTGGAGCGGTAGTAAAAAATTACATCCGCTCCAATTCGCGGTAGTACCGCTGCAGCCTTTTCAGAACACCAAAACTGCCACAACTTTTGCAAACGGACTCCGAATTCGATGAAACCAAGTTTGTTGGAAAGCTAGCGACAAGGGCTAACACAATCTTCAAAGAAATATCAATAAGAAGCAAATGAGAAAATTCCCAGAATAAAATGGTGAGAACCCTTCCTCGGAAAAGACCGGTAAAACCTCCAACACCGAAAACATCATAGAAGATGCATGCGAACTCCGTTTTTGATGAACTCAAGCTTGTCATCAAGATGACCATAAGCTCTAAGACCCACAAAGAGAACCAAACAAGAACCAAGAAAGATGATGCAAGGATGCAATGGTTTGAGCTCTCTACTAACGATACGATCAAGCTACCAACTTGAGAGCCCCCCTTGATAGTACGGCAAACGATCCTATAACCCGGTCTCCAAACTACCACCATGAGACCGGTAAAATAGAAAACCTATCAAGGGCAAACCTTTGCCTTGCACATGGTCCACTTGAGCTAGATGATGACGATCTTGACTCCCTCAAGTTGGACCACCTTTCTTGATTGTGTTGGCTCGATGAAGACTAGATGATTGCTCCCCCATAGTCCACTATGGGTGAGCCACTCTTCGGCACATCTTCACAAGTCCATTGTCACCACAATGGACGGCAAGCTTCAAGCACTTGATCTCTTCGCGATGATCCACTTGAACGTGCACACGGCAATCTTGATGACGATCACCACTTGATGTCATCCTCTCCATGGGTTGAGTGATATCTTCCTCTTGACACAAGCCCATGAACACGTACCTAACCCCACGTAGAACTCTCACATAGACCATGGGTTAGTACACAAAGCACAATGGACAATGCTTACCAAACCATGGGATCACTTGATCCCTCTCGGTACATCTTCTACGCTTTGTGAGTTGATCAACTTGATTCACTCTTGACTTAGTCTTGATCAACCTTGAATCTTTCCAACTCTCTTCATTTGGATGATGTCTTGAAGGTAAATATGAATGATCACACAATCTTCTTCTTCAAGACATGCTTGCAATAAGCTCAACTCTCACATGACCAAGCTTTGGATAATTCCTTAATAGCACCTTGGTCAACACAAACTCTCCTTGAAACCAACACATGTACTCCAAGAAAAGCCTATGGACAAAACCTTCAAATATAACTCAAGGCAACCATTAGTCCATAGAGATTGTCATCAATTACCAAAACCAAACATGGGGGCACCGCATGTTCTTTCAATCTCCCCCATTTTGGTAATTGATGACAATCACTTTCAAGAGAGTTTATACAAGGAATTATGCATCACCATGCACTGCAACAACCAATAATGCATGCGAATGAGATGCAAAAGCTAAGGAAACACAAACCAAAGCTTCTCCACAAAACTCTATGAAACTTCTCCCCCATTGGCATCGGTTGCCAAAATGGGCGAAAAGCTTAGAGGGCCAATATGGATTGTGGTCCTCCATAAATTGTGTATTTCTCAACAAGAGAGTGGAATGCAATACACACATCCAACGGTAAATACTTGGAGGAAGACAAACAATATTGAGGCCCAAAGATTGCAAAAGGAAGGTATGCCACAAAGACATAACAAAGAGAGAAACACGCAATCAGGCAATCAAAAGATATCTATTGAAGCAAGCTATCAAAAGATACCAATTGAACCAACTAGGCCAATGATCCTACGAGCCACATGAATAAAAGATATTATGATATGAGCAAAGGAGTGTTCTAAAGAAACTAGAGAGGCTCCCCATGATTTGTGCACACATAAGAATATTTGAATTTGGAAACAAAGTGCACAAAATAGGATCATAGCTCCCCCAAAATCAATTGAAACTTACAACAAGTGCAAGTGAGCATATAGGAAACTAAGCCTAGTACATGTAACAAACACATGGTTGAGCAATAACTGAAAGAGGCAACTTAAGAATGGGCTCAACCAAAATGATGTGTGTGAGTCAAGGCAATGCACTTGAGAAGACTAATGTACGGATGAGCATTAAGCATCAATAAAGTCTTGAAAGAATGAGGCAACACAGTGCAAGGCCTATCATTCCCACACACAACAAGCAAATGGGTTCACAAGCTTACTAATAAGCATATAGAGAACCTATGCTTGTGACAACCCGTGGTGAAGATAGAAGATGAAAGCCTCATCAAGACGAGGGATACCAATTAAGATGGAAAAAGCCTCATAGAGATAAGCATGAGGAAAATAATCTTCACCACACAAGAGTGCACCAAGATGCAACGCGATACGATACGCACTCAAGGCAAAAGCTTTCACGGAGCCACCAAAGAAATAACATAAGAAAGACAAGGTGGACGTGAAAGAAAGGATATCATCTAGAGATGTAATTTATCTCAAGTTTATATGGTTCTAGGTAGACGAGATCATGATGATATATATCTACAAAGAAGGATGTACACCCGAAATAGTTACAACATGAAGGAACACGATATCTGAAAGGAAGTCATACATATACCAATAAGATATTTGCTTGGAAGCATAGCACATGGCTAGATATGGTCTTATAGTATATAAATGAATTCCTACCACACACCCATCAAAGACATCACAACTAGCAACAAGACATCATTGTTGGGATGCTTTGAGAAAGGAAACAAGTATCACAAGAAAGAATGGATAACATGCCATGATACAACCTACACAAGGTTGATGCAAGAAATGTGTGCATGAAGTATATGAAGATACTTGTTACCGAGATAACATTGGAAGGATGTAGTAGATACCAATTGAAGGTACAAAGTAGTTCATTGATCATCCTAGCTTGACTCCAATAAGCACATGGTGACAACACCTTCCTTGTGAGTGAGCCGAGCATCCAATGCATCTCCACTTGTTCCTAGAACAATAACACAAACAAAATGGTACCCAAACTCATTGGGACCAAAGAGTTAGAGAACCAACAACACATAGGACAAACTCCACATAAATACGTGCATATAGATATGAAAATGAATTTCATGCACATCTCATCCAATTTGAGACTTGGTGGAGTTCCCCCTATATATTGGGTCAAAGAAAGAAAACATGCCAAAGAAACTACAAGAAGTAAATATGCATGCTCAAGACTTTCAAGAACCGAGACCAAAAGACAAAGAAATACCAAGCGAAGAAAAGATACCAAATGAATAAATCATCACTTGGAGGATATCCATAAAAGATACATCAAGGAATGATATATCCATTGATACACTCAAAAAGAAAGATGTCAAACTCCCAAAAGAGAGAATGGTTCCAAAAAAACCAAGCCCTCTACAAAGTTTCATGATGGCACAAAGCACCAAAAAGAAACGGCTTGCCTTCCACAAATACACACTTGATAAGGATCACAAGATGAGTGTTTTATAGAGAATAGGATAGCTCCCCCAAGACTAGTGCATTATAGAGAATTTGCATTTGAATACAAAATGCACGAGGTGGGATCACCACTTTCACTATATCTAGAAAACACTAGACAAGGTCAAGAAATTAACAAGATCCACAAGTGGTATGGAATACAATAGGAGTTGACACCATCCTAGGCAAGAGATAAAGCAAATAAAAGCACATGCCAATGTAAAGATGATCAATAATTTCTACCACACATAAGTGAGTACTAATTGTCAAAAGACAAGAAGTATTTGGAAATAATTCCCGATGGTAGATAATAAGGATATACGACATCATCTTCACACCAAACAAAAAGCAAATTGCAACTTGTAGAGCTAACATGCCACCTAGGAACAAGATAATTTACAATATCAACACTAGGTGACAATATCTCAAATGTACACATTTTCTAGGCTAGTAATATACACATAGCATATTACTCCCCCATAATGTGATACCAATTAAGGATAAACAAGAGGCAAATAAAAGGATCCAACAAGAGATAATTAATGGACTATTTAGAATTTGAATTTCTCATGAGAAGACATACCACATAGTGACTAGATAATCTTGAAATATCAATACTAGATGGTATTACTCATGTACACACATTTATAGGATTGTGAGGTGCACAAAGCACATCACTCCCCCATAATGGGATATTCCATTAATCTCTCACAAGAGCCAACTAAGAAATAAACAAGATGCAAAAAGGCTCAATACACAACACACACGTACATGATGTGCAAACCAACATACACATACTTGATTTCTCAAGATAAGCAAATTGGAAGCACAACATATACAAGCACATGCAAGGTACAAAACCACAACATGCTAAGGGGCAAGTAACTTTCAAGTAAACAATTTAAGCACGAGTTACCGCAAGGAGGAACACTGGATATAAGATAGAAACTTGATAACCCGAATGACTTGGCTTGAGACAATAAGAATGATGAAGTCCCCTTAATTCTTCATAATGTAGCCAAGTCTCCAAAGACCTCCAACAACACCTATTGATCAAGTTTGAGATTGTTGGTCCCTAACCAAGTTGGGTCCTAAGAGGTTAGTCATAATAGGCTTGGCTACCCAAATGGTTCTCTTCTTGACACCACTTTGAGTACCAACAACTTTCGCAAACACATTGCCAACCTTATCCTTCCCAAGAGAATAGATATCATCAATAATAATTGGGTTGGATAAGTTACCACTAGTGCATGAAGAGGCGAGGTGACCTTTCTCACGACATAAGTAGCAACGTCTACTCTTCACTTTCTTCTCACTTGATTTCTCAACTTGAGAAGCATTAGCTTGAGGATTCTTGGGAAGAGGACTTTCTTCAACTTGTGGTTGAGCATGAGATCGAACTTGTGGCCGCTTCCCTTGTCGCTTGTCACTAATGGCCTTCTTCTTCAATGGGCAAGATCTAACATGATGTCCTTCTACTTTGCACTTGAAGCAAACAATCTTGGCCGAATTCTTGACTTGTTCTTGGCCCTTCTTTTTTTTCACTTTGGACTTCTTCTTCTTGTTGGAGTTGAATCCAAGTCCACCTTTGTCATTGGGGGATTTTTGCACACTCAATATATTGTTGAGTGTGAATTTTCCTTCATGACTCTTTTCCAAGTCTTTCTTCAAAGAAGTGACTTGGGCCTTGAGCTCTTTGATTTTCTCTGTATGGTTAGTCTCAACACAAGTACTAGAGGAAGTATAAGCTTCATCATTAGAGCAACAAGGCAAGGAAAGCAATTCATCACAAGATGTACCAATGTTATGCATGGATGAATCGCGAGGACTAGCACAAGGCAATATAGCATTTTGACAAAAAGTAGTGCTAGTATCCACATGAGGCTCATTAGATGTTACCTTAGCAAGCATGGCCTCATGAGCTATCTTTAGCACATTATGGGATACTAGAAGATCATCATGAGAGCTTGTGAGGTTTACATGATTTTCTTCCAACATCCCATAATTGCTAGATAGCAACTCAAGTTGAGCCCTTAGCTCAACATTCTCCTTTAATATGGATGCTTCACAAGAGATAGAGTTAGTAGCACAAGCATCATCATTAGCAACAAGAGGAGAAGACAAGTTGGCAAGCTCTTTTGAATATGAAGCTTTAAGTTGAGCATGAGACTCGGTGAGTTTGATGAGCTCACCTTTGATGACCCTTGAGCCATTTTCGAGGTGCTCAAAATCCTCAAGGAGTCTAGCATGAGCAACTTCAAGCTTAGCATTTTTAGTTTTGAAATCATTGGCCACCTCGAGTGCTCTATCATGAGATTCCTTTATTCTAGATAATTCTAGAGCAAAGGTCTCCTCAAGAGATTCGGATGTGGTTTGTGCATGTTCAAGAGCTTGAGATAGCTCCGCAATCTGATTTGCGTAATCACGCTCATGAGCTTCCATTTTCTCAATGGTGACCTCATGCTCCTCTAGATGAGATTCCAACTCCTCAATGTATTTCTTGCCTTCAATGGAAAGAGACATGATTTCCATGAAGTTGAAACGAGCAAGTTTATTTTTGTGAAGAGCTTTAAAAATCATTTCCCCCTTAGTTTTTAAGGAGGCAACATTATCATTCTCTTCATCATAATCAACATCATCATCACTCTTGCCATCATCACAAGATATATTGGGATTCAAAGTGGGAGATACCTTTGAAGCCTTGGCCATAAGGCAAAATGCAATAGATGATGATGAAGGATCCGTTGAAGCACCATTCAAGACCACATCTTGTTCCATGGGGTGTTGGGTTTCCTCTACATTGTTAGCACAACAATTCGAGGACATATATGCATTTTTATCATGGCAACAAGACATAGTAAACATATCATCATGGGATTTAGTCAAGCAATTTCTACATGATATGCAAGGGCTATCAACACAAGCATGTGAAACATTTGGAGTGCTCGAAGTGTTAAAGCCCAAAGAAGGAGCATTGCAATAAGATAGTGATGAAGGATCATCCACAATAAACATACTATCATCATTGCAATGACCAACACTACTCACCATATCATTACCTTGTGGCAAGCCACATGTAGGTGAAGTAGAAGAAGTTGAGAAGACTATACGGCCGGATGTGGAGGGAGAACAATCATCCCCACAAAACTTGGACACGCCATATTTATCTTGAAGCTTTGTCCACAACTCATGAGCATCCCGGAACGGCATGAGTTGAAATATAACTACATTGCTCAAAGCATAGAAAAGCACATTAGAAGCTTGAGCATTGAGATAAGAGTTTTTCTCATCCTCTAAAGATAATCTTTGAGGATCCTTTGGAGGAGAAAAACCCATATCTACAATTCGCTCTAAATTTGGGTCCATGACCCTAAAGAGATTAAGCATGCGAATTACCCAAACATCAAAATTTGTGCCATCGAAACTAAGAGTGTGAGAGAATCCTAATCCCCTAGTCGACATCTTTACTCTCTAGGAGGTTAAGACAAAAAAAGAGAGGCGAGGCTCTGATACCAATTGAAAGATCGTGGATGTCGCCTAGAGGGGGGGTGAATAGGCGCTTTTAAAATAATTACGGTTTAGGCTTGAACAAATGCGGAATAAACCTAGCGGTTAATTTGTCAAGCACAAAACCTACAAGAACTAGGCTCACCTATGTGCACCAACAACTTATGCTAAGCAAGATAAACTACTAGGTGATAGCAAGATATGTGACAAGAAACAATAGGGCTATCACAAGGTAAAGCGCATAAGTAAAGAGCTCGGGTAAGAGATAACCGAGGCACACGGAGACGACGATGTATCCCGAATTTCACACCCTTGCGGATGCTAATCTCCGTTTGGAGCGGTGTGGAGGCACAATTCTCCCCAAGAAGCCACTAGGGCCACTGTAATCTCCTCACGCCCTCGCATAATGCAAGATGCCGTGATTCCACTAAGGGGCCCTTGAGGGCGGTCACCGAACCCGTACAAATGGCAACCCTTGGGGGCGGTCACCGAACCCGTACACTTTGGTAACCCTTGGGGGCGGTCACCGGTACCCGTCAAATTGCTCGGGGCGATCTCCACAACCTAATTGGAGACCCCGACGCTTGCCGGAGCTTTACACCACAATGATTGAGCTCCGAACGCCACCAATCGTCTAGGGTGCCAAGGCACCCAAGAGGAACAAGCTTCTCAAACTTCACTTCCACGTATCACCGTGGAGAACTCAAACCGATGCACCAAATGCAATGGCAAGGGCACACAGAGTGCCCAAGTCCTTCTATCCCAATCCCACCAAAGCAACTAATGTTAGGGAAGAAAATGAGAGGAAGAACGAAAGAAGAACACGAAGAACTCCAAGATCTAGATCCAAGGGGTTCCCCTCACTTAGAGGAGAAAGTGATTGGTGGAAACGTGGATCTAGATCTCCTCTCTCTTTTCCCTCAAGAACTAGCAAGAATCATTGGAGGGATTGAGAGTTAGCAAGCTCGAAGAAGGTCAACAATGGGGGAAGAACACGAGCTGAAGAGATTAGGTTCATTAGGGAAGAAGACCCTCTTTTATAGGTGGGGAAAAATCCAACCGTTATGCTCACAGCCCGCACAGAGCGGTACTACCGCTCCAAGGAGCGGTACTACCACTAGGGCGGAAGTACCCCTTTGAAAAACAACAGCGAGGAGGCAAAAGGCCAGAAGAACTGCCGGAGCGGTACTACCGCTCATCCTCACGGTACTACCGCTCGACCTCACGGTACTACCGCAAATGGTAGCGGTACTACTGCTTGCGAGCGGTACTAAAAAAATACATCCGGGCCTACCACCGCAAGAATTGGAATGAGTTTTTGGTCCGGAGCGGTACTACCGTTGTAGGAGCCGCGGTAGTACTACTCTGGAGCAGTAGTAAAAAATTACATCCACTCCAATTCATGGTAGTACCGCTGCAGCCTTTTCAGAACACCAAAACTGCCACAACTTTTGCAAACGGACTCCAAATTCGATGAAACCAAGTTTGTTGGAAAGCTAGCAACAAGGGCTAACACAATCTTCAAAGAAATATCAATAAGAAGCAAATGAGAAAAGTCCCATAAGAAAATGGTGAGAACCCTTCCTCAGAAAAGATCGGTAAAACCTCCAACACCGAAAACATCATAGAAGATGCATGCGAACTCCGTTTTTGATGGACTCAAGCTTGTCATCAAGATGACCATAAGCTCTAAGACTCACAAAGAGAACCAAACAAGAACCAAGAAAGATGATGCAAGGATGCAATGGTTTGATCTCTCTACTAACTATATGATCAAGCTACCAACTTGAGAGCCCCCCTTGATAGTACGGCAAACGATCCTATAACCCAGTCTCCAAACTACCACCATGAGACTGGTAAAATAGAAAACCTATCAAGGGCAAACCTTTGCCTTGCACATGGTCCACTTGAGCTAGATGATGATGATCTTGACTCCCTCAAGTTGGACCACCTTTCTTGATTGTGTTGGCTCGATGAAGACTAGATGATTGTTCCCCCATAGTCCACTATGGGTGAGCCACTCTTTGGCACATCTTCACAAGTCCATTGTCACCACAATGGACGGCAATCTTCAAGCAGTTGATCTCTTCACGATGATCCACTTGAACTTGCACACGGCAATCTTGATGACAATCACCACTTGATGTCATCCTCTTCATGGGTTGAGTGATATCTTCCTCTTGACACAAGCCCATGAACACGTACCTAACCCCACGTAGAACTCTCACATAGACCATGGGTTAGTACACAAAGCACAATGGACAATGCTTACCAAACCATGGGATTACTTGATCCCTCTCGGTACATCGTCTATGCTTTGTGAGTTGATCAACTTGATTCACTCTTGACTTAGTCTTGATCAACCTTGAATCTTTCCAACTCTCTTCATTTGGATGATGTCTTGAAGGTAAATATGAATGATCACACAATCTTCTTCTTCAAGACATGCTTGCAATAAGCTCAACTCTCACATGACCAAGCTTTGGATAATTCCTTAATAGCACCTTGGTCAACACAAACTCTCCTTGAAACCAACACATGTACTCAAAGAAAATCCTATGGACAAAACCTTCAAATATAACTCAAGGCAACCATTAGTCCATAGAGATTGTCATCAATTACCAAAACCAAACATGGGGGCACCGCATGTTCTTTCACCTACTCCGGGTACCACCAGATCCGTCTGTACAGACCCGACAAGATAAAGACAGCTTTTATCACCGCGTTTGGGTGCTTCTGTTATGTCACAATGCTATTCGGTTTAAAGAACGATGGAGCCACATTCATGCGGATGATTCAGAAGTGCCTGCTCATTCAGATCAGTCGAAATGTGGAAGCATACATGGATGACATTATGGTCAAGTCACGTAAAGGTTCCGACCTACTGACTGACCTTGCTAAAAGCTTTGCCAACCTCAGAAGGTATGATATCAAGCTCAATCCATCAAAGTGCATGTTTGGAGTTCCGGGCGGAAAATTACTCGGTTTCCTCATTTCCGAACGAGGAATTGATGCTAACCCAGAGAAAGTGGGTGCTATACTCCGAATGAAATGCCCTGTGCGTGTGCATGATGTCCAGAAGCTTACTGGTTGCTTGGCCGCCCTAAGTCGATTCATTTCTTGCCTTGGTGAAAAGGCGTTGCCTCTTTACCGACTGATGAAGAAATTAGATGAGTTCGAGTGGACCCCAGAAGGTGATGCGGCATTTGCAGAGCTAAAAGCCCTGCTTTCCACCCAGCGGTTGCTTGCTTCTCCAATCAGCAAAGAGCCTCTACTGCTTTATATAGCAGCCACTGGACAAGTCGTCAGTACAGTACTTACGGTCGAGCGGGAAAAAGAAGGAAAAGCTTATAAAGTTCAGCGCCCAGTTTATTATATTTCTGAAGTCCTGACTCCGTCAAAGCAGAGATGTCCGCACTATCAGAAGCTTGTCTATGGGATTTACATGACCACGAAGAAGGTTGCACACTATTTCTCTGATCACTCTGTTACTGTCGTCAGCGACGCTCCATTGTCAGAGATTCTGCACAATAGAGATGCAACTGGTCGAGTGGCAAAATGGGCGATTGAACTCCTTCCCTTGGAAATCAAATTTGAGGCAAAGAAAGCTATCAAGTCCCAAGCAATAGCAGATTTCCTCGCCGAGTGGATCAAACAGCAACTGCCGACTCAAGTTCACTCGGAGCACTGGACCATGTTCTTTGACGGATCCAAAATGCTGAATGGTTCTGGTGCTGGGATAGTACTAGTATCCCCCCGAGGAGATAGGCTCATATATGTCCTCCAGATTCACTTTGATTCCTCCAACAATGAAGTAGAATATGAAGCACTCCTGTATGGGTTGCGCATGGCCATTTCACTCGGCGTCCGTCGCCTCATGGTCTACGGCGACTCGGATTTGGTGGTCAATCAAGTGATGAAGGAGTGGGACGTCAGAAGCCCAGCCATGACTGGTTACTGCAACGCGGTGAGGAAGCTAGAAAAGAAGTTTGAGGGGTTAGAGCTCCATCACATACCCCGACTGAAAAATCAAGCAGCCGATGACTTGGCAAAGATAGGTTCCAAGAGAGAAGCCATTCCCAGCAATGTGTTTTTGGAGCATATTCACACGCCAACAGTTCAGGAAGATCCTTTTACTGAAGAGCCCCCGCAGCCTAAGAGCGCCACAGACCTGACTGAAGTTGAGGTCCCAGCCGTGGTCGACCTGATCATGGAGGTTCTGGCCATTACTCCCGACTGGACAGTTCCCTACATTGCGTACATCCTCAGGAAAGAACTCCCAGAGGATGAGGAAGAGGCTCGACAGATCGTCCGTCGATCCAAGGCCTTTACTGTGATAAGAGGACAACTGTTCAGGGAAAGCGTGACTGGAGTTGGTCAGAGATGCATAACACCAGAAGAAGGTCGAATGATCCTCAATGACATATACTCGGGGGCCTATGGTCATGATGCGTCCTCTCGGGCCATCGTGGCTAAAGCATACCGAGCTGGATTCTATTGGCCATGAGCAAATGAAAATGGCGAAAGATATAGTCGACAGATGTGAAGGCTGCCAGTTTTACTCCGACATGTCCCACAAGCCAGCATCAGCCCTGAAGACCATCCCCCTCATCTGGCCCTTTGTTGTTTGGGGACTGGATATGGTTGGACCACTGAGAACTGGCAGGAGCGTCTTCACTCATGTGCTCGTTGCAGTCGACAAGTTTACCAAATGGATCGAAGCTAAACCTATCAAGAACCTTGAGGCCAGCACCACTGTCAGTTTTATCAGAGAATTGACATTCAGATATGGAGTTCCACACAACATCATCACGGACAACGGGTCGAACTTCGATTCTCATGAGTTTAGAGCTTTCTGCGCTTCTCAAGGCACATGAGTCGACTATGCTTCAGTCGCTCACCCGCAGTCGAACGGACAAGCAGAAAGAGCTAATGGCCTAATTCTCAAAGGACCGAAACCCCGACTGATGCGTGATCTCAAGCACGCAGCAGGTGCTTGGGTTGATGAACTTCTGTCAGTTCTGTGGGGTTTAAGGACTACTCCTAATCGGTCGACCGAACGAACTACTTTCTTCTTAGTCTATGGAGCCGAAGCTGTTCTGCCAAGTGACCTGCTCTACAACGCACCCCGAGTTGAGCTCTTCTCCGAAGAGGAAGCAGAGCAGGCCCGACAAGATTCAGCTGATCTCTTAGAGGAAGAAAGAGAGATGGCCTTGATCCGGTCGACCATTTATCAGCAAGACTTGCGTCGATTCCACACCAGAAATGTGAGGGGTCGAGCCTTTCAAGAAGGAGACCTGGTTCTTTGAGTGGATCAACAGAAACCACACAAGCTCGCCCCGGCTTGGGAAGGCCCCTTCATCATCACCAAAGTTCTTCACAATGGAGCATACCATCTTTACAGTGTTGAGCATCAGAAAGACGAGCCACGGGCTTGGAACGCGGAGCTGCTCCGCCCTTTTATACTTAAGCACTCGTTCGAATAAAATGTAATAAGAAACACCTTTGTAATTTGTTTATCAAAGACAAGAACTGTAGGATCGAAAGTATGTCTAGAGGGGGGGTGATTAGACTACTTGACCAAATAAAAACTTAACCTTTTCCCAATTTTAGTTCTTGGCAGATTTTAGCTATTGTAGGACAAGTCAAGCAATCATCACACAATTCAAGCAAGCATGCAAAGAGTATATTGGCAGCGGAAAGTAAAGCATGCAACTTGCAAGAATGTAAAGGGAAGGGTTTGGAGAATTCAAACGCAATTGGAGACACGGATGTTTTTCCCGTGGTTCGGATAGGTGGTGCTATCCTACATCCACGTTGATGGAGACTTCAACCCACGAAGGGTAACGGTTGCGCGAGTCCACGGAGGGCTCCACCCACGAAGGGTAATGGTTGCGCGAGTCCACGGAGGGCTCCACCCACGAAGGGTCCACGAAGAAGCAACCACCCACGAAGGGTCCACGAAGAAGCAACCTTGTCTATCCCACCATGGCCATCGCCCACGAAGGACTTGCCTCACTAGCGGTAGATCTTCACGAAGTAGGCGATCTCCTTGCCCTTACAAACTCCTTGGTTCAACTCCACAATCTTGTCGGAGGCTCCCAAGTAACACCTAGCCAATCTAGGAGACACCACTCTCCAAGAAGTAACAAATGGTGTGTAGGTAATGAACTCCTTGCTCTTGTGCTTCAAATGATAGTCTCCCCAACACTCAACTCTCTCTCATAGGATTTGGGTTTCGTGGAAAGAAGATTTGAGTGGAAAGCAACTTGGGGAAGGCTAGAGATCAAGATTCATATGGTAGGAATGGAATATCTTGGTCTCAACACATGAGTAGGTGGTTCTCTCTCAGAACATATGAGTTGGAATTGTGTATGTGTTCTGATGGCTCTCTCAACGAATGAAGAGGAGGTGGAGGGGTATATATAGCCTCCACACAAAATCCAACCATTACATACAGTTTTCCAATCTCGGTGGGACCGAATCAACAAACTCGGTCGGACCAAAAAGGTAAACCTAGTGACCGTTAGAGATTTTCGGTGGGACTGACATGCAACTCGGTAGGACCGATATGGTTAGGGTTCGGGCATAACGTAATCTCGGTGAGACCGATTACACAAACTCGGTGAGACCGATTTTAGGTAATTAGCTAACCAGAGAGTTGGTTAGGCAAACTCGGTGGGACCGATTTGCTCTTTCAGTGAGACCGAAAAGTTACAAAAAGGAAACACTGAATTTACATTGCAATCTCGGTGGGACCGATTCGCTCTTTCGGTGAGACCGAGAAGTTACGAAAGGGAAACAGAGAGTTTGCAATCCCATCTCGGTGAGACCGAGATCCCTATCGGTAGAACCGAATTGCTAGGGTTTGGCAGTGGCTTATGACAAGTGAAACTCGGTGACGCCGGATAGAAAGAATCGGTAGGACCGAGTTTGGCTTAGGGTTTAGGTCATATGTGGATATGGGAAATTAGTTGAGGGTTTTGGAGCATATCACTAAGCACATGAAGCAAGAGGCTCATTAAGCAACACCTCATCCCTCCTTGATAGTATTGGCTTTTCCTAAAGACTCAATGTGATCTTGGATCACTAAAATATAAAATGAAGAGTCTTGAGCTTTTGAGCTTGAGCCAATCCTTTGTCCTTAGCATTTTGAGGGTTCCACTTTCACATCCATGCCATGCCAATCATTGAGCTTTCCTGAAATAGTCATCTTGGAATAGCATTAGCTCAATGAGCTATATGTTGTTATGAATTACCAAAACCACCTAGGGATAGTTGCACTTTCAATCTCCCCTTTTTGGTAATTGATGACAACATATAGATCAAAGCTTCGACAAATGATAATAAGCATGAAATATATCGTCGCTTTGAGAAGTATGTGACAAGTAAGAGCTCCCCCTAAATTTGTGCATATTTAGAATTTGCTTTGGACTGCAAATGCACAAAGAGTTAGAGTCATGGGTTACTCTTCCATGTCACATACATCTTGGTGGAGCGCTTAAAATGATAAGAATGAAATACATGCACTCATCACCAAGAATAGTGAATGATCACATAAGATAGATAAGATAATAGCATTCACCAAGCATTAAGTGTAGCTTATGATCAAACACATGATCATCAATGTCTCACACATAACGGCATAGTATCTCACACAAAAGCAAACAAAGTTCGAAAAACCACCAAATAAAACAAGAGAGAATAAAGGCAACACTCTCTCTCAAAGCCTATGATCTATACATTTTCTCCCCCTTTGGCAACAAGTTACCAAAAAGTTCCTAGAAAATGCATAGTGCTAGATCGACACTCAGGCTTGATCTTCAGGTGGTGGTGGAGTCCGGAGCACTCCAAGGACGAAGCCTTCTATAGACGTGGTTGGGGTTGAGGCTGAAGTAGATGCTGGAGCTGGTGGAACTGAAGCTGTAGCTGGTGCAGAAGTGGTGGCTCTGGTGTCAGCAACTGGCACTGCATGTGATCTCTGAGCTCTTGGCACTCTGGCAAATGCATCAGTTGTAGTCTTGCATCTCCTCTCCTGCATGTCATCTTGGAGCTGCTCCACTGCATCTGAATCTCTGTCACCTTGACATCCAAGTCATAGAACTTTTGTTCCATGATTCTCTCTAGGCTTGCCTGGTTCTGAGTTAGGGTGGCTAGTCCTTTGTTAATCCGCAGGGTGGATGCAACTAGGTAACCAAGCTGCTCTTGTTTGGTTTTCAAGAAATACTCAGATGCCTACTCTTGAGTTGGCATCTTGGCAGCTTTCTCCTTCCTCGCCTTCTCCTTCTTGGCTTGTGCTTGGGTAGATGATGGCTCATTCTCAGTCATGACCACTTGATTATCTTCAAAATCTGGACGGATGGACAGGTGTTCCTTGTCCAATAAGTATAGGCCCGTGCCCATCTTGGAGTTGATGAGCTCCTGAATCTGTGGGGCATATCCACAGCTCCTCTTCTGGTCTACTGTTGTCCTCTTGATTGTCTCTACCATGAGGCTCATCACCTTGAACTTCTGTGGCACATCAAAGATATGTAGCAAGTTGATTGCATGGCCTCTAATCATCTTGTGATCTCCAGACTTGGGAAATAAGGTGTGCCTCAGTATCCAATTTATGGTTGGCAGCCCTGACAGAAGATAGTGCACTGAGCCAGATTTGAAAGTATCAAGTGCCTCGTTTGGAATTTCCTTGTACATATTGGACATAGAGTTGTGGTCCATCTTCTTCTTGGCATAAATGTCCAAGTCATGTGCTTGCTCCTCTGGGGCATTAATCAGCTGAGCCCATTCAGTAACTGTAGACTGGTACCTCGTACCCTCTGACATCCATACAATCCGGCCATCTGGATAAAAATGGGCTGTGGAGTAGAACTGCATGATGAGTTCCTCGTTCCACTTTGTGAGCTTCTGCCCAACAAAGTCCTCTACTCCACATGCCTTGAAGCTGTCCTGCACTCCAGGGTAGTACTCTTCGCTATCCTTGATGTATTGCAAGTCAACCCATCTCATATCACAGACTATTGGCTTCTTATCAAGCAGCACTGTCTCATAGAAGTCCTGCTGTTCCTTAGTGTCGAACCTGTAGTCAACAGCAGTCCTTCTCCTTGAAGCATACGGATCTGCTTCACTCCACTTCCTCAGCCCTGAGTCTCTTCTGAGCTTCATGTCCTCAGCCACAGGATGAGCATCATTGTGGTCTGGGATCTTGGGCTTGAGCTTTCTCAGAAAATGCTCTTCATCATCTTCTTCAGCAGCTTCAGGCACCGGGGCCTTGTTCTTCTCAGTTGCAGGTATGCTCCTCGTATTTCTCTTTGGAGCTGTCTTGACCTTTGATGCAGCCTTGGGTGCTTCCTTGGGCTTAGATGCAGTAGCCCCTGATTTGATAGCATCACCCATTAGCTTGGGTGCCTTAGGTGCTGGTGCCGCAACCTCTTCTTCTTCCTCTTCTTCCATGATGGAAGCCTTTCCAAGCACTCTGGCTACGGTCTTCTTGACCCTTTCCTTCCTTTTCTTTCCTTCAGCGGCAACTGGCTCTATGGTTGCAGGCTTTTCAGGAATCTGAGTTGAGGCTCTGGCCTTTGGCATAGGCTGCCTACTTGCTGGCCTTTTGATTTTCAATCCTGGCTTTGTGCCTTGAGCTGAGCCATGTTCCTTCTCGAGCACTACTCTCTCTGAAGTTGCTTCCTCTTCTGCCACATAGTCCTCATCCTCTAATTCTGAGGTTCTCTTCTTCCTTTGTCTTGTGGCAGCTTTAGGCAGATTGCTAGGGGTGCTCCTGCTGCCATCATCTGAAGAACTTGAGGGACTAGTGACCTCACTCATCTGCACTTGCTGTTCTGACATGTTCTGGCTGTCACTCTGATCAGACATGTTGCAAACTCTGACTGCTGACCCTATGAATAGGTTATATATGAGATAGAGTGGATGAGCATCACAAAATGCAGAGATTTTTGCAAAAGAATGATCCAAAAACTTAGTTTTAGTTTCCCACTGAAATCATCTCGGATCTACCGATTTTTGAACTTGCTGATACCGAAGCAGTTTTTGGAACCGAAACTAGTGAACTCGGTTGGACCGAGTCACAGTTCGGTGGCACCGAGACTGCTAGGGTTTCACAAAGTTCCAAAATCGGTCACACCGATAAGTAATTCTCGGTCAGACCGAGTCTCACTTGTGCAATGGCATAAGCCAAATCGGTGGGACCGAGTTTTTCAACTCAGTGGGTCCGAGATGGTTTCGGCGGAAACCTAACCCTAAAATTTTCGAATCAAAACTAATCTACGAATGCATTGACTGGATAGGAGTGTTTCAATCGTGGCAAGAATCATTAAGAACACAATGTTCTAGGAATCGGACGGGGAATAGCACTGTGATCGAGTCCATACCCTAGTTCGGCGGAGACTCGCTACGGCGGCAACGGCAGGGTTGAATTCCGTTGACGGCGACGGAGACCAGCGACTGGAGGCGGCTGGCGGCGAGGAGATGATCCGGAGACCAAGTTGGCAGAGCAGGCTATCGCGCGGGCGAAGGGGTTCGGAGAAATTTCCAAATTTTTGCCCGTGACTATATATAGCCCGACCCTGTCGGTGTGACCGAGTGGAACGACTCGGTGGCACCGAGATGCAAAACTGTATACAGTTATTGCAACTCGGTGTGACCGAATGGTTCAAATCGGTTGCACCGAGATCGAAAACATAGATCAACTTAATGATCTCGGTAGGACCGAAAGTGGGGTATCGGTCAGACCAAGAATCATAAAGAGGTTTTGGAAGTTTAAGTCTATGACGAATCAGGGACTCCAAGCGCTCCTCACACAGAGTGGTTCGAATCTGACTTGATCAAATTTTGTGATGTAGCATGAATAGAGTTTGAGACGAGAAAAGCATAGATAGCTAGAGGAGGTTCTTAGGCATTCTTGTCCATCCACTTGGCAAAAGGAAATAAAACCAAACATGCTCACACAATAAGATGGCAAATGAAATATGTGACAAGGCATGCACAACCAATTCTAGCATCTATCAAGCAATTTGCGATGACAAGGTCATCTATATATGAGTATATTGACTTAGGAGTCAAGTGAGAACACTTGATTATAGGTCATACTCATCATTTAAGCTCAAGTGGGGTTACCACTTTTACATAAAGCATTGTTGTGTTCACATCTTTAGAGTTGCTTTAGCTCAAGTCTTAGAGTAAAGCTCCCCCTAGATGTGATATCCCCTCTTAGAGGGATGAACTAACCTCGGGTTTTGTCGATGATGACTTCATGTAGATGTTGAAGATGTGGATGCTCAATGTTGATGTAGATCAGTTGGAGCTATCCATTTAAGTGAATTGCACTTTCAATACCTACATGGGTTAGTCCCACAAGGAACAAACAAGGATATCCATAGACATAGAGTGATGCACACACAAGATGATGTCCATGAAAACTTTTAGGTTACCTTGTCCCTTGTCTTACCAACAAGAGGGTTTGTGACTCCTTGAACTAGTGCAAGATGTGGAAGTTGATTGCACTTGTTCTTGCCAAAATGATAAGAGTGAAGTATGTTGGCGGAGTCACCCTCAAGAACTCTCTAGTTCTTCTTCTTTTGGATCCACACCATCTTGATGGGAATCCTTGGAGTTGTAGTCGTACTTGATGAAGTGGAACTTGAAGTAGTCTTGGGAATCCACTTGACTAAGGTCTTAGGAGCTTCTTCAAATGCATCAATTTCCTCTTGAAGCTTGTCCTTGCCTTTTTGCTTGTAGTCTTGTGGTGGAAGATCATCTTGAGCTTGTGTCCCCTTGAAAGAAGTATCATACTTCTCTTGTTGAGGAACAAACTTTGTCTTGGGGTATTGATCTTCTTCCCACTCAACTCCATTGGCATTGAACTTTCGTTCAAAACCAACACCTTGATTCTTCCGGTGCATTCCTTGCTTGTGCACAATTTCCTCGAATTGCTTACTCCCGGCAAGGCTTTTGTACACTCCTTTCTCTATAATTCCCTTCAATAAGCTATTTTCTTGCTCAAGTGTAACTTGGCTAAGAGAATCATTAGTGGAATCAAGAGAACTACTAGAAGCAACAATATTGGATTTAGCATGATCATTGTTACTGCTAGAGGAAGAATCTTTCTTGTTCTTGTTACTAGACTTGACTTGAAGCATGTAAGTGGATAAGAGTAAACGCTTGGCAATGTAAGAAGAACTTTTCTTGCGGAGATCATCATTGATTGCTTTTAAGAACTCATGCTCTTGCTCAAGATTGAGCTTTTCAAAGCATAATTTCTCATGAGCTCTTAAAAGTTCTCGGTGATCTTCGAAGATAGTTTCATGATCTAACTTAAGAGCGTTTAGTTCTTTAGTTAGAGCCTCAATCTTCTCCTTATCATTGTCATTCGTTTTATCTTGATTAGCATGATTAATTGACATTTCATCATAGTATTCATCACTAGAGTTGTCAACAAGCAAATCATCACCTAACAAGTCATCTTCATCACTATTGAAATCAACATACTCGGGGTGTGTTACCTTAGGACCTTTGGCCATGAAGCATCTTCCAATTCCTTCATTTGGTGAGTCAAATATGTCGTAGGAGTTGGTTGACACAATTGCTAGACCGGCAACACCTTCATCTTGAGTATCTTCGGAGTCGGAGTGGTAACTTCTCTCGGAGTGGCTGACGGAGTCGGAGCCGGATACCCATTCACCAACATGATCTTGATGTCTTCGTTTTGTGTAGCTCCTTGATGATTTTTCCTTCCTTTCTGAATCCTTGCTTCTCCGTGAGTATCTTCATTCATAACGATCATCTCTACTCCTTCTCTCTCTTGGTGGTGATTCTTTGCTTCTTCTTTTTGGAGAATCTTCTCTTCTCTTGTAGGGAGTCGTACACTCGTTGGAATAGTGTCCGGGTCTTCCACAACTGTAGCAGTTTCGCTCTCGACTAGAAGATCTTTTGTCATTATAGGACCTTGACTTGAAGCTTCTATCTTTGCTTCTACTCTTGTAGAACTTGTTGAAGTTCTTCACCATTAAGCTCAATTCTTCATTGAAGTTTTGTTTCTCACTTGATGATGTAGGGGCTTCATATGAGGCTTTGTAGGCACCACTTGATTTGTTGTGAAGTTCCTCTTTATCCTTAAGTGACATCTCATGAGCAACAATTCTTCCAATCACCTCCGTTGGCTTGAGATCTTTGTAATTGGGCATCATTTGGATCAATGTGCACACGGTATCATATTTTCCATCCAAGGCTCTTAGAATCTTCTTGATGATGAATCTATCAGTCATCTCTTCACTTCCTAAGCCGGCAATCTCATTTGTGATGAGAGCAAGCCTAGAGTACATTTCAGCGACACCTTCACCATCCTTCATTTTGAACTTGTCAAGTTGACTTTGAAGCACATCCAATTTGGATTCCTTGACGGAGTCGGTACCTTCGTGCATATCAATCAAAGTGTCCCAAATTTCCTTTGCATTCTCAAGACGGCTGATTTTGTTGAATTCTTCGAGGCACAATCCATTGAAGAGAATATCACAAGCTTGAGCATTGTATTGCAACATCTTCAACTCATCCGCGGTAGCTTCACGGTTTGGTTCTTTCCCATCAAAGAAGTCACCTTGCAAACCAACACACACAATAGCCCAAATGGCGGGGTTATGTCCATGAATATGCATTTTCATTTTATGCTTCCAACTAGCAAAATTAGTACCATCAAAGTAAGGACCTCTACGGTGATAATTTCCCTCGCTAGACGCCATACTCTCCTAGGTTGTGAAACCAAGGCTATGACCACCAAAAGCTATGGAGATCAAAGCAAATGGAGACCAAAGCTCTGATGCCACTTGTAGGATCGAAAGTATGTCTAGAGGGGGGGTGATTAGACTACTTGACCAAATAAAAACTTAACCTTTTCCCAATTTTAGTTCTTGGCAGATTTTAGCTATTGTAGGACAAGTCAAGCAATCATCACACAATTCAAGCAAGCATGCAAAGAGTATATTGGCAGCGGAAAGTAAAGCATGCAACTTGCAAGAATGTAAAGGGAAGGGTTTGGAGAATTCAAACGCAATTGGAGACACGGATGTTTTTCCCATGGTTCGGATAGGTGGTGCTATCCTACATCCACGTTGATGGAGACTTCAACCCACGAAGGGTAACGGTTGCGCGAGTCCACGGAGGGCTCCACCCACGAAGGGTAATGGTTGCGCGAGTCCACGGAGGGCTCCACCCACGAAGGGTCCACGAAGAAGCAACCACCCACGAAGGGTCCATGAAGAAGCAACCTTGTCTATCCCACCATGGCCATCGCCCACGAAGGACTTGCCTCACTAGCGGTAGATCTTCACGAAGTAGGCGATCTCCTTGCCCTTACAAACTCCTTGGTTCAACTCCACAATCTTGTCGGAGGCTCCCAAGTAACACCTAGCCAATCTAGGAGACACCACTCTCCAAGAAGTAACAAATGGTGTGTAGGTAATGAACTCCTTGCTCTTGTGCTTCAAATGATAGTCTCCCCAACACTCAACTCTCTCTCATAGGATTTGGATTTCGTGGAAAGAAGATTTGAGTGGAAAGCAACTTGGGGAAGGCTAGAGATCAAGATTCATATGGTAGGAATGGAATATCTTGGTCTCAACACATGAGTAGGTGGTTCTCTCTCAGAACATATGAGTTGGAATTGTGTATGTGTTCTGATGGCTCTCTCAACGAATGAAGAAGAGGTGGAGGGGTATATATAGCCTCCACACAAAATCCAACCGTTACACACAGTTTTCCAATCTTGGTGGGACCGTATCAACAAACTCGGTCGGACCAAAAAGGTAAACCTAGTGACCGTTAGAGATTTTCGGTGGGACTGACATGCAACTCGGTAGGACCGATATGGTTAGGGTTTGGGCATAACGTAATCTCGGTGAGACCGATTACACAAACTCGGTGAGACCGATTTTGGTAATTAGCTAACCAGAGAGTTGGTCAGGCAAACTCGGTGGGACCGATTTGCTCTTTTGGTGAGACCGAAAAGTTACAAAAAGGAAACACTGACTTTGCATTGCAATCTCGGTGGGACCGATTCGCTCTTTTGGTGAGACTAAAAAGTTACGAAAGGGAAACAGAGAGTTTGCAATCCCATCTCGGTGAGACCGAGATCCCTATCGGTAGAACCGAATTGCTAGGGTTTGGCAGTGGCTTATGACAAGTGAAACTCGGTGGCTTCGGATAGAAAGAATCGGTAGGACCGAGTTTGGCTTAGGGTTTAGGTCATATGTGGATATGGGAAAGTAGTTGAGGGTTTTGGAGCATATCACTAAGCACATGAAGCAAGAGGCTCATTAAGCAACACCTCATCCCTCCTTGATAGTATTGGCTTTTCCTAAAGACTCAATGTGATCTTGGATCACTAAAATATAAAATGAAGAGTCTTGAGCTTTTGAGCTTGAGCCAATCCTTTGTCCTTAGCATTTTGAGGGTTCCACTTTCACATCCATGCCATGCCAATCATTGAGCTTTCCTGAAATAGTCATCTTGGAATAGCATTAGCTCAATGAGCTATATGTTGTTATGAATTACCAAAACCACCTAGGGATAGTTGCACTTTCAAGAACTTACGGTCGTCTCATACGATTGTTGTTGTTCTTATTTACTTCTGAAATCCCCTAGTGGGTGGGCTTAGTCGTGAATCTGTTTCGCCTAAGTTTGAAAGAAAATCCTACTGAATGGAGAGCAATCCTCCCACTCGGGGGCTTAGCTGCAGTCCAACACTCGCCTAAGTTCTCTCACTCGGAGACTTAGCTGCAGTCCGGTACTCGCCTAAGTTTGAAAAATCCTACCGAGTGGAGAGCAATCCTCCCACTCGGGGGCTTAGCTGCAGTCCAGCACTCGCCTAAGTTCTCTCGCTCGGAGACTTAGCTGCAGTCCGGTACTCGCCTAAGTTTGAAAAATCCTACCGAGTGGAGAACAATCCTCCCACTCGGGGGCTTAGCTGCAATCCAGCACTCACCTAAGTTCTCTCACTCGGAGGCTTAGCTGCAGTCCGGTACTCGACTAAGTTTGAAAAATCCTACCGAGTGGAGAGCAATCCTCCCACTCGGAGGCTTAGCTGCAGTCCAGCACTCGCATAAATCCTCTCACTCGGAGGCTTAGTTGCAGTCCAGTACTCGCCTAAGTTCGAAAAAATCCTACCGAGTGGAGAGCAATCCTCCCACTCGGGGGCTTAGCTGCAGTCCAACACTCGCCTAAGTTCTCTCACTCGGAGACTTAGCTGCAGTCCGATACTAGCCTAAGTTTGAAAAATCCTACCGAGTGGAGAGCAGTCCTCCCACTCAGGGGCTTAGCTGTAGTCCAGCACTCGCCTAAGTTCTCTCACTCGGAGGCTTAGCTGCAGTCTGGTACTCGCCAAAGTTTGGAAAAATCCTACCGAGTGGAGAGCAATCCTCCCACTCGGAGGCTTAGCTGCAGTCCAGCACTCGCCTAAGTCCTCTCACTCGGAGGCTTAGCTGCAGTCCAGTACTCGCCTAAGTTCGAAAAATACTCCTATCCGCAAGGACGACAAGGTGCAGGTCGACTGCAACCTTCTCCTTCGGAGCTACGGCACAAGTACAACGTGCGCTCCATCCCTATCCGCAAGGACAACGAGGTGCAGGTCAACTGCAACCTTCTCCTTCGGAGCTACGACACAAGTACAACGTGCGCTCCATCCATATCCGCAAGGAAGACGAGGTGCAGGTCGACTGCAACCTTCTCCTTCAGAGCTACGACACAAGTACAACGTGCGCTCCATCCCTATCCGCAAGGACGACGAGGTGCAGGTCGATTGCAACTTTCTCCTTTGGAGCTACGACACAAGTACACCGTGCGCTCCATCCATATCCGCAAGGACGACGAGGTGCAGGTCGACTGCAACCTTCTCCTTCAGAGCTACGACACAAGTTCAACGTGCGCTCCATCCCTATCCGCAAGGATGACGAAGCGCAGGTCGACTGAAGCCACCACTTCAGAGCTGCATCTCCAGCGCAAAGACTGTTCCAAGCAGTGAACAAAGTCCATTCGAAGGCAAAACGCAAGCACATTCGGAGATAAACCAAATTCAGACAAATTTTAAAGTTCCAAGCAGCAAATCAAAAGTATTCGGGCATCAAGCCCGAAGGAGTTTAACGGTTACAGCAATCACTCGGCATTCCGAGGCAAATTTAAAGCAGATTCAAGTCTCATAAGTTTGTTCACTCGGCAGGAGGAGGGCTGGCAGGCTCCACGAATGAGTCCAGGTCGATCCCGTCAGCGATCCAAGTAGCGACATCAATGAAAGTCTCCATGAAGGACTGGAAGTCATGCTTTTTGGTGTTAGCGACTTTGATCGCAGCCAGCTTGTCTTCACGAGCCTCCTTGCAATGGACTCGCACCAAGGACATCGCCACGTCAGCACCACACCGGGCGAAGGACTTCTTCCATTCTTGCACTCGGTCAGGGATCTCGTTCAGTCGAGCCATCAGGGATTCCAGGTCATTTTGAAGCGTCGCCCTCGGCCAAAGCAATGAGTCGATTCGGGAGACTACCTCCTTCAGGCGCACGAGGTAGCTTGTGGCGCTGGCGATACGGGACTCTAGTCGAAGCACGTTCATTGCAGTTTTGTCGTAGACTGGAGAAGCGATAGGGTCCAGACCCGTCTTGACCTTTCCAGTTTCCTCGTCGAAGTCTTGGCAGAATTCTGCAGCCAAAAATTAGTGAGTCGACCGAGCAAGATCCGATCGCAAGCATCAACACAGTCGGTTTAAAAGAAATACCTTCCAGCGTGAGATAGAGCTTCTTGGCAAGAGTCCTCAGATAAGCTTCCGTGTCATTCCTCTTGTGGATCGCGGACTCCAGCTTTTCATTTAGGGCAACCTTGTTGAAAGGATCAATATGGTTGACTAGAGGGGGGGTGAATAGGCAACTACCAATTTTTACTTTTCTTTACCAAATTAAACTTTGCATCAAAGTAGGTTATCTAGATGTGCAACTAGGTGAGCAACCTATATGATGCAATAACAACAAGCATACAAGCAAGCAAGAGAAGTAACACTAAAGAGCTTGCACAAGTAAAGGTAAGAGATAACCAAGAGTGGATCCGGTGAAGACGAGGATGTGTTACCGAAGTTCCTTCCTTTTGAGGGGAAGTACGTCTCCGTTAGAGCGGTGTGGAGGCACAATGCTCCCCAAGAAGCCACTAGGGCCACCGTATTCTCCTCACACCCTCACACAATGCGAGATGCCGTGATTCCACTATTGGTGCCCTTGAAGGCGGCGACCGAACCTTTACAAACAAGGTTGGGGCAATCTCCACAACTTAATCAGAGGCTCCCAACAAAACCACGAAGCTTCACCACAATGGACTATGGCTCTGTGGTGACCTCAACTGTCTAGGGTGCTCAAACACCCAAGAGTAACAAGATCCGCTAGGGATGAGTGGGGGAATCGAAAATCCCTTGGTGGAAGTGTAGATCGGGGCCTTCTCAACCACTCCCGAGCAAATCAACAAGTTTGATTCGCTAGAGAGATAGATCGGGTGAAAATGGAGCTTGGAGCATTTAATGGAGCTTGAGCAATAAATGGAGCTTGAGGGGGAAGAGGTAGGTCAAAGAGAAGAGGGGGACTCCCTTTTATAGTGGGGGCAACAATCCAACCGTTGCCCCCCACCAACCAGCCCCGCACAAGATGGTACTACTGCTAAGAGGGGGCGGTACTACCGCTAGGTCAGCGGTACTGCCGCACCAGCCAGCGGCACTGCCGCGCAGAGGAGACTAGTAGGGAATAGGACCCAACGCGGTACTACCGCGGTGGTAGGGGCGGTACTACCGCTCCTGAAACGGTACTACCGCCTCTACAACTGCAACTAGTGCCGCAAAACCTGACACGAGAAAAAGACCCCTCGAGTCGAGGCGGTAGGAGCCAGACAGCCCAGCGGTACTACGACAGCGGGGTCACGGGCGGTACTACCGCTGTGGAGCGGTACTGCCGCTTGTGACCCTTCGGTCGTACTACCGCTGGTAGTGCGTTACTACCGCTGGGACACTGAAGAGAGAGAGAGAGAGAGAGAGAGAGAGAGAGAGAGAGAGAGAATCTCTCCAATGAGGCTGAGGACGAGGCGGTGGTGCCAGGCACCCCAGCGGTACTACTGCTGTGGAGACAAGGGCGGTACTACCACTGTGGAGCGGTACTACGGCTGAGTTGCGCGGTACTATCGCTGGGACCCAGACAGGACAAGGAAAAGTGGAGAGACCTCTTCAAAGGAATGGACAATCTCGGAGGGTGAGAAGCTGATGTGTACGTGTTGATTCCACCCATGCAAAACCCCAGCGGACCCCCTCTTGATAGTACGGTGCCCTCTACGCAACTAGTCCACCGAGAGAGAAACGAAAGAGCTGCACCGTCTTGAAGGACACTCCGAAGGGAAGGAAATGTCTCGCGCCAGGGGTGAATCTGTGAACTATTCAAAGCACATGATTAGTCCGCAAACATGTTGTTATCAATCACCAAAACTACCTTGAGAGAGATATGCCGTAACAATCTCCCCCTTTTTGGTGGATTGATGACAACTAGGGATTTGCACAAGGAAAAGAAATAAATGAAAGAAAACTAAGAACTACAAAATATAGACGGGCTCCCCCAGAGTGTGTGCACCTGGTTAGAGGAGCATTCGGAAAGCAAGACACACACATCCGGATCAACACTCCCCCTATATTTTATAGTCCAACAATTCTAAGAACAATTCTAAGCACAAGAGAATATAACAGGACAAGCATGCAACTCATAATAAACTACAGTACTGAATAGACATAAGTAATAAGGTAGCGATAGGGAGCATATGTCTCACACCATATGTCTAGAACTTAGGTCTCACGGGCACCAAACCAAACCAAACAAAGACACCAAGAGAACACACAAGAAAACACAAGACGACAAACACAAAGCACGACACAAATCCCTACACTCTCTCCCCCTTTGGCAGTGAGACACCAAAAAGGGAAAAGAGCGACGCTACAACTCCAGGTGATGGCAAGCTGAGGATCTCGAAACATCAAATCTCAGCGTGATCGTCTACATCTCCATCGTTGGTCGAAAACTGCTCGGCGTCGGAGTCGGTCCAAGGGTAGTGCTGATGAATCCACTCCTCCTCTTCAGTGATCTGACCCTCAGAACCACTGGCAACTGTCGCTCCCAACTGAGACATGAGCTCCTTGTGGCGCATCCTGGCATGCTTCTCCGCCACATGAATCATGTACTGACCATGAGACTCCATGCAGAAAAGCTTCTTCAACTTGTTTTTAAGCTTCTTCGCCCACGAGGGTTCAGCACTAGAGGGGCCAATATCCTCCTCGTGATCATCAGTGGCTGCCCCACCCTCGGTCTCCATGGCAGCAGTAGCAGCAGCAGCAGACGGACCCCCTGTTTGAGGCGCTGGGGTGACCCAATTGTCCTTCTTCCTCAGATGCTTGATCTCATGAGAAACCAAGTCTCCAGTCTCTAGCAACACTCTAGGATAGGTCTGTGCCCAGGCCCTCTCAATGAGCCTCATGAAGAATGGACCATATATCGGGCACTTGCGCTCAGACACGGCAGAGAGAAGTTCAGACCACATGACATGAGAAATATCCAGGCTCTCTCCAGTGCTTGCTTCCTTCTCATGCTGACAGAAAAGGAGCATGTCCACGAGGTAAGAGTGGACCATATCCAGATTCCCGATCCGAGGGAAGAGAGTCTCACGGAAGATGCGATGAAGAATGTCCAGATACGGAGACAGCTCGTAGGTCTTCTTCTCAGTTACTGGGTGAACTTTCACAGTGCAGTAGGACCAAAGGGCTTGCTTGTGGGTGGACGTAGCATTGCGGTGAGGGCGGAAACCGACAGGAGTCTCAAGCCCGTGATCCACCACATCAAGTAACTCCATGAAAGCCTTCCACTTGACGGAAAGCAGCTTGCCATTGGTCATCCATGTCAGAGTCCTGTCGACATCCGTCCCAAGATGGACGGTGGCATAGAATTGAGCCACCAAATCCGCATCGAAATCCTTGATGAATTGCATGATCCTGAGAATGTTCAGCTGAGTGCACATCTGAAGGGCTTCGCCAAAGTACTCCGGGTCCTTCTCCATAGCATCAGTGTCAATGGAGCGAACATCAACAAAGAGATTCTTCTTGGCCTTGATCACATCAAAGTAGATGGCAAACTGAAAACGGTTCCAGAACGGGCGGTTGACCAAAGTGGGTTCTTGGTCCACCGCATAGGGGTTGCGGCGATGCTTCTCCCAAAACTCATTGTTGGTCATCTCAGTCACAGTCTTGCCTTTTGGCTTGTTGGCAGATCTCTTCGATTGCTGAGGAGGTGGAGGAACACTTGTAGATGCGCTTGCTGGAGGCGGTTGGGTGCTCGAGGAACCACCGGCTGGCTCAGAGGTGCGGTAGTGTTTTGATGTTGCACTCCCGGGGTTGATACGGCGAGCTTGATGCTCAGAAGGGTCATCACCTGGAGCCAAACACAAGAACACGCAAAACAACCAGAAAGAACAAGCATAAGCCAACAAACACAACAAAAATAATCAAGGTAAGGTAGGAATTTGATGGAATTTGGCATGCAGCGGTAGTACCGTGACATGCCCGCGGTAGTACCGCCCAAGCGGTAGTACCGCCCCAAAGAGAGCGGTAGTACCGCTCGAGGTCAAGCGGTAGTACCGCTCCAACGAGAGCGGTAGTACTGCTCGAGCCCAAGCGGTAGTATTGCTCCAACGAGAGCGGTAGTATGGCTCTAGGCGGAGAAACGGCAGTTTCCTACAGCACGAGGCGGAGAAACAGCGGTTTCCTACTATCGTGGTCAGATCCGGCACTACCGGCCTGCCAAATTCAAAAATATTCCTACCAAACTCTAATCGAGATAGTCTAGTTGCCTTCTCCAACCAACTCAAGCCTAGATTTAGCCCAAAATCTAGAGATGCAACCACCATTGCCCCTAAGAAACAAGATCTGAAAATGAGACAAAAGGAAAGAAGGAACGGGGGCAATACCGGCATCCATGGCAAGAGAACGGGGTGGGGATCGACTCCACCAAAGGAAATGGAGAGGGACGCCCCGGAGATGAAGATCCGCCGGAGCCCTCCCACGGCGAGTGGAGGCTGGAGAGAGGAAGAAGAAAGAGGGGGGCGAATGGGTATGGGGGAGAAGAAACCTCCCCCTGCCCCGATATAACCCCCTGGTCCCGTCCCTCAGCGGTAGTACCGTGCTGGGGGGCGGTAGTACCGCTTATGAGCGGTAGTACCACGCACCACCAGCGATAGTACCGCCCAGCACGCCACGGCAACCAAACAAACAAGGTTTTTGCTCGAAGGAAAGACACAAACGGCAAGAAAAGAGAGCACACGAGCAAACGACCAAGACACACCTCTTCAAAAGAGGGCGATGGTCGAGGCCACCTATGTTTGAGTCAAGAGGTATGGCGCCGCAAAGATTTTAACCTTGGGCCCATGACCAAAACTCGTCTTTGAAACACAAGTACCATCAACAATGGCTAAAGTGAAAGACTTGATCAATTGATGCATAATGGGGGGAGGGAGAGTTCATTGAGAGAACAACACTCCCCCTATGTCCATGCCTACACCTAAACTAGACAACAAATTGAGCGTGGTGGGGTGTGCAAGGGTTCAAGCCACATTGCTCGAATCAATGATATTTAGCTCATGCCTTAACTCGCGAAATCTTGCTTCATCCAAGGGCTTCGTGAAAATATCTGCAAGGTTGTCATGAGTGTTGACATAGTTGAGCTCGATCTCTCCTCGCCTAATGTGATCCCGGATGAAGTGATACCGAATCTCAATGTGCTTCGTCTTGAAGTGTTACACCGGGTTGAGAGAGATCTTGATGGCACTTTCATTGTCACACCAAAGAGGCACTTTGTCACAAGTGACACCGTAATGCTTTAAAGTTTGCCTCATCCATAGGAGTTGTGCACAACAACTACCGGCGGCAACATACTCCGCCTTAGTGGACGAGAGAGACACACAACTTTGCTTTTTGGAAGACCAACTTACCAAAGAGCAACCAAGTAATTGGCACCCTCCGGAAGTGAACTTCCTATCCACTTTGTCTCCTGCCCAATCGGAATCCGAGTACCCTACAAGCTTGAAGTTTTATCCTCTTGGGTACCATAAGCCAAAGTTTGGGGTATGAGCCAAATATCGAAAGATTCGTTTGACCGCCACATAGTGACTTTCCTTAGGTGCGGCTTGAAACCGTGCACAAATTCCCACACTCAACATGATGTCCGGTCTAGATGCACAAAGGTAAAGCAAGGATCCAATCATGGAACGATATACCTTTTGATCCACCACTTTACCATTGGGATCTAAGTCAAGTTGGCATTTGGTGGGCATTGGAGTGGAAGCCGGCTTGACGTCACTTAGCTTGAATCTCTTGAGCATGTCTTGAGTGTATTTGGATTGATTGATGAAGGTTCCTTCTCTTCTTTGCTTCACTTCGAACCCTAGAAAGAACTTCAACTCTCCTATGGAGGACATCTCGAACTTTGAGGTCATGAGAGCGGCAAATTCCTCATTGAAAGCTTTGTTAGGAGAACCAAAGATAATATCATCAACGTATAATTGGCACACAAACAACTCCCATTTGACCTTCTTAGTAAAAAGAGTGGGGTCGATTAGCCCAACTTCAAAACCACGGTCTTGTAACAACTCGGTAAGGTGGTCATACCACGCACGTGGGGCTTGTTTAAGGCCATAGAGTGCCTTATCGAGTTGATACACATGATCGGGAAAGTAGGGATCCTCGAACCCGGGGGGTTGCTTGACGTAAACCAACTCATTAATAGGACTATTAAGAAAAGCACTCTTCACATCCATTTGTTGTAACTTAAAGTTATGATGAGAAGCGTATGCAATCAACATGCGAATGGATTCAAGATGAGCAACGGGAGCAAAGGTTTCACCGTAGTCGATACCCTCGACTTGGGAGTAGCCTTGTGCTACCAAATGAGCCTTGTTGCGAATGATAATCCCATGGGCGTCTTGCTTGTTCTTAAATATCCACTTGGTTCCTATGACATTGTGATTCCCGGTCGGTCTTGGCACCAATCTCCACACTTTGTTGCGCTCAAATTTGTTGAGTTCTTCATGCATGGCATTGAGCCAATCCAGATCTTCTAGCGCTTCATAGACCTTGTGGGGTTCCACACAAGAGACAAACGCGTGATGCTCACAATAATTTGCTAATTGTCTACGAGTGCTTACCCCCTTTCTTAAGCTTCCAAGCACATTCGTCATGAGATGATCCTTGGTGGAGAGCTTGGAAGCAACCTTGGCGGCACGACGCTCTAATTCCTCCTCGGGGGTGAGACAAGGAGTGGTCACTTTATCATCTTGAGCGTCGTCTTGGGCTTGTTCTTGTTCTTGAACTTGCTCGGAGGAGAGAACTTGACCTTGGGCATCACTTGATGTGTCAACACCGTCTTTAGCGTGATCTTGCCCTTGGTCATGTTCTTGAAGATGAGGGCCTTCATGTTGAACTTCGGAAGCATGTGGGCCTTGGGTTGGTGATGGCTCCACTTGAGTGGAGCTTTGTCCTTCTCCTTCGGCCAACAGGGGTTCCTCAATGGGTAGGATAAAGCCAACACCCATTCTTCTTATGGCTTGGGGAGGAATTTCATCACCTACATCACAAGTGCCACTTTGCTCCACTTGGGAGCCGTTATTCTCATCAAACTCCACGTTACACGTCTCCTCAATAAGTCCCGTGGATTTATTGAGGACACGGTAAGCATGAGAGTTTGTAGCATAGCCAAAAAATATGCCCTCATAAGCTCTAGCCTCAAATTTAGACAACCGAACACCTTTCTTGAGAATGAAACACTTACACCCGAATACCCGGAAGTACTTGAGGTTGGGCTTGTTACCGGTGAGTATCTCGTATGGGGTCTTGTTCAAGCCCTTGCAGAGGTAGAGCCGATTGGATGCATGACACGCGGTGTCGATGGCTTCGGCCCAAAAGTTGTACGGAGACTTGAACTCCGCCATCATGGTCCTTGCCGCATCCATCAACGTCCGGTTCTTCCTCTCTGCAACACCGTTTTGTTGAGCGGTGTAGGGTGCGGAATATTGATGCTTGATTCCCTCATCACTAAGAAACTCATCCAAGGTGTAGTTCTTGAACTCGATGCCGTTGTCACTTCTTATTGTCAAGATCTTTGCATTGTGTTGACGTTGTGCTTCATTTGCAAAGTCAATGATAGTTTGTTGGGTCTGGCTCTTCATCTTGAAGAAATACACCCACGTGTACCTTGAGTAGTCATCCACAATCACCAAGCAATACTTCCTACCTCCAAGACTATCGAAGGATGGAGGCCCAAAGAGATCCATGTGAAGGAGCTCCAAAGGCCTCTTTGAATAAATGATAGTCGTGGGAGGGTGAGCCTTCTCATATAGCTTTCCTTCGATACAGGAACTGCAAGCACGATCTTTAGCAAAACTAACATTCGTTAGTCCACGGACATGGTCCCCCTTGAGGAGACTTTGCAAAAATCTCATATTGACATGGGCTAAAAGGCGATGCCAAAGCCATCCCACATCAACTTTAGCCATTAGGCATGTCGCGGTTTTAGTGGGTCGCTCCGAAAAGTTAATCATGTATAGACCGTTCTCGACATGCCCAACAAAGGCTACTTTAAGAGTCTTGCTCCACAAGAGGGCCACGGTATCGATATCAAAGAAAGTGGCAAAGCCCATGATTGCAAGTTGACGAACCAAAAGTAAATTGTATGCAAGGGACTCAACAAGCATGACCTTCTCGATCGTGAGATCATGAGAGATGACCACCTTGCCAAGTCCCAATACCTTAGAAGATGAGGCGTCACCCCACTCGACATTGGTGGGCATAGATGGAACCTTGTGCACATCCACCACCAAGTCCTTGCTTCCGGTCATATGATTTGTAGCTCCGCTATCGAGCAACCATGATCCCCCACCGGAAGCAAACACCTACAAGAGATCAATGCTTGGTTTTAGGTACCCATTTTGTAATGGGTCCTTTGATGTTAGTAACAAGGGTCTTTGGAACCCAAATAGACCATTCAATGTACTCATGAAGAGAACCAACAAATTTGGCATAAACATGCCCGTCACTAGCACGACATAACACATAAGAAGGGTTAAAATCACTGGCTTTGTTGGGAGGGGTGGCATTGCCCTTGACATTGCCGCCCCTTGCAGTGTTCTTTTTCTTCTCCTCGGAGGCACTCTCTCCTTCCTTCACAAAGGTTTGCATGAGAGGAGGAGGTCTTTTGGTCTTGTCATTCTTCTTCTTGTTCTTGGAGTCGGGCACGTACCCAACCCCTTCCTTGGCCACAACTCCCTTTTGGTTGATCAAGAGATCGTTGAGGTTCTTATTGCCTTGTATGCAAGACGCAAGACCTCTCTCAAGTTGCTCCTTCAACTTAGCATTTTCCTCAACAAGATGTATATGCTCACAACACGGGTTAGTAGCATTTGCATTATCAATTAAAACCATATGAGGAAATGTTGCTTTCTCCTTAGTTAGCTTCACTTGGAGTTGATCATGAGACTCCTTGAGACTAGCGTGAATACCCTTCAAGGCCTTGTGGGCCTTGTCAAGTATATCAAACTCCTCTTTGAGTCTAGCAAGAGCAACCCCGAGTTTGGCCTTCTCGGAGTTTAGCACACGAGAAACAATGAGAACATGATCATAATCGTTCTTTAACTTAGCATGATCAACGTTGTGTGACTCCTCAAGAACCAAACGAAGACCACGCTCTTCCTCAAGAGCATTGGAAAGATCCGAAATCTCATCGGCATAGTCACGACTATGCCCTTCCATCTTAGTGATGGTATCTTTGTGAGCCTCGATCATGTCATTGGCTTCACCAAGTTGTTCCAAGAGAGCAACAAAGTGCTTCTTGGATTTACCCTTAAGTTTGCCCATAAAGGCCTCAAACTCATTTGCCTCCACATTAGCTCCCTCATGTTCATCAATGCTATCCGTCGAAGAAGGATGATTAATGATGGTAGTTTTGATGTTGGGGGTTACCTTGTTGGTGGCTTTAGCCATGAGGCACTTGGCGGTGATGCTCTCATTGGGTGAGTCGAAGAGAGACACCCGTGGAGTCGTCGCAATGACAATGGAGGCCATGGCAACCGACTCATCACTTTCATCATTGTCATCATCCTCATTGTACTCTTCTTGTACCACCAATGCCCTCGGAGGCGTCTTCTTGGTGAAGTTGCTCTTGTTGGGGAACGACTTGGCCTTGTCCTTTCGGATGAGCTTGCCACCATTGTATTCCCTCTTCTCATACGGGCATTCCGCAACAAAATGACTCACGTTGCCGCAATTGTAGCAAGTCCTTACACGTTGCTTGCCCCTCGTGCCACTTGAGTTGTTTTTGCTAAAGTTTGGCCTCAAGTTTTTCTTGCTCCAAAATTTCCTTGAAGCAAGTGTCATGTGTTCATAATATGCATACTTCGTATCTTCGGGGTTGCTCTCCTCTTCTTCCTCTTCTTCTTCTTCAACGGTGAGCTTGGCCTTCAATGCAAGGTTAGGCCTCTTTGCCCTTTGAGAACGAAGCACCGCATTGTCGGCGGTCTTGTCCAAAATGTTCATGGCCACAGACTCATCCAACACTTCGCTTGAGGTCAAAGTGTGGAAGTCCGGTCTTTGATGAATGACGGAGGACATGGCCTTGTGATAGGGCATCATTGCCTTGAGGAATTTGCGCTTGATCCAATTGTCATCCGTGTCCTTGCTCCCGTGATCTCGTAGTGAGACCGCGAGTTTGGTTACTCTCCGATAAAGCTCAAGAGGTTCTTCATCTTCTTTCATTGCAAACTCATCGGCCTCATCTTGTACCACTTCATAGTTGGAGCGTTGAATGCTTGCGCTTCCTCGGTAGAGAGAGACAACACAATGCCATGCATCTTTGGCCAAGGCGAAGGGACGAAGATGAGGTAGGTCTTCGGGTGGAATTGCATCTTGAATGATGAAGAGAGCGTTCTCGTTGAATTGATTGTCCGCGGCTTCTCGAGGAGTGAAGTTGCTTGGATCATGTGTATAGAAACCTTCTTCAATGATTCTCCAAAGGTTAGTGTTCACATGATTTAAATGACGTTTAAAGCGGTAAACCCAAGAATCAAAGTCCTCATTTTCACAATCTTAGGGGGAGGATCGGCATGATTCAAATGAGTGGAAGGAACCGGTCCACCATAAACAAGTGGTGGTTCCACATGGGCAAAAATGCCGGTGCCATTCTTACCACTAGAAGAAGGAGCCTTTTCACTACTAGCTTCCCCCTTGTCGGGGATAGCATCCGTCACCTTGTTGGTGGGGTCACCCACTTTCAACGGTGCGGTGGATAGTTTAAGCCCCTCAAGAAAATTAGTAAACATGCTTTCAACTTCGGTCGTCATGGAGGTTTTTAATGTCTCCAAGGCCACATTGAACTCCTCACGAGAGACCGAGGTTCCCCCATCGCCCGTAGACGAGATCAGATTCACACGGGAGTGTTCCTCCACACCGTCTACGGTATCAACCATACTCTTTGGACGGTAAAGTCCTTAATAAAGAGATGAGGCTCTGATACCAATTGAAAGGATCGATATGGTTGACTAGAGGGGGGGGTGAATAAGCAACTGCCAATTTTTACTTTTCTTTACCAAATTAAACTTTGCATCAAAGTAGGTTATCTATATGTGCAACTAGGTGAGCAACCTATATGATGCAATAACAACAAGCATACAAGCAAGCAAGAGAAGTAACACTAAAGAGTTTGCACAAGTAAAGGTAAGAGATAACCAAGAGTGGATCCGGTGAAGACGAGGATGTGTTACCGAAGTTCCTTCCTTTCGAGGGGAAGTACGTCTCCGTTAGAGCGGTGTGGGGGCACAATGCTCCCCAAGAAGCCACTAGGGCCACCGTATTCTCCTCACGCCCTCACACAATGCGAGATGCCGTGATTCCACTATTGGTGCCCTTGAAGGCGGCAACCGAACCTTTACAAACAAGGTTGGGGCAATCTCCACAACTTAATCGGAGGCTCCCAACAAAACCACGAAGATTCACCACAATGGACTATGGCTCCGTGGTGACCTCAACCGTCTAGGGTGCTCAAACACCCAAGAGTAACAAGATCCGCTAGGGATGAGTGGGGGAATCGAAAATCCCTTGGTGGAAGTGTAGATCGGGGCCTTCTCAACCACTCCCGAGCAAATCAACAAGTTTGATTGGCTAGAGAGATAGATCGGGTGAAAATGGAGCTTGGAGCATTTAATGGAGCTTGAGCAATAAATGGAGCTTGAGGGAGAAGAGGTAGGTCAAAGAGAAGAAGGGGACTCCCTTTTATAGTGGGGGCAATAATCCAACCGTTGCCCCCCACCAACCAGCCCCGCACAGGACGGTACTACCGCTAAGAGGGGGCGGTACTACCGCTAGGTCAGCGGTACTGCCGCACCAGCCAGCGGCACTGCCGCGCAGAGGAGACTAGTAGGGAATAGGACCCAACGCGGTACTACCGCGGTGGTAGGGGCGGTACTACCGCTCCTGAAACTGTACTACCGCCTCTACAACCGCAACTAGTGCCGCAAAACCCGACACGAGAAAAAGACCCCTCGAGTCGAGGCGGTAGGAGCCAGACAGCCCAGCAGTACTACGGCAGCGGGGTCACGGGCGGTACTACCGCTGTGGAGCGGTACTGCCGCTTGTGACCCTTCGGCCGTACTACCGCTGGTAGTGCGGTACTACCGCTGGGACACTGAAGAGAGAGAGAGAGAGAATCTCTCCAATGAGGCTGAGGACGAGGCGGTGGTGCCAGGCACCCCAGCAGTACTACTGCTGTGGAGACAAGGGCGGTACTACCGCTGTGGAGCGGTACTGCCGCTTGTGTCTCCTCAGCGGTACTACGGCTGGGTTGCGCGGTACTGCCGCTAGGACCCAGATGGGACAAGGAAAAGTGGAGAGACCTCTTCAAAGGAATGGACAAGCTCGGAGGGTGAGAAGCTGATGTGTACGTGTTGATTCCACCCATGCAAAACCCCAGCGGACCCCCTCTTGATAGTACGGTGCCCTCTACGCAACTAGTCCACCGAGAGAGAAACGAAAGAGCTGCACCATCTTGAAGGACACTCTGAAGGGAAGGAAATGTCTCGTGCCAGGGGTGAATCTGTGAACTATTCAAAGCACATGATTAGTCCGCAAACATGTTGTCATCAATCACCAAAACTACCTTGAGAGAGATATGCCGTAACACTTGTCCTACTTCAGACTAGTCACTTCACGGTTAGCTTCATTGAGGCAAGATTTCAGTTTGTTCACCTCTCCTTCTAGCGTTCCGACTAAAGCAAGCTTCTGGTCTGCGAGAGCAGTTTTATCTTGGGCTGCTTTTTGCGCGGCGGCGAGGTCCGAGTCCTTCTTCTCCAGAGCCAACTTCATTTTCTCTGCAAAATAAGCAATCGAATCAAACAAGAGATCAAAGAAATATATTGAAAGTCAGTCGACAGCCAGTTACCTTCCATACCAGCAGCTTCGTCTTGAGCTTTCTTCAGATTCTGCTGGGCCAATTCCAAGTCGAGGTTGAGTTGCCTCTGCTTCTCCTCAAGTTCAGCAAACTTGGAAATAAGAGTACAAGACTTCTACAGAAGGCAAAAGACGGGTCAGTCGGTAAGATCAAAGGTTGTTTACTTCCGAGTGAATAAAACCTAAAGAAGTTCGCTTAGACCCCAGCCGACTGCACACAGTCAACTACGGTCTTAGGGGCTACACCCAGCGGGTGCACTTGGCGTGCCCCCGCTGATTAAGACCCAACTCGACCGGTCCGCCCGAACCAAGTAAAAAAAAGCTGTTCAGACCACAGTCGACTGCCAGCAGTCGACTGCGGTCTCGGGGACTACACCCAGTGGGTGCACTTGGCGTGCCCCCACCGATTCAGATCCTACTCGACCGGTCCGCCTGAGTCAAGTGGCAGAAATGAAAAAGAAAGGAAGGTAGAACTCAGACCCCATTCATTTAGCGTGCCCCCACCGGTTCAGATCCCACTCGCCCAGACCGAGTGGAAGAACGCAACTACCAAAGACAACAAAACACCTAGTGGTTACTCTGATTCAACGCAAACAACAGGAGATTGTGTAGAAGAAATTTTTTTGGGCAGCATACCCTCATAGAACAAGAGCAGTCGGAAAGTCTACTTACCTGGACATTGGCCCGAAGAGCAGCACTGGCGTCGTAGGCAGCCTGGCTATTCTCATGCACCGTCTTCACCCGCTCCATCATCACGTCAGCCTGTCGGATGGCTTCTGCAGCCGCTTCTGACTGGTTGTCCGGGACGGGGTAGCTGGTGAAAAAGAGAGCAGATGACCCAGGTGTGGCGGCTTGGAGCTCCGTGGCGTGGAGTTGGACGACTGAAGGAATCACCGGTGTAGTCGACGGTGCGGGGTGCTCACTCGACAAGGGTGCAGTGAAGGTTATAGAGGCCCTGCCCGCATCTTCTGGTTGACGGACGGGTGGTGTTGTTGTTGGCCCTTGCCGAGACATCTTGCCAGCTGCTACCTTCTTGCTCTTCCTGGGCTTAAGAGCCACATCTTCATCGTCATCTGGAAGATCGATGACGTTAGGTGGAGCTGCAAGACAGATCATTCGACCCCAAGTGAACCACTAGAATGCAATCGACCAAGGAATCAAGAACAAGATCATAAGAGTTTATACCTGGGTTAGAGGTAACTGCGTCTTCCATCTCCTCGTCTCGGTACTGGAGAGAGGAGGTTCCTGACGTAGCATCACTACAAAGACCCGCATTCAGTCGGTTACGTTCTGTTACTCGAGTCGACAAAAAGAACAAGTCAGATGATTACCCGGAGATAGTAGGGACGGTCACTTGGATCCTGGGCAAAGCCTTTGGCAGTTTGGAGGAGGTGGCTTTCGATGCTTTCGGCGCTGGAGGCGGCACAACTTTGGGCTGCTTCAGAGCCTTCTCAATCGACGTTGGGGAAGACGTCCTGGGACGCTTTGAAGACTGTCCAATCGGTGCGGCCACTAGGCCCGGAGCGCTTGCCGGGTCGTGAGCGTGTTTGGATCTCCTCTCCCTGCAGGGAGGCGAGTTGACCTCTTCGCCGTCAGTCGATTCGTCGCTCTCCTCGTCCTCCTCGGCATCCGAGTACCCTTCGCCACTCTCGCCCCCACTCGCTCCTTCTTCGGCGTCTTGCTCCTGCACTCCGTTGGGCATTGAGTACATGTCGATGAGGGCCTGAAAAGACAACGACCAAAAGAAATTCAGTCGACCATCAACAAGATGTCACACAGTGAATCGGAAAGATACTTGATAAAACAGAATCATACCTGCTCCGGCTGATGCGAGTGGTCGAATGGAATCACCCTCCTAGACCCCTGAGGGTTGTCTTTGTTGCTGGTGATCCCCATCAGCCACTTCTCCAAGGTATCCTCGCTGACGTCCTCTGGGTGGATCCGAGTGGAATCCTCGAGTCCAGAGGACATCCACATCGGATGATCACGTGCCCGAAGCGGTTGGATGCGTCGACCGAGAAAGACCTCCAGCAGGTCCATCCCGGTCACCCCATCGCGGACGAGTTGGACGACCTACTCGACCAGCACCTTGACCTGCGCCTTCTCTTCTGGAACCACCTTCAGAGGGGCGGGCTTCTCCACTCGAGCCAAAGAAAAGGGAGGAAGTCCAGTCGACTGACCCGGGGTCGGCTGGTCCTTGCAATAAAACCAAGTCGACTGCCAGCCCCGGACCGAGTCGGGAAGGATCATTGCTGGGAAGGTGCTCTTGCTCCTCATCTGGATCCCCAGGCCCCCACACATCTGGATCACTTGCGTCCTCTCATCACTCGGATTGGCTTTTTTGACCGACTGGGAGCGGCAGGTGAAGATGTGTTTGAAAAGACCCCAATGCGGTCGACAACCCAAGAAATTTTCACACATTGAAACGAAAGCGGCCAGATAGACTATGGTGTTTGGAGTGAAATGGTGGAGTTGAGCCCCAAAGAAGTTCAAAAAGCCCCGGAAGAAAGGATGGGGAGGCAATGAGAATCCACGATCTACGTGGGTGGCGAGGAGAATGCACTCACCCTCCCTTGGCTGTGGCTCGGTCTCGTTCCCCGGGAGCCGTGCCGACTTGTGGGGGATCAGTCCCCCCTCCACCAGGTCGTCGAGGTCGTCCTGGCTGATCGTCGAGCGGATCCAGTCGCCCTGGATCCAGCCCGGCGGCATGCCGGATCTCGACGAGGATCCGCCCCGGCTGGTCCGCTTGCCCTTCGCCTTCGCGGTCGCCTTCTTCGCGCGCTCCAGCGCCACCGTCTTCTCTTTCCCCATGGCGACGGATTGAGTTCGAGCGAGGGTCCGGCGATGAGAGCAGAAGCGAGCGTGGCGGAGAGGTCGGAGGAAGAAGAAAAGAGAATGGGAACGCACGGGGCAAAGACTTGGTCTGGTGCCTTTTATAAGGTCATTCCCCGAGTGACTGACTGGTGGACCCAGACGATCTAAACAAATCCCGCAACAGTCGCGCGCGCAGTACATGGCAAAAAAGGTGGCGCGAAGATCGAGGAGACTTGCCTAATCCGTCCCGATTACCACGGTCTCGCCCGTCCGGCGCACTTCCCAAAATTCAAATCCCGCGAAATCCGCGGAGAGCAGAGCAACTTGCCAGACTGAAAACGTCCTCTACATTATCATTCGGAATTCTATCATGAAAATTCACTCGACAAAAACCAAGAATGGACCAAGGCGACTGAAAAAGGAGTCGACATCGTCTCCTCGGTTCATTGTTCCAGAACAAGATATGCTCATAGCACAAAGAATGAGTCGGAAGTGTTCCCAACTCCTTCCTCACTCAAACCCTGATCCATTCGGGGGCTAATGATGAAGCTATGTACCTAGGGTAGGGTCATGGATCTGTCCAACATACCCTCCCCAAGGACATCTCTACAAAGAATCAGAAGCAGTCGAAGAGAAATCATCATCCACTCGACCATGAAGACACTCGACCACCAGAAGATGAGAAGCCCTTCACTTCGCAACGGTCGGGGTTTAAACCATAGCTTTATGGACATTTATATCACTTTACTTCGGACGTTACCAGTAACGCTCCTCCTTTATGAACATTGAACCCTCTATAATGGAGGGGAGCTGGGGTCCTGGCGCACTCTATATAAGCCACCCCCCTCCTCTGGAACAAGGGTTCACATCTTTTGTAAACTCACACACACATATAATCCAGTCGACCACCTCAGGGCACCGAGACGCAGGGCTGTTACTTCCTCCGAGAAGGGCCTGAACTCGTAAAACTCGTGTGTACAACTACTCCATAGCTAGGATCTTGCCTCCTCATACCTACCCCCCCCCCATTCTACTGTCAGTCTTAGATCCACGACAATGACTTCACATATAAAGAGTATGATGAATAAAAGTTGTTGAGAGTTGACAAACATAGTTTTGGTCGTCGTTGCAATTAATAGGAAGTAATAAAGAAAGAGGGGTTTTCACATATAAATATACTATCTTGGACATCTTTTATGATTGTGAGCACTCATTAAAATATGACATGCTAAAAAGTTGAGGTTGGACAAGGAAGACAACGTAAAGGGTATGTTTTCTTACATCCGAAATAAATGATATTGTCTTGGATCATCCAACATGTTCATCTTGCCTTTCAACCTCATGCTATCCAAATTCTTTACACCAAATAGAGATATTACTTGTGCTTCCAAATATCATTAAACCCAGTTTTTCTATGAGAGTCCATCATATCTACCTATGGATTGAGTAAGATCCTTCAGGTAAGTTGTCATTGTTGCAAGCAATAAAAATTGCTATCTAAATATGTATGATTTATTAATGTGGAGAAAATAAGCTTTATACAATCTTCTGATGTGGAAGAAATAAAAGTGACGGGCTGCATAATAAAGGTCCATATCACAAGTGGCAATATAAAGTTATGTTCTTTTGCATTAAGATTCCGTGCATCCAACCATAAAAGCACATGACAACCTCTGCTTCCCTCTGCGAAGGGCATATCTTTTATCCTTGTCTTATACTTTTTACAAGAGTCATGGTGATTTTCACCTTTCCTTTTTACATTTTATCCTTTGGCAAACACTGTGTGTTGGAAAGATCCTGATATATATAGCTAATTAGATGTGAGTTTTCATAAACTATTATTGTTGACATTACCCTTGAGGTAAAAGGTTGGGGGGCAAAACTATAAGCCCCTATCTTTCTCTGTGTTCGATTAAAACTTCATACCCATAAATATTGCGTGAGTGTTAGCAATTGCGAAAGACTAAATGATAGTTGAGTATGTGGACTTGCCGAAAAGCTCTTGTATTGACTCTTTCCGATGTTATGATAAATTGTAATTGCTTCAATGACTGTGATTATAGTTTGTTAGTTTTCAATGAAGTTTCTGATTCATACTTGAAATTATGAATGGATTGTTACTTTAGCATAATATAGACACACACACACAGATATATATGGTCGCGCTATTCGTCGCTCTGGGTGAAGAATTGTTATTCCTCACCCCAACCATCCCCAAGGAACGTAAGGAGGTAAAATTACACCCTGAAAAATGGAACCGGTCTATGTTCTGGAGCTACAAAAGAAACGCAACAAACAAAGCTTTAGATGTAAATTTACCTCACACACGGGTGGCCCGGTACCAAAAAAGCCTCAGCCTTGCGAGGTAATTTTTACCTCACGCGAAAAACACCCCATGGATCGTGGGAGGGCTCTACATTCTCCACACCATCCCTACCAGGTCACCTCCACTATCCGGACCCGTTCCTCGTGCAGCCATAGCGGTTCTTCTCCGGATGCCAGCGGAGCAGGTTAGTCTATCCCTACGCTGGCGTGCCGGCTCCGGTGTCTGGGCAGAAGGGGAGGAGGTCATCCCACAGCGGGATACCGTCTAACGGAAGCAGCGGCGCCAAGTCTTACAGGGCCGCACTCCGCGGTGTCGACGCTCTCCACGAGCTCCACTATTGTATTGTCTCCTAGCCTCACCTCCCTGATTGAATCTGGATCCAGAGTTTCATCGGCGCTGTTGAGTAGTCATGTTCCAGTTATCATCGGCATCCTCTTCAAGCTGGTCACGATCGACCTCCTACTTAATTGTAAGTTGTGGCTGGCTCCTTCAAACGTGGCTGCCTCCACCCCCCTAGTGACATCCGTACCTACTTTTGATAAACTGAATCTTGTTTGTGTATTCAGAGTGCATCAGAATTTTTTTTGTCGTGAGTTGTTATATAAGCAGTGTTGCTAATTAGTGCACTCTTCAAGAATCACTTGTCCCTGTTGTAATGAGAGCAGAACGAGGTGCCCATGTTATGTGAAATAAAAATGCTTATGTTAAGGTCTTATAAGATTAGAACAAGTCGATGCATGTATCTTTTTGAAATTAGTGACAAAGGTATCAATAGCTCATTTTGTTGTGGGAGCGCCGCTGAACATTCAACTGTTTTTTTGTGTTGTTTTTTAGAAGTTTTCATATAATGTCTGAAGGCTTAAGTGATTCTTAGTTCATACAATGACCTTGTTCTTGCTGCGTTTCAATTTTGTGTGCTAATCTGATTTTGAGTTCTCTTGGTTTAACTAAGAACCAGATCAATATTTTCTAGGTAAAGTTGAAGCTTTATTGATACAGGAAACCATTACAATTATTTGACGCAACACTTTCTACAGGCTCCCACACATGCAAGGTCCAAATAGAACCAGACCCTCAAACTCTAATCTCAAAAAGGAAAATTCTTTAGTTTTACATGGTGTCACAGTGTTGCAACTGGACATGACAGGCAACTCTTGACCAACGTGTTCCTAAAATGCTGACTTCAGATGTTCACTCTGACAAATTATTGATGCAGAGAAATAATGAGCTTCTGTCAGTTTTGCATGTTAACAAATCTTGCTTGTTATTAATATCTATCAATTTTCTCTGTGAGAATTACAATTTTGCATATTTCCCAACTGTATTCTCTTGATACGAAGGGCATGGATAATACAGATCAAAATTTCCTTCTCTTCCGCATGCAACTTCAGATATATGTCTTTTATACATGTCATTTAGCTGGTGAGATCTGCATCTTTGCTTTGTAGGTGGCAAGTGAATCAAGTAATTTAGTACGGACTAATAAATTGCAGAGGGCGGGGGGGCACATATATAGCATCACCAGGAAGCATGTGGAGTGGTGTAGCGGCAATGGCGGGATGCTCGTGCCACTTACGAGAACGAGCACAACCACAACCATGTGCAGCTGCTCCATCTGTCGATGCTTGCGTGCAATCAGAAGCTTGACTAAAGCCATGCCAATGCCAGAAGAAGATAGAAGAATTCTGAATCCTAATGATATGGATGGACCATGGCATTCAGTTGGACTTTGGTTATTCAGTCTAACAAGATCTGGATAGAACTGAAATTTGTAACGGGAAGACAGATTTCACCATCGTGTTATCCTGGTAGCAAAGTGTCTTGTTCAGTGTATCTGAGAAAAAAAATGTTGCTTTCTTGGTCTTGGATTCATGCTCTGCAGTTTCCTCCGGTGTTCTACACAACAAGTTGTCTACCGGACCACATTGTGTGTTCTACTCATTAGCTGTAGACCACACAAAAAATTTCCTGAGCGTTGTTGCCAAGACTAAAAAATGACATGACTACATCGGTGCAACAATGAACAAAGATGATCCGAGTTTACATAAAAATTACAGAGCAATAAGTTTGATTCATTGCTTGACAAAGTAGCACGTACAAATTCAATCTATAGAGAAAAATAAGTTCCTCTCGTCCTTCACGAGATGGGCAGTGGTTCAGCCATGACAAACTGCGGACACTGGATTTCGAATTAGAGGTTACAAAACCACATCGGATGACCCTACAGTTTTTGCTATATCTCCAGTTAGCCTTTACAACATCCACGTCTGGATGACCCTACAGTTTCAGCAAAGGTTATTGAAAAGGTTCCAGGGCCTGGACAACAGTTACATGTACACGTATATTGCAGCTCCTTGTGACTTCTCCGTCGTGTTTCCAAGGACAAAAATGTAAGCTGAAAAGAGAAGCATTAGTTTGAAAGGTAATCTTCATAATCCATCAGCCACATGTTACAAGGAACTACATAAATATTAGAAGAAAAAAATAAATATTAGACAGAAATAAATAGACGATTATCTATGGCAGTGGTAAAAAGTTCCCAAGGACAAAGAAAGTAATCATATTTCAATAGATAGCTCTGAAAAATCCAAAGAATGTGTTAACGATGAACAACAACACCGACGATTCCCTAAGCACTTGACGACAACAATAGATACCTCCGTAATACACATTCAACTGTATGTATAGTTTGTACTTTTTATAGGTACGTATTTTATACTCTTAGAAGTTTCTTCACTGGCCTTCTCAATGTACTGTGAGGTGACAAAACACTCATGCAACCAGAATAATAATTTCCTGTTCAATCCTACTAATACAACTCGATGCTTTACAAAATTCCAATATCATGGAGTGAAGATTCATCAATAGGAAGGTCTATCATCCGTAACACTTATTCAGCTGTATCATAGCTACACCACCAAAGACTATCTAAATGCTACCAAAAACACTCATGTCCCCGAGATACATAATTGTTCTACAAGGGGAATTTTTTTCTTATAGAAGTTGCAAATAATAAATTGATCAACAATATTAGGCATATAATTACACATTCTAAAACGGAATACTACCTAACTTGAAAGCTGATTACTGTCGAACTTGATCTTCAAGCAGCTTAATTTGTAGGTGACCAGAAATTTTACATCAACTTATCTATTCAGCAATCTCTGCAGCGACTGAAACATTATTATCCATGGACTGTAAGCCTGTAACCAACATAGTATCCTATTAATAGTACCGTACCCTTTAGGTTCACTTTTCTTCTAACCAAAACATGAATATTTCTTCTGGTTATTAAAGACGAAGACATTGCTCTGTAATTCTCTATCCCTCATACATTAACCATCATCCGCTTGAACAGATACCTGAAAAACAGAATATTTTCAGTTCTTAGAAGTATACGAACAAAAGGAGGCCACCAACAAAGAAGCACACATAACACTTAGGGCCCGTTCGGAAGCTCTCTCGCTTCCCAAGTGGCCAGCTTCTCGGCCAGCCAGCTTCTCACGGGAGGTGATAAGCGTTCGGCAGCAGCGGCAGATTCTGCTTCGTCAACATGGGCCAGAGAGGAGAGGACCCCACAGTCAGATCACCCTACGAGGACGCTGGTTCGCTCCGCTCATATCGAATCGTTACGCATGCCACTTCGGAAGGGCATTGGGATGTAATAAAGAGCAACTTCTGCTCCTGGTTTTCGTGAAGCTGGGCTGGAGTAGCTCCAGGAAATTGCACTGCGTCCAGAATTGCTCCGCGGAGCAGGCTTCTTGAAGCTGCCGGCGTTTGGCCAGCTCCCCGCCCGCTTTCGGAGAAGCGCGGAGCCGGAGCGCTTCCGAACAGGCCCTTAAAGGATTAGCAGGCTTCGGTATCCTAAACTGGAAACAATGTCAAAATCAAAGATATCATAGAGGGATTTTGGATGCACGAAATTTATCGGAATCACATGAACCCATAACACGCTGGCTCCATGGTATGAATCAAAAATATAGAGAGAAATAAGATAAACAGGCCAAACTCTGTAATCACTGTTTCAATGCACACTAAACCGTGTCTTTTATCAAGTTGTGTGAGGTACAACACTGGAAGTCATCATATTGAACTAGACATTGTCTGGCACCAAAGAGTCATCAAAATGAAACACATAATTGACGAGGCACACATAATTACTTGCCAAAAAAGTACATTCCAATATGATTTATGCTACAGAAAACAAACAACCTGAATGAAAAATGAAAAAATATTGTTATAGAAGATTTTTTTTCCTGGACTAAGGGCGGGTTAAATTTTTTAGCAAAGTTTGACAGGCTTGATGAGGGTCAGGGTCCACCTCATGGTAACTAAAAAAAATCTAACTCGGCTTCCATGAATATTGACAAGCTAGGAGATGGTCCGTGTATACCAACAAATGTTTCCAACCAGCCACATACAAAAATCTAGCGTACCATATGGATTCAGCCACATTCGCAAGCTAATGTACAAATTCTGAGAGACAAGGTAAGAGATATGGGGCCAACAAAAAATAAGAGCATGTACAAGAAATACATATTCCAAACTTGCATGCGACATTGATTGCATCGCTTGTTTACATCGACGTAAAATAGGAGCACATCCAGCTATATCCTTCTGTTCAGTGTGTATCAACAGATCAAAACTACAAATAAATAGGTGCTTAACCATTTATCATTCGCCTTAAGCTCAGTGTAAAAATGTGAGAAGCAAACCTGAGAAAGTTTGGCCTCCTTTGGTTCATAGGATAGAAATGTTGTAGGAATAGGAAAATCATAGGAAATGAGATGACATGCATCTCAATTCCTATAGAGAAAGAAATGTCATTTGATGCATAGGATAGGAATTTTTTCATTGAGTCTTAGCTAATGTTTTTTCCCTCCAAAATGTGAAGGATTGATTCCTATCCTATATAGGAATAGGAATCCATTCCTACAAACCAAAGGGCCTCAAAGGAAATTTTCCCTATGCAAATCCTATCCTATAGAAATCCTATGACATTCCTACAAACCAAAGGAGGCCTAGTGTACTGCAGGTTTATGTCGTGATTTCACAGAAGGTTAGTGCTTCTATGAATTGGATAAGGAAAACCATATTCTGCATCTTGCCATTCGCTAGTTGCTACCATGTCTCACTAGAGAGTTCTGCAGCCTCACTGTAGTGTTCAGGACGAGTCAACGTTTAAGAAAAGACACATTCATGTCCTTTAGCAAGACCCTTGAATCAAAAGGTTGAAATTTCAATCTATTCAGAGGTAAGATCAGCCCCGATGACAGTGTTTGAAGGACTGGAAACCTAACAAAACGGTATAGGGAGTTAGTGAGATTGTGCATTAAGATAAAACTTACTTGGGCTTGAATGATTTGTACTTCTTATTCGGGAGTGATTTCTTCGTTGCTCGCAGCATTCGTCTCGTTCTTTCAAATTTTCTTGTGTTTTACCCTTTATGGTTTCCTTCTGTGCCTTCTTCTACAACAAAGCAGATGCAACATAATTAATGGGATGACCATCCTAAATATAGTAGCAGCATCCCAACTCCACTCTAAGTGAAACGGTTGGACATGGCTCTTTGTTTTTCGTACTAGTGGAGCTCCAGGGAAGAAAGAAGGAACAATTCATCCAAAACAGAGAGGAAAATAGGAAACAGGGCTATCACCTTTGGCTCGATCGAAGAAGATACTAATGTTGTTCCTCCGCATCGTTGAGATTCTCCTCTTCTTCTCCTCCTGCATGATTTCCACCTCCTTCAAATGATCCCACAATCGAGCAAAGGTCTACTCCATCACCCCCTCAAACACGCAAGCTCCCCTCTTTTCTTTCATCTCCTTTCTTGGTCTACTTCCTCTTTCTTTGTCCATCCTCAAAAAATCAAGAACCCTAACCCTTTTCAGAAATTCATGGAGGAAAGGGGAAGGAATAAGAGGAGGGAGACCTTAATGGTGAGAAGACCTCCGGCGGCGTACAGGGACGCCGGAGAAGGTCGTTGCCGTCGCCGAGCTCGCACTGTATCGCCGCACTGCCCAATTCGCCTCCTGATCGCTACCCCATGAAGAGGGAAAGGGGGGAGTACTCCACGTACGAGAGGTGAGTAGCCCTTTTCTCCGGGCCGTCCCTCCGGCACCATCGCCGTCACTGTCGCCGCCTCGGCAATCGTCGGAGAGGAGGGTCCGGGGAGAGAGGGACGATGTCGAGCCCATCCGCACTAAAGTGAAACCGCCCGTAGTTGATTAGAAAGGATATAGGTATTGGGGAGTGGGCTCCTCCTGTTGGGGAACGTTGCAGAAAATTAAAAATTTTCCCTACGGTTTCACCAAGATCCATCTATGAGTTCATCTAAGCAACGAGTCTAGGGAGAGAGTTTGCATCTACATACCACTTGTAGATCGCGTGCGGAAGTTTGCAAGGTGATGATGTAGTCGTACTCGACGTGATCCAAATCACCGATGACCAGCGCCGAACGGACGGCACCTCCGCGTTCAACACACGTACGGGACGGGAGACGTCTCCTCCTTCTTGATCCAGCAAGGGGGAAGGAGAGGTTGATGAAGATCCAGCAGCACGACGGCGTGGTGGTGGATGCAGGGCGTCACAGCAGCAAGGCTTCGCCGAGACTACGAGGGAGAGACGTAACGGGGGGAGGTGGAGGCGCCAGGGGCTGGTGTATGAAGTCCCTCCTCTCCCCCACTATATATAGGGGTGCCAGGGGGGCGCCGGCCCTAGTAGATGAGATCTACTAGGGGGGGGCGGCCTAGGGGAGGTTTCCCTCCCCCCCAAGGCACCTAGGGGTGCCTTCCACCACTAGGACTCCTCCTAGGGGGAAACCCTAGGCGCATGGGCCTATAGGGGCTGGTGCCCTTGGCCCATGATGGCCAAGGCGCACCCCCTACAGCCCATGTGGCCCCCCGGGACAGGTGGCCCCACCCGGTGGACCCCCGGGACCCTTCCGGTGGTCCCGGTACAATACCGATAACCCCGAAACTTGTCCCGATGCCCGAAATAGCACTTCCTATACATAATTCTTTACCTCCGGACCATTCCGAAACTCCTCGTGACGTCCGGGATCTCATCCGGGACTCCGAACAACATTCGGGTTTCTGCATATCCATATCTTCATAACCCTAGCGTCACCGAACCTTAAGTGTGTAGACCCTATGGGTTCGGGAGACATGCAGACATGACCGAGACGCTCTCAGTCAATAACCATCAGCGGGATCTGGATACCCATGATGGCTCCCACATGCTCCTCGATGTTGTCATCGGATGAACCACGATGTCGAGGATTCGATCAAACCCTGTATGCAATTCCCTTTGTCAATCGGTACGTTACTTGCCCGAGACTCGATCGTCGGTATCCCAATACCTTGTTCAGTCTCGTTACCGGCAAGTCACTTTACTCGTACCGTAATGCATGATCCCGTGTCCAACACCTTGGTCACATTGAGCTCATTATGATGATGCATTACCGAGTGGGCCCAGAGATACCTCTCCGTCATACGGAGTGACAAATCCCAGTCTCGATCCGTGTCAACCCAACAGCTACTTTCGGAGATACCTGTAATGCATCTTTATAGTCACCCAGTTACGTTGTGACGTTTGATACACCCAAGGCACTCTTACGGTATCCGGGAGTTACACGATCTCATGGTCGAAGGAAGAGATACTTGACACTTGCAAAGCTCTAGCAAAACGAACTACACGATCTTTTATGCTATGCTTAGGATTGGGTCTTGTCCATCACATCATTCTCCTAATGATGTGATCCCGTTATCAACGACATCCAATGTCCATAGTCAGGAAACCATGACTATCTGTTGATCACAACGAGTTGGTCAACTAGAGGCTTACCAGGGACATAGTGTGGTCTAAGTATTCACACGTGTATTACGATTTCCGGATAATACAGTTATAGCATGAATAAAAGACAATTATCATGAACAATGAAATATAATAATACTTTTATTATTGCCTCTAGGGCATATTTCCAACAGTCTCCCACTTGCACTAGAGTCACCAATCTAGTTACATTGTGCTGAATCTAACACCCATAGAGTTCTGGTGTTGATCATGTTTTGCACGCGAGAGAGGTTTAGTCAGCGGATCTGCGACATTCAGATCCGTGTGCACTTTGCAAATCTCTATGTCTCCATCTTGAACATTTTCACGGATGGAGTTGAAACGACGCTTGATGTGCCTGGTCTTCTTGTGAAACCTGGGCTCCTTCGCGAGGGCAATAGCTCCAGTGTTGTCACAGAAGAGTTTGATCGGCCCCGACGCATTGGGTATGACTCCTAGGTCGGTGATGAATTCCTTCACCCAAATCGCTCCATGTGCTGCCTCCGAGGCTGCCATGTACTCCGCTTCACACGTAGATCCCGCCACGACGCTCTGCTTGCAGCTGCACCAGCTTACTGCTCCACCATTCAACATATACACGTATCCGGTTTGTGACTTAGAGTCATCCAGATCTGAGTCGAAGCTAGCGTCGACGTAACCCTTTACGACGAGCTCTTCGTCTCCTCCATAAACGAGAAACATGTCCTTTGTCCTTTTCAGGTACTTCAGGATATTCTTGACCGCTGTCCAGTGTTCCTTGCCGGGATTACTTTGGTATCTTGCTACCAAACTTACGGCAAGGTTTACATCGGGTCTGGTACACAGCATGGCATACATAATAGATCCTATGGCTGAAGCATAGGGGATGACACTCATCTCTTCTTTATCTTTTGCCGTGGTCGGTGACTGAGCTGAGCTCAGTCTCATACCTTGTAACATAGGCAAGAACCCCTTCTTGGACTGATCCATTCTGAATCTCTTCAAAATCTTATCAAGGTATGTGCTTTGTGAAAGACCTATGAGGCGTCTCGATCTATCTCTATAGATCTTGATGCCTAATATATAAGCAGCTTCTCCAAGGTCCTTCATTGAAAAACACTTATTCAAGTAGGCCTTTATGCTGTCCTGAAATTCTATATTATTTCCCATCAGGAGTATGTCATCTACATATAATATGAGAAATGCTACAGAGCTCCCACTCACTTTCTTGTAAACGCAGGCTTCTCCATAAGTCTGCATAAACCCAAACGCTTTGATCATCTCATCAAAGCGAATGTTCCAACTCCGAGATGCTTGCACCAGTCCATAAATGGATCGCTGGAGCTTGCATACTTTGTTAGCGTTCCGAGGATCGACAAAACCTTCCGGCTGCATCATATACAGTTCTTCCTTAAGATGCCCGTTAAGGAATGCTGTTTTGACGTCCATCTGCCATATCTCATAATCATAGTATGCGGCAATTGCTAACATGATTCGGACGGACTTTAGCTTCGCTACGGGAGAGAATGTCTCGTCGTAGTCAATCCCTTGAACCTGTCGATAACCCTTAGCGACAAGTCGAGCTTTATAGATGGTAACATTACCATCCGCATTCGTCTTCTTCTTAAAGATCCATTTGTTTTCTATCGCTCGCCGATCATCGGGCAAGTCTGTCAAAGTCCATACTTTGTTTTCATACATGGATTCTATCTCGGATTTCATGGCTTCAAGCCATTTGTTGGAATCCGGGCCCGCCATTGCTTCTTCATAGTTCGAAGGTTCATTGTTGTCTAACAACATGATTTCCAGGACAGGGTTGCCGTACCACTCTGGTGCGGAACGTGTCCTTGTGGACCTACGAAGTTCAGCAGTAACTTGATCCGAAGTACCTTGATCATTATCATGGATTTCCTCTTCAGTTGGTGTGGGCATCACAGGAACGGTTTCCTGTGCCGCGTCACTATCCCGCTCAAGAGGTAGTACTTCATCGAGTTCTACTTTCCTCCCACTTACTTCTTTCGAGAGAAACTCTTTTTCCAGAAAGCATCCGTTCTTGGCAACAAAGATCTTGCCTTCGGATCTTAAGTAGAAGGTATACCCTACAGTTTCCTTAGGGTATCCTATGAATACGCATTTTTCCGACTTGGGTTCGAGCTTTTCAGGTTGAAGTTTCTTGACATAAGCTTCGCATCCCCAAACTTTTAGAAACGACAGCTTAGGTTTCTTTCCAAACCATAATTCATACGGTGTCGTCTCAACGGATTTAGACGGTGCCCTATTTAAAGTGAATGTAGCTGTCTCTAGAGCGTATCCCCAAAATGATAGCGGTAAATCGGTAAGAGACATCATAGACCGCACCATATCCAATAGAGTGCGATTACGACGTTTGGACACACCGTTTCGCTGAGGTGTTCCAGGCGGCGTGAGCTGTGAAACGATTCCACATTTCTTTAAGTGTGTACCAAATTCGTGACTTAAGTATTCTCCTCCACGATCTGATCGTAAGAATTTTATCTTTCGGTCACGTTGATTCTCCACCTCATTCTGAAATTCCTTGAACTTTTCAAAGGTCTCAGACTTGTGTTTCATTAAGTAGACATACCCATATCTACTCAAGTCATCTGTGAGAGTGAGAACATAACGATATCCTCCGCGAGCCTCAACGCTCATTGGACCGCACACATCGGTATGTATGATTTCCAACAAGTTGGTTGCTCGCTCCATTGTTCTGGAGAACGGAGTCTTGGTCATTTTACCTAAGAGGCATGGTTCGCACGTGTCAAACGATTCATAATCAAGAGACTCTAAAAGTCCATCGGCATGGAGCTTCTTCATGCACTTGACACCAATGTGACCAAGGCGGCAGTGCCACAAGTATGTGGGACTATCGTTATCAACTTTAAATCTTTTGGCATCTACACTATGAACATGTGTAATATTACGCTCGAGATTCATTAAGAATAAACCATTGACCATCGGAGCATGACCATAAAACATATCTCTCATATAAATCGAACAACCATTATTCTCAGACTTAAATGAGTAGCCATCTCGTATTAAACGAGATCCAGATACAATGTTCATGCTCAAACTTGGCACTAAATAACAATTATTAAGGTTCAAAACTAATCCCGTAGGTAAATGTAGAGGCAGCGTGCCGACGGCGATCACATTGACTCTGGAACCATTCCCGACGCGCATCGTCACCTCGTCCTTCGCCAGTCTCCGTTTATTCCGCAGCTCCTGCTGTGAGTTACAAATATGAGCAACGGCACCGGTATCAAATACCCAGGAGTTACTACGAGTACTGGTAAGGTACACATCAATCACATGTATATCAAATATACCTTTGGTGTTGCCGGCCTTCTTATCCGCTAAGTATTTGGGGCAGTTCCGCTTCCAGTGACCCTTCCCCTTGCAATAAAAGCACTCAGTCTCAGGCTTGGGTCCATTCTTTGACTTCTTCCCGGTAACTGGCTTACCAGGCGCGGCAACATCTTTGCCGTCCTTCTTGAAGTTCTTCTTACCCTTGCCCTTCTTGAACTTAGTGGTCTTATTGACCATCAACACGATCCGAGTCGACTAGTCCGTGTCCGATCATCACGTGAGACGGACTAGTCATCGTCGGTGAACATTTTCATGTTGATCGTATCTTCCATACGACTCGTGTTCGACCTTTCGGTCTCCGTGTTCCGAGGCCATGTCTGCACATGCTAGGCTCGTCAAGTTAACCCTAAGTGTTTTCGCTTTGTAAAACTGTCTTACACCCGTTGTATGTGAACGTAAGAATCCATCACACCCGATCATCACGTGGTGCTTAGAAACGACGAACTGTAGCAACGGTGCACAGTTAGGGGAGAACACTTCTTGAAATTTTATAAGGGATCATCTTATTTACTACCGTCGTCCTAAGTAAACAAGATGCATAATACATAATAAACATCACATGCAATTATATAGTTGTGACATGATATGGCCAATATCATATAGCTCCATTGATCTTCATCTTCGGGGCTCCATGATCATCTTGTCACCGGCTTGACACCATGATCTCCATCATCATGATCTCCATCATCGTGTCTTCATGAAGTTGTCACGCCAACGACTACTTCTACTTCTATGACTAACGTTTAGCAATAAAGTAAAGTAGTTTACATGGTGTTATTCAATGACACGCAGGTCATACAAAAAATAAAGACAACTCCTATGGCTCCTGCCGGTTGTCATACTCATCGACATGCAAGTCGTGAATCCTATTACAAAGAACATGATCTCATACATCACAATTCATCATTCATCACAACTTCTGGCCATATCACATCACATGATCAATCGCTGCAAAAACAAGTTAGACGTCCTCTAATTGTTGTTGCATCTTTTACGTGGTTGCAATTGGGTTCTAGCAAGAACGTTTTCTTACCTACGAATCACCACAACGTGATTTTGTCAACTTCTATTTACCCTTCATAAGGGCCCTGTTCATCGATTCCGCTCCAACTAAGGTGGGAGAGACAGACACCCGCCAGCCACCTTATGCAACTTGTGCATGTCAGTCGGTGGAACCGGTCTCACGTAAGTGTACGTGTAAGGTTGGTCCGGGCCGCTTCATCCCACAATACCGTTGAGCAAGAAAAGACTAGTAGAGGCAAGTAAGATGACAAAATCCACGCCCACAACAAAGTTGTGTTCTACTCGTGCAAAGAGAACTACGCATAGACCTAGCTCATGATGCCACTGTTGGGGAACGTTGCAGAAAATTAAAATTTTTCCCTACGGTTTCACCAAGATCCATCTATGAGTTCATCTAAGCAACGAGTCTAGGGAGAGAGTTTGCATCTACATACCACTTGTAGATCGCGTGCGGAAGTTTGCAAGGTGATGATGTAGTCGTACTCGACGTGATCCAAATCACCGATGACCAGCGCCGAACGGACGGCACCTCCGCGTTCAACACACGTACGGGACGGGAGACGTCTCCTCCTTCTTGATCCAGCAAGGGGGAAGGAGAGGTTGATGAAGATCCAGCAGCACGACGGCGTGGTGGTGGATGCAGGGCGTCACAGCAGCAAGGCTTCGCCGAGACTACGAGGGAGAGACGTAACGGGGGGAGGTGGAGGCGCCAGGGGCTGGTGTATGAAGTCCCTCCTCTCCCCCACTATATATAGGGGTGCCAGGGGGGGCGCCGGCCCTAGTAGATGAGATCTACTAGGGGGGGCGGCGGCCTAGGGGAGGTTTCCCTCCCCCCCCAAGGCACCTAGGGGTGCCTTCCACCACAATGATCATGATGCCCTCATGTCCGTATTTTGTTTTATCGACACATCTATCTCTAAACATGTGAATATATTTTTCGTTATCGCCTTCCGCTTGAGGACAAGCGAGGTCTAAGCTTGGGGAAATTTATACGTCCATTTTGCATCATGCTTTTATATCAATATTTATTGCATTATGGGTTGTTATTACACATAATGTCACAATACTTATGTCTATTTTCTCTTATTTTACAAGGTTTGCATGAAGAGGGAGAATGCCGGCAGTTGGAATTCTGGGCTGGAAAAGGAGCAAATATTAGAGACATATTTTGCACAACTCCAAAAGTCCTGAAACTTCACAGGAGCACGTTTTGGAATATATAAAAAATACCGGCGAAAGAATTAATCAGAGGGGGCCCACCCCCTGGCCATGAGGGTGGGAGGCACGCCCTACCCCCTGGGCGCACCCCCTGTCTCGTGGGCCCCCTGGCAGGCCTCCAGTGCCCATCTTCTACTATATGAAGTCTTTCGTCCAAGAAAAAATATAAGCAAGCTCACGGGACGAAACTCCGCCGCCAGGAGGCGGAACCAATCTATGGCTCCGGCGGAGCTGTTCTGCCGGGGAAACATCTCTCCGGGAGGGAGAAATCATCACCATCGATCCTCTCATCGGGAGGGGGTCAATCTTCATCAATATCTTCATCAGCACCATCTCATCTCAAACCCTAGTTCATCTCTTGTATCTAATCTTTATCTCAAAACCTCAGATTGGTACCTGTGGGTTGCTAGTAGTGTTGATTACTTCTTGTAGTTGATGCTAGTTGGTTTATTTGATGGAAGATCATATGTTCAGATCCTTTATGCATATTAATACCCTTCTGGTTATGAACATGAATATAATTTGTGAGTAGTTACGTTTGTTCCTGAAGACATGGGAGAAGTCTTGCTATAAGTAGTCATGTGAATTTAGTGTTCGTTCGATATTTTGATGAGATGTATGTTGTCTCTCCTCTAGTGGTGTCATATGAACGTCGACTACATGACACTTCACCATTATTTGGGACTAGGAGAAGGCATTGGGAAGTAATAAGTAGATGATGGGTTGCTAGAGTGACAAAAGCTTAAACCCTAGTTTATGCGTTGCTTCGTAAGGGGTTGATTTGGATCCATATGTTTCATGCTATGGTTAGGTTTACCTTAATACTTCTTTTGTAGTTGCGGATGCTTGCAAGAGGGGTTAATCATAAATGGGATGCTTGTCCAAGGAAGGGCAGTACCCAAGCATCGGTCCACCCACATATCAAATTATCAAAGTATCGAACGCGAATCATATGAGCGTGATGAAACTAGCTTGACAATAATTCTCATGTGTCCTCGGGAGCGCTTTCCTTTATATAAGAGTTTGTCCAGGCTTGTCCTTTGCTATAAAAAGGATTGGGACATCTTGCTGCACCTTATTTACTTCTATTACTTGTTACCCGTTATAAATTACCTTATCACAAAACTACCTGTTACCGATAATTTCAGTGCTTGCAGAGAATACCTTACTGAAAACTACTTATCATTTTCTTCTGCTCCTTGTTAGGTTCGACACTCTTACTTATCGAAAAGACTATGATAGATCCACTATACTTTTCGGTCATCAGTCGTCGGCCCGCCTAGGACACTAAAACTATTTTCTATCACAATTAGTTGTCATAGAAGTATGTGTCCAATACATCCCTGAAAAAAATGTGTTTTGTCGGTATTTTTCTCATGAAGGTGTCACTTCCATGACATATTTTTTTGTTCTGAGATAAAATGTCACGTGTGTGTCTTTTTCTTCTAGTGGAAGTGGTTGTATGAAGCTTTCTTGGAAGTCGGCGATGAAGATCTCTTGCTCCCGTGATTGGATGGAGTTCTTTTGACTGAAAAACCAAGTTCGGGCCATTCTGACTTTCGCCAGTGGGAAGAGGTTACACCTTATTCTCATGGGGCCGCCACCTATGACCCAGATGGTGGTGTTGTATACTTTGAGGAAGTGGTCTAGGTTGGAACCTCCGGCAAATTGCTTGAGGGTGGGCATCTCCAATGCGCCTGGCAAGGTGCTTCTCGAATCTCTCGATGAGAGGGTTGCAAGATCATCTTTGCCTTTCGAGGCGAGCTTGCCCACCTTGGGAATCCTCGTTGCTTCCTCCCCTCGTCGGAGCATTTCAGTGAGTAATCCCGAGTACTCTTCGGGGAGAGAAAGCACGTGCAATGTTTTCTTTGTGGGGCGATCGTCTCCATGTCTACTATGGCTCCCCCTAAAGGGGCGAGTGATCCTCCGAGGTGTGCGAAGAGGGTGCGGCCCCCTAAGGTGTGTCTCCTAGGCTCGTCCCGTGCTTCTTGTGAGTTGGCTTCTTCATTGCAAGCTTTAATCAAGCCTGGACCTCCCATAAGAGGTGAGGAGAGCGAGCCAGGCTCCCCGGATGTCATGCGATCTGCTCGGAGCTGGTCGAAAATTCACGTTGTCGGGTGGACCTCGACCATGCCAGTTATTGGTGCTTGCGCTTGTGTGGCGGGAATTCTAACGTTGGCCACCAAGTCCTGGAGAGGTTTGACCAAGTCTTGGACAACCCAAAGGGTTGCCGCGAGGAGGCCAGGATCCACCATGACGAGGGGTGCATGTGGAGCTTCTGCCCCTGCCGACGGATTGCCTCTGGCTTACATCTGGGGGTCCCCTTTCTTCCGGTGAGCTTGGCTCACAAGCTTCTTCGAGTTGGCGGAGTTGCGGTGGCGTTGTAACTCTTTTTTTGGCATGGCTTGGCCATGATAAGTATGGAATTTTTTTCCGCAACATCGAGTTGACGGAGTCATGGAGGCGTTTGCAGAGTCGCGACATCGAGGATTGCTGAGCGACGTCGAGGATCCGCACTCCAAGCTTGGTGAAGGCGACTCTAAGGCGCCTTCGAGGAGTCCTTCACCTTTTCTCACCTTCGACTTCGGTCGGAACTTGCTTTAGGCGGAGTCATCTAGTCGCAAAGGGCGATGGCTTTTCACAAGGTGAGGATTCCTCACGGTCATCATCAATGTTAACGTTGAAAAATCAACTTTCGGCTATTGATATCCTTGACAACACGGGTATAGATTAGTAGGTGGGATGCGTACAATGGTTTTATTGCGAAGGTCATCTCAATGGTATTTTTTAAATAGGTTCAACCGCCTTGTGAGAGCACGATCTACGCCCGGAGCATTTTAAAATTGTTATGTTTTACATTTTTGTGTGTCAAATAGGGACTAAAATTTCTTTCAAGTTGGCAAAGCATGTATTCAAACCGTTCGAAAGCTTCCAAATTCGGCGTATTTCGCTGCACAGTTTGAAGGTGTGATGCCGTGCTGTAAGATTCGCGCGCGAGGATAAGGGCCATGAATCAATGGTTCAGAAACCCATCATCGTCGTCTCTAATCCCAAACCCTCTCTCCTCTTCCTCAGCTCCCTTCCCGGGTCGCCTCCAATGGCGTCCTCCCTCCTCCGCGCCTCGCCGCTCTCCCTCCTCTCCCGCCTGAGGCCGCTCAGCCGCAGGCCTCCCGCCTCGCACCTCCGCTGCCTCCTCCTGCTCTCCGGCTCCGCCTCGGCCCCCTCACGCTCCACGCCCACGCCCCGAACCCTAGCGTCCGCCACCGATGCGGCGACCCCGCCGGAGGAGGCGGCGGCGCCCCCCGCGGCCGAGGCGAGGCTGGAGAGGATGCAGCCTCTGCAGTGGCCCCAGCGGGACGCGCTCTGCGGCGAGCTCGGGGCGGGCGACGCGGGGCGCCGGGTCCGGCTCTGCGGCTGGGTCGCCCTCCGCCGCTCCCACGCCGGCCTCACCTTCCTCACCCTCCGCGACTCCTCCGGCATGGTCCAGGTGACCCGTTTTCGTTTCAATGCCGCTGGTTTGGTTATTGCTGCTGCAAAGTGCAAACACAAGCATCAATTCATCATCTCTTGGCTGTGAACATGTAATGTAGTTGCTGCTGCGGTTAGAGACAACTTCTGTCTATGCAGCTGACCACCGATGATATTACATTTTTTGCTGAAGCTTTCACCACATAATTTGTGCCACCTGGAATGGTCTGTTGTGTTGATGTAGAAACCAGATACTGCATTGTAGAGTGATTTTGGCTAGTGTTTGCGGCCAGCAAAGGTCAATGTGGATTGTGGAAGCAGTACTCTATACCGACGCAACTAATATTCCCTTTTTATCGGAAAAAAAACTTCGCAGAGGCTTGTGGAGTGATAATTATTTCAAGATTGCCTGTCATAGTTATTCAAATGTTTAGTGATCTCAAGCCAGTGTTTGTTCTACTCTTTCTGCAGGTGACGACTCTGCCAGAATACCCTGAAGTTTACGCTGTTGTGAACAAGCTGAGAGTGGAATCAGTGGTTTCTGTTGAGGGGGTGGTGCGCCCGCGCCCAACAGAATCCATCAACGCAGATATGAGGACTGGGGCTATAGAGGTACTGACTAGCCTCTATCGTAATTTATTTAATGTTTTTGGGGATGAAAGAGCTAGTTAATGTGATCAGAATTGGAAATTTACACTATCTAGCATAGAAATGTTACTACTACAGTAGGGTGTAGGTTTTCTCCAAGACCTGTCTGTGTTCTTACTCTCTTATCTTTCTATTCCAAGTTGTGAACTGCAAGACACTGTTCCTTCAGTTGATCATAATGGAAATGGGATCAGGCCATCATCCCATTTCTGGAACATGCAGAATGCGTTAGAGATTAACAAAAAGGAGAGAAACCATATACGACATAGTTCATCTTTCACTGTTCGAATAATTGTTTCGTTAAGCTGTCATGAGATTTTCCATCTTTGTTTCTTGTTCCTCCAAATTGCAACATCTTTTTGTAACGATGATATCATGTTCGCACCTTGAAGGTTGCTGCAGATCATGTATCAGTGCTCAACTCGGTAACTCGTTCCCTACCTTTTCCAATCACCACTGCTGATACAGTGAAAGAAAAATTTCCGGAAGAAGTCAGATTGAGGTAAGAACCAGAATCTGTGTTCTCTGCGTATTCTCTTGTTGGCATATTGTCATATACTTGGAAGAAAGTTTTGTTGGATCCCCCAAAATATCTAGCTGCTGATTGATTATTGTCTAGCAAGTGCTTAAACTTATCACGTTTGTGCAGAATGTGATTATTTGTACATCTGAAGTTGCACATAAAATTTTAGACACCAAGATGATGCATAAGAAACTTAGGCATTGTGAACCACTTTTGCCACTGAATATTGAGACTTGGGAGCATATACTTTTGCCACTGAATATTGAGACTTGGGAGCATTGTGAACCACTTTTGCCACTGAATATTGAGACATCTGAAGTTGCACATATAATTTTAGACACCAAGATGGTGCATAAGAAACTTAGGCATGGTGAACCATTTATATTGCTATGATTTCTCAATACTTAATTTTCTGGCATCTTCTCATTAGAGCGATTTTTAATATTTGATTATTCATTGTTATCATGAAGGAGGTTTGCAGATTTAATTTAGTTGAGACACATTTTCATCATCATATCGATCATGCTAACTTGTACTAGTAGTCTATTTGAATATCATACCGCAGTCTGTCAAGTCACCCTCTAAGAGTCTGCTGGACGATGACTTATGGTACAATATTGTATTTCACTATAATTTTTTCCATTGGCTGTAATGACCATGTGTCAGATCACAACTTCGCTCTAGATAGAAATATACTTGTCAAAGATATGACTGCTCCTATTTCCCTAAATTTCATTTCCTTATTATCATTTCTTCCTCTGTTCAACTTTACGGTACCAATTTACCGCTGTCTGTTATGCTTGAATTTATTTAAATGCTGCATTCAATTTCCACCGTTTTAAGCAATGTGTGCCCTTTTTATATGAATGTCCTATCTTAAATATTACAGATTTAGGGTGCTGGACTTGCGTCGACCACAAATGCAGTCAAACTTGAGATTACGTCATAAAGTTATTAAACACATTCGTCGTTACTTGGAGGATAGGCATGATTTTGTTGAGGTATGCTAATTATATATTTTGTGCTGTTGTTTGACCGCACCATGTCCTATTTACTTCTATATGCCTGTCATTTTCAATATGGTGTCCCTGTTCTTAAAACTGCAACATAAAGATCAAGATAGTTGCTCTTGTAGTAGCTTTAATTGGCCAACCGCTACATAAGCCGCTGGGCCAAGAGGTCAACTTGTCCCTTGGGTTGCTAATTCTCCACCCACTTGTCTAACAGCACCAATTTTTATGCATCAGCCATTTTCATTAGACTAGCCACAATGGATAGTAACATACACTAGTAACATACACATATTTCTAGACTATGTTACTACCTTCATAGTGGGTAGTAACTTAAGTGTGATAACATGCAAAGATTTATTTATTAGGTTATAGACTCATATTGCATTGGAACATGTGATGTTACAGTAACTAGCTAAGTTACTATAACTATCTCTCTCTTCATTAACTCATTGCCACATAAGCAAATTTGCTGAGTTGGACTCGATGTTACTGCTGAAGTTACTCCCACTGTGGCTAGTCTTACTGGCTGTATAAAGGGGACATAAATACGACTAATGTGCTGTCACCAGTAGCACTAGTACATAATGTATATGTATTGATGCAAATTGTGTGGATCGGTCATAATAGATGCAATGAGTCACTAAACTGAATGCAATGCACTGATTAGTGTAGCTTCCCTTGCAATATCTAGAATGTATACATCTCTTGGTATAATTTTTTTAATATTTTATTTAAAGTTACTACATGTTCTAAGGTAGATTGAGACTCCAATTTTATCCAAGTCTACACCAGAAGGCGCTCGGGACTATCTTGTACCTTCAAGAGTTCAGGTGAATAACCTCTGTACTTTGCAGACACAATTATAACATGGTTGTTTCCTCTATTGATGCCCACACCATTCTGTTTGGTTTGTTCTCGTACCCTTTGTAATTTTGAAAGATCTGATGCCTAATGCCATATTTGTCTGCTTTATTGTAAAAGTAACGCCAATATCAATCATTCAATCTCTACTCGCTATTAAGCACAATCACCTTCCAGGAGATGAATGTGGTTAATTTGCTGTGTTTTTCTTTTGGGCTGATGGCTGATTTTTCTGATCTAGAAAATATCTTTGGAGTTGAGTTGGCTACTTGTCTTTTAGAAGTTGCAATAGAAGTACACTTACAAACTATTTTGGAGGACTAAACTTGTTCCTATTCTATTTTGCCTAGACTCGGACATACAATGCTCTATAGTTTTGTTCTTATATACTTAATGCACTTCTGTTCCATTTGAGTATAACAATGACATTGTGGAGGTGCAGACTTATTGTGCATTGGAATTATGTTGACATTGCTTGTTAGTGTGTTAGTGGTAGGTATAGTAATTTAGTAAGTAATATTTGTCAAAAGAAACTTCATAAGTAATAACTATGCAATGAAGGTTCATCATCACTTTGCCAAGTGCTTTCTGTTCCTCTGATTTCCTCCAATATGATTTCTGAAGCCAGGAACATGCTTCGCTCTTCCTCAAAGCCCTCAGCTGTTCAAGCAAATGTTGATGGCCTCTGGCTTCGAAAAATATTTTCAGATTGCAAGGTAAGTAGGTAGCACATTTGAAGGCCTGGATGTTATTATTTCATAGATATAGTTGTGTTAATGCATGGAGTATATTATTGGTGCAACTTTTTTTTATGCCAACAACTTTTCATCTTCATTTTTGTAAACTTAGCTGAATTCTTGAATTATAATACAATTAATACAAATCAATCAGAGCACAAGCATATGTGTCATGTAATGTACTCATGTCCAGCTGTCATTTAGTACTATACTAGTAGTATTGAATCAATTAACTACTTCTGTGGAAAGCTGCACAGTTGTCTTTGTTCACTGATCTGCTTTATGGCAGATGCTTCCGGGATGAAGATCTGCGTGCAGACAGGCAACCAGAATTTACACAACTTGACATGGAGATTGCCTTTACATCAATGGAGGATATGTTGAGCTTGAATGAAGAATTGATGATACATGTATGTTGGTTTTGACCAGCTTTATGTTTTCTTTCTCTTTTTCCTGTCAGATATCTATTGTTATTGCTGTCTGTTAGTGAAATCCCTAGTTAGAAGGTAACACAGTCAGTGCCATTTATAATTCTAAAGAGGTCACAGGCACAACAACTGTATGCTCATTTTGTAGTTTAGCTGCCGAATATTAAACCATCAGTAGTAGTCTCTTAGTTCATTATTCAGAAAATATTCCCTTTTTTCTTAAGCTATTTTTGCTATTCATGGTTGATTCAGCTATGGAATATTCATATCACAGATATTTAAAGAGGTAGGAGATATCAAGCTGCCTAAGTGTTTTCCAAGGCTCACCTACAACGAGGCGATGAACCGTTATGGGACAGACAGGCCTGACCTTCGGTTCGATTGGGAGCTAAAAGATGTGAGGACCTTTAATATCTTTGTAGAATGGCCTTGGTAATTGTGGTAACTATTTATTTAGTTAATTACCATCACAAATTTGGACAACTTTGTTTTGGATGAGGGGCTACTCCTTTTTTTGCATATAAAAAACAGAAGTCCTCTACTTTAATTCACAGGAGTACCGTTACTAGTATGATATTGTAGGTCTGTAGATTTTGATGCTGCTTTTACCTTGCAGCTTACATGGGAAACACACGCTGTAAACTCTTTTCTTAGTTTATTACTTGCACATTTTCTCCCTTCACTCTTGTTCTGTCAAATGCAGGCTAGTGATGTATTTTTGGGCAGTAGCTTCAAGGTTTTTGCAGATACATTAGAAAATGGTGGTGTAATAAAGGCATTATGTGTGCCTGGTGGTGCCAAAGTTTTTTCAAACACCGACCTAAAGAAGGGAACTGTTTATGCTGAGGCTTCCAAAGCTGGAGCTAAGGGCCTGCCTTTCCTCAAAGTTATGGACAATGGTAAAAAGGATAATATGTCCTTGTTATATTAGACAAAACTACATGGCCTGGCAGCAAATGATATGTTATTTATTTGTGGTACCACAGGGGAGCTTGAAGGAGTTGGTCCGTTGGTGTCAAGTCTAAAACCCGAAAAGAAAGAACACCTGTTGGAACTTTTAGATGCAAAAGCAGGTGATCTTATCCTGTTTGCCTTGGGCGAGCAGTCAACAGCTAATCAAATTCTTGGCAGGTTAAGATTGTTTATTGCTCATAAGCTGGACGTGATAGATACAGTGAGTCTCTCAAACCAAGAACTTCCGTCCTTGTATTGTAAACATATTCTTGGCATACTGATGAGACACCAAGAATAGTTCTGTTTCTGCCCTTAAAAATTTCTATTTCTTTCTGTAGTCAGCACATTCAATTCTTTGGGTGACAGATTTTCCAATGTTTGAATGGAATAGTGACGAGCAGCGATATGAGGTCAGTCTTTTAGTTTGTACTAACAAATTATAATCGGTTCGTATTCTTCTTTACTTCTACAAAACAAAAATGGGTATTCCTTAAGCCTGTGCGTGCATCACGTTAGAGAACTAGCATTTTGCTGTTTTTTTAAGAGACTGCAGTTATTTGTTGAATGTTGATTGCTGTTTAGTTGCTGATAATACACTATGAACAAACTTTGAACCTTGGTATAGTACGATACATTGTACTACGTTGTATCGCAAGAATACCCACCAATATTGGACGAATCTTAGAACTTTGTTGATGACATCCAGACATGATCTGGTATGACACGTGTTTACAAAGAGATATGTGAAGGGGAACATCAGTCGATATACAGTTTTATTTACATGCTAATGCCATTTGGATGGGCATTGGTACATAAGTATCATGGATTCATGGTTTATATTATAGTGTATGCCCAATATTCTACTGAACAGTATGGAAAGTTGCATATTTTTGTCAAAATTTATGAACTGAAGAGCCTAATTAAACTGGGTGTTCACATCTAGCTAAAAGAAAAGGTTGTATCTTATTTTCTGTTTTGTCACTACCCTTGTTCTTCTCAATTTCAAACACAGGCTCTACACCATCCTTTCACTGCACCAAATCCTGAAGATATGAATGATCTACCATCAGCTCGTGCCTTGGCTTATGATATGATTTACAATGGGGTGGAGGTACTCCTTGTTTCTCTTTTGAAGTATGCATGCAAGTTTTAGTTTAGTTTGTTGTTTTAATGTTTCAATCTGTTTGAATCTGCAATTATGCACTACAATGTGAAGTTTATGTACCTAGATTTTTCATGTATTATCTTGGTAAATAGTCATCCACGCCTCCAACAGACAAACAAGACATGAAACATACTGATATGCATCAAAGTTCAATATAATTTAGTAGTTTTATGCAAATTAAGATGATATTGTATCCCCCTGTACAAGCACTACCTGTTTTTTCTTGTGTTACATTTGTATTAGAGTGTGTTTCATGTTTCAGATGCTAAATAGTAAATACGCTTTAGTGCCCTTTTCTATTGTAGATGACTAATTGAGCAAGGTGGGCAAATGATCATATGATATATATTTGACTATGTGCATGTGTTACTGGCTTACTGCAAATGAAATCATACAGTACATCTGATGTTTTGTCCTCTTGTTCATAGATCGGAGGAGGCAGTTTGAGGATCTACAAAAGTGATGTGCAACAAAGGATTTTTGAGATCATCGGTATCTCACCTGAACAGGTTTGACTATATTTTTTTGACTTGCTCTTCATGATATTAATGTACTCTCTTCATGATAATTCAATACTGCACCAACTGAGTCCATAACCATTCAGCAACCGAGCCTTATTTGTATATCCAGTGCTGCTCTCTTTTGGCGGTGTACTTAATATTTGAAATTTCCAATGCAGGCAGAGGAAAAATTTGGCTACCTTTTGGAGTGTTTTGACATGGGTGCTCCCCCACATGGTATGATACTTCAACCACATGGCTTTCAATGTATCATGTTCTTTAGTGTAAGATAGTAGCTATGCATTCCGCTTTGTTGCTGCTTGCATGTTTCATTACACTGCTATTTCTGAAACAAGAGGCCTTCTAAAGCAATCTTATTCCTTTTCTCTAAAAGTGGCTCAATCTTGTTCTTTTGCTATATCTTGATTCTAAGGTATTTGAATAATCTTGATAAATTTCATTTTGCTTTTACTTACTAGATCTCGAACTAGGATATCACAGAAATGTTAGCCTTTGAATAAAGGCTGCCCCTCACACATTTGTTGTGAACTAATTCGTTTTTATTTTTATTTTTTTTGCTTTTAGTTACTAGAACTAGAATAGAATATCAAACAGAAATGTCATATTTGTCACCTCCTTAATGCAGGGGGCATTGCCTATGGGTTGGATCGTTTGGTGATGCTTTTGGCCCGCGAAAGTTCAATCCGGGATGTGATAGCTTTCCCAAAGACCACGACTGCTCAATGTTCGCTCACCAAAGCACCGTCCCCTGTGGAACCTCAGCAATTGAAGGATCTGGGCCTGCGTACTTCGTGAGGACGCCGTGCATGGATAAGGGGTGCATTATTTAGGAACAGATACATTATACACATGGGACTCAAACTGCCCCTGCACATTCTCTTTTTGCACTGTAGAGGAGAAATTTTTTGACTGTAAAATGACTGGTCGGCGTTCAGACGTCGCCAAATCTTCCAGCATGGACGCAATGCGGATTATTTATTTTCTTCAAAGTTGTGGCTGCCAACGTGCAACCGTATTACTATTGACTTGAATGAACTAGGCGGCCTGGCTTTTGTAACACCACATTGGAAGTATTTGTGTGTATACCAGGTTGAATTCCTGGCTGCCAGCATTGGAAGTATTGGAGTAGCTTTGTTTGTTGCAGGGAGTTGAATTTCTGTAGCTGGTCGAGTGCGTTTTCTTGTGCAGTGCTTGTGAAACAGTCTCGCAGATAGCATCTATACATTCATCACTGGACGTTGAGACCGATCCTTTGTGTTTCGATTTTTTTTCAAAACTATCACGTTATTTATAGCAAATTCAGAAACTATAGCACCCAATGCAAAAAAATTCAAAAATATGACCTTGCCGGCCTCGTGTGGGCCGAAAAGGGAGTTTTCGGTCAGGATTTGGTCGAAATGGGCTTTTCGGCCGTGCCTTGGCCGAAGAGGTGCGTACCTTGGCCAAAATGACCTTTTTGGTTAGCAGTAGGCCGAAAAGTCCTTTTTGGTCAGTAGTAGGCTGAAAAGTTTCTGGGCTCCACCTTTTCACGTTAATGGGAGCCGAAGCAGCATGGCTCCATTCTTCGGCTTATGTTAAACCAAAATAATTTTTGTTTCTAATTTTGGCTTATGAATAATGTGCAACCATTGCTCATCTTAGACATAGAGTCATCTAATAGGGAATCTCTCGTATGACCAGAGCTGCAACAATAATGGGCATCCAACAAGATTAGATTTTCTAGACTTCAACATGCAAGCTTTGCACAGGCCTCTGTACGTAGCCGCTAACACAGCAGAACCAAAACTCCTTTGCAGAATATCCCCAGAACGAGTTGACGGGAAAATATTGAGGGGAAAGGGTTGCGCGGAAATATTTTTTTTAATGTCTAAGATGGGCAATGGTTGCACAATATTCATAAGCCGAAATTAAAAAAAATCATTTCGGCCTAACATAAGCCGAAGAGTGGAGCCATGCAGTTTTGGCCTCCCGTTAACGTGAAAAGGTGGGCCACAGGGACTTTTCGGCCTACTGTTGGCTAAAAAGATCTTTTCGACCCAGGTATACACCTCTTCGGCGAAGGCACGGCCGAAAAGCCCATTTCAGCCAAATCTTAGACGAAAACTCCCTTTTCGGCTCACAGGAGGCCGACGTGGTCATAGTTCTGATTTTTTTTTCATTGGGTGCTATAGTTTCCGAATTTGCTATAAAAAAGTGATACTTCTGGAAAAAAAATATCTTGTGTTTCACCCTTGGCATCGTGTTAATTGTATCCACCAGCCATCGGGAAATCTGCCCATGAGGATTTTGGAAACTCGCTCCTCTAAACAGAACAGATCATGTGCCGACTAGAAGAGAACAGAAACCAGATTTGCCTTGACGTGATTCAGGCTTGAGAGCATTGGTCTTGTGATCTTGTCCCGTTCTTCCGAAATTGGTCTTGTAACTGTTTGCTGCCTTTTCATCAGAAAAAAGCAAAAGAAGCACCCATCCTCCGTTGGCTTGTCAGGGGAGCAGCACCACGCCCAGATATTTGACTGTTTTCTCCAGCGACCTCTACGCCAGACTCCAGAGGCTCAGCATGGAGCCTCTAAGGGCATGGCCAATGCTCCACCGTGGAGTGATGCCCCAGCTGTCCACGTAGGTTCGGATGGTCTGGCATGCTGCTTGCAGGCCAAAGCAAAAGAACCGGATTCCTCAGCTGAGAAAGGTATGAAAGCAAGGGAAAAAGCAAGCGAGTGAGATGTGCCCCATTCTGGGAAACAGAGCAGTGAAAACGCTGACGAGAGAGATGGAAAAGGTGCTCGCCAATGATGGCAGCTTGAGGTCACGGGTTGGGCACCGACTAGATGAAACCATCGTCCTCGCCGGTTCGTGCACATGTGGAGCATGGGGGAGCACGCCTCCATGGTACATGCCCTGATTGTAAAGTATGCAGCATTTTCACCCACACGCCGCGCAAACAGATGTTTAAGGGCATGTACAATGGAGGCTGTTGCGCGGCTGTTGGAGCTGCTCTAAGCGAGATATAGGTCCCGTTACTTGGGCTATCTTTTTCTTTGCCTAAAAAAAGAAATTCTTCTTCTTTCAGATCCGTGTAGGGCACAGCCTTCTTGCAGAGGGTTCCGATTGTAGTCGGCGATGGACGCCACCGCCGAAAACCTAAGCAATCTAAGCATAGCCGCGAACGAGCCTAGGCAGGCGACCCTGCCGCCAACCTTCGACGTGTCTGCTTCTTCTGTTCAATCCCCAGCGGCCGGGGCCTACCCCATCTGGGTCCCGCCTCCCCGGCGGCCTCCGTCTCCCTGCTAAGACAAAGAAACGATGCATCTGCGACTTATTTATTCCCTCATCCCGTGGAGTTTCAACAGCCATATACTCCCTCCGTTTCAAATTAGTTGACTTGAATTTGTCTAAATACAGATGTATCTATACTTGTTTAGTGTCTAAATATATCCGTATCTAGATAAATATGGGTCAAGTAATTTGAAACGGAGGGAATATATAGTATACTTGTCATTATCTCGATGGATCATTCTGAACTTTACAAAGCACTGTAAATTAGCAGCAGCAGGCAATTGCTGAGTTTTGTTGCCTCTTCTCACGCACAATCTAACAATATTAGTAATGGTTGTACACGATCCCTTGTACTAGTACCAATTTGACATGGTTCTGTTTTATTTGCTGGTCGCAGGGAGAATGATCCTAGGTACTACGCAGAACGGCCTAAGCACGATCCAAAATTTCATGCTGAGCAGTCCATAAGAATCGCGGAGTTCGCCTTGGATTACTACATCGAGACGAAGAAGGTGCATGGTCTTTCCCAGTTAACCAGTTTAGCCACCTGTTCATCGAGCACTATCCATCCATCTATCTATCTATCTATCTAGCAATTTTGGGTTGGTTGTGAACTTGTGATTTGAATTGTCATGGCCTTGTCTAATTAATCACCTTTATCATTTCTGGTGCCCAGACCAAGTTTGAGTTCTTGGAAGTCAGGCCTGTCAACTATGTGCCTACTAAATGCCGCCCTTAGATACATATCAACTTCATTGCAAAAGCCAGCCAGCAGGGATCGCCGGGACTACTCTTCTTCGCCGAGCTATATCTCTGTGGCAAAAGGAAGACTCCAAGTGGTCACTCCGTGACCTACTGCGAGCCACTGAGCGATAATTCTACCAGTGAGTTTTACTTTTTACTATTCCCTCCGATACGTATTAATTGTTGCTAATTTAGTACAAATGACGTGGATCAAGATCCCGTATCACACTAATCGTGTAGCTAGCGGCACGGTTCTGAGCAAGTGCCTACGTTGTTTGCGTTGCAGCTGGACGCAAACTTGCCACGTCGGCCATGGAGAATGAGCGGTGCTTGAGATAGAGGAGGGAGAATCCATAGAGAGGATAGGATACGATGGGGATGGAAGAGCCGTGAAGTTTCTAGGGAGGATAGGATGGGGGAAGCGGGTTCCACAAGGGGACGGTGTCGAAGGTTGATAAGAGCGAGGCCTCGTCTCGTTGATATGGCCATCGATCCTGGTAGAAGTTGGATCTTCTTATAGATTAAACTAGATGATTCCCCGCACGTTGTTGCGGGATTTATAGTAAGAAAAAATGGATATATGTTAGACAAATGAAAAATAAACCATTTGAATTTACTTGTTAAGCACATCGTATCGATGCAAAAAGAAAGCCATTTGATGAGACTGGACAATGCACGACTGGCTACTAAAGATTTCATTTAAAGAAATATGAACATTAGTCGATCGGTGCATGCTTCAGACTACAATGACTAAATATAGTGACCCTTTATAAGCTAAAAATATATATAGTGACCCCACCATCCATCTTTGCACCCAAAACATCTACGCACAAAGAACAATTACATGTATATATTTATGTATCAGAAATGAAATAGTCATTGGAAATTTCATTGGGAGGTAATCACTCTTCTTAGTTGCCTGCATCATAGCTCACTTTTTATCTTCATCTCGTGAGGACAACAAACAGTCAGTCACCAGGTGGTGGCATTTCAAAAGTGAAAAAAATAGTAAACGTTTAAGAAGAGTCAATGATAGTGAAAGCAGAAACATGCCCATTCATGTAGTACCATAATTTTTTCAAAAGAATTCAACCTCTACTACATTTAGTGAGGCAATATTAATTCAAATTAGCGAGAAAAATCCTGATGAAATAAATATAAAATAGTGATACTACTTGACTTAGTAAGGCAAGACAAGTCAACGAAGAAGGCTTTTAAATTTAGAGCGATGATGAACTTTGTTTCCATAATTACACATGGTATTCGATGAGCATTTCATTCTGTCCATTAATATTCATGGTTTGGGAAGTCAGGATAACCTGTTCCAACAACGATATGTATCCTAAGTCGAACAACTATGACAAAGAAGAGAGATAGTAAAATGAATCTTACGGATTCCGCAAAGTCGAACTTAAGAAATTCAATAGCAATCAAAGAATAAAAATCTATAAAGGTAATTAAAGGACATGTTCTTACTTCGACAGATAGGGAAATGAGCATTAGAGAGCACATCCACCAAATTTGTCGTCATATATAACAAATGAAAAATCATATGAAAATTACCGAAGATAGAGATTAGAAAGAAAAATAAGTAGTGGTCACTACTGATGCTTCTCCATTGGAGTTTCGGCATCTTTCAAACAATCTGTATCCTGTTTCACAATACAATTTTTAGGTTCACGCAAGACTAATGAGAATGGACAGAAAAGATATGTTGATATTCCTCAACTGTTTTTTTTTCACCTTCCTTCAACTGTTCAGACCTATACTTGTTATTCTCATGTGGTTCAGACCATTCTTGTTATTCTCATGTGCGCATATATCCTGAGTAACTCACGACATTAACACATGAAAATGACTGGAAGACAGTTGCAAAATTCTAACAAAAGTAACCTGCAAACATCAAGATATTTTGATTATTCAGAAATACATTAAGCACGCACACCAGTAACTACAAATAGAAGATGTGTTGAACCATAAAGAAGATTATGGGCGTGATATCATAAAAAAGTTGTGCATTTTTGTAAGGTAATTTCTTCAGAGGTATTCTTTAGCGATGCACAATACTACAATCCGTGCAATGCAATCCTGCTTATAGAATGGCGGAGCAAGAGTTGCCTCAAGTGGATGGTAGCATTGCCAATCTCAAAGGGATTCAGTAACTCTAACTGACGCAACCTGCTTGAGCAAATGAGCTCAGTAGCGAATCTGCAAATGAGTTTACAATCTCCAAGAAAGCAAAGTTTCCACTCAAAACTTTTCATAAAATATAAAGTAATCAATTGGGGGAATCAACCTGCAAGGAAGGGTATGCACGCACACAAAGATTTGAGAATACAATACCCAAACATCAGTACATGAACGGTAGCCACTTAGGTAGTCATTGCTCGTGGGGAGTTGTGGCAGCATAAATTTGGTCATTACTTGTGGCTCCAAGGGCTGGGATCAGTGTACGCACGCACGTATCAGGTACAGTTGGTGGCAGACCCCAAGGTATAGGGCGGATGAGGCATACCATGTGGTGCAGATCTTGATGGATCGGTGATCGCGAATCGAGAACAATGGCGACGAGTGGTCAGTTGTTGAACATGGCCAGGTACTCAAGTAGGAGAAGGATGGCGACCCTGCGGGCTGTGGCTGAGCGATGGAGGCGGCGGGCATCTCCCATGGACGGACGTCTGGGTCTAGAAGCTTCCACACCCCGCCTCCTCCTCGTGATTTGCCATCAGACGAAGGGCATGGACCGTCGGAACTTCCTCTCCAACAAAAGCGCTAGTCACAATGTGGTGAAGGCAGAAGCTTAAAGGGAGAACTCTGGTGGAGATGGAAGCTTAAAGGGAGAGTCGCTCCGTCTGCTATTCGGTGGGAAGATGAATACGATCTAGTTATGGGCATCAATGGGTGGGAGAGTTAATTTGGAGATGGGTGGGGGAATAATTGAGGAGAACTGAGCCGGGATTACTCCTCCAACGTGCGGACAGCAGCGGAAAGAAAAACTCTGTGAGAGAAACACGATGTCGTGGAAGACAAATACGCTGACGTGGCACAATGATGATGTGGATAGGCTGCATGTCTAGAGAAATAGAATAGTGAGGATGAACTATTTAGGTATTATAGATGTATTATATCCTATAACCAGATAGATTATCCATGCACTCCAATGTATCTTGGACTTCTTGGTGTTGACATGAATAACCGGCTTAATGGGATGGCTCGGCTGATAAGGCTAACACTTGCGAAGCGCCAGTCTACATTTTCTTGGGATTATAGTTTCACTTGGTTAGGAATGAATAAAAAAACATCCACAAATGAGGCATGATAGATACCTATTATGTCGAGACATTGTATTATCTATCGTGATATATTCAAGGATCGAACACTTTTTTGTAACAACACTTTGAAAAGTGAAGCTGTCATTGCCATTGTAATCGCAGGCATGACCTCAAAATTTGAGCCAGAACATCTTGACACTCCAATTTTGAATCGAGAAGTTCAAAATTGGAGCGGGAAATCCACACGTTGACATGATTCCAAATTGGACTGACAATAAATGTTAGCTTTCTCGCACCAATTTTTAAGTCTTGTAAACAATTGCTGCAAAAAGGTGTCTGATCCTTGAATTATATCACCACAAATAGTACAATGGATCAACATATAGTATGTATGTATCCTGCCCTCTTTGGTGGATGCTTTCTTAATCATTCCTAATCGGATGAAACTGTGAACCCATGAAAATGCAGCGTGACTAGAAGGAGATTGACATTTCGCAAGTGTTGATTGTGTCACACGTGACATCTCAATAAACCACTTCTTTAGGTTTAGCACCAAGAAGACCAAAGACACATTGTACTGCAGTAATAGATTTGATTTAAGGACTGTGCTAAACGTCCAGTCGTTTGGACGTTAAGCAACCATAATCCCTTCGATGGCTCCCGCTTCTCTCGTTCTTCTCCTGATCGAAGCAACAAGTGCCCGAACAATCACACATGCATGCGAGTTTAGTAGCTAGCTAATCCTGAGGAAATGGCATGCAGCTAGCAATGATTAATAAATTTATGCATGCATGCTTACTAAAAGACAAAACAGATGATGTTAGCAAAGATTCTTCATATTTTGAAACTTCAAAATGTTTTGTAGCTCAAACCATTGGTCCGATTGAAAAACCGTTTTCACATAAAAGATTCGTCGCGACGAGACCTCAAAAACTAGATCCCATGTTGGGATGTTTCGATGACTTTTTTTTCGGATGAAAAGTTATCAGACTTAGGCTAAATGAATTATCACCTATGTGGTACGCCAGTTATCATTAGGTTTACATGAAAATTACCGGGGCATAAAAATGGCTCCTCCAACATTCTCTCCACATGCAAAAATAGTGGAGCACAGAAAACCTGATGTCATTGTAAATTCTCGCTATTTCAAAGATGTAAAATATTTTATTGCTCAAACTGTCGTTTTTTATTGAAAAATCGTCACATAAAAAATCCATCACGATGAGAACTTCAAAACTAGATCTCATGTTGACATGTTTTGATCACTTTTTTGGTGAAAAGTTACTGTAAAGTTATCAATTATGTTATGTGTATATTAACATGTTATTTATACAGAAGTGGCCGGAGATGTGTTTTAAACGACTTCTTTCCCCTGGGTCAAATTTATAGTGGTATTTATATCTAAGTTATCAGCTCCGGATGCATGCATTACCGTGCTATTTGCACATAAGTAATTGGGGTATGTTCCGATAACTTTTTATTCGGGTCTAAAGTTTCCGCGTTGTTTATACCTAAGTTATCAGGTCTACGATGTGTGAGTTACCATGATATTGACAAAAAAGTTAACGGATGTATATTTCATCAACAACCCTCCCCCACTCCTCACCACCGTCGCCAAAGTTATCAGGATTGAGGCACATAAATTACCAGCTCTATGATGTGTGAGTTATCATGTTATTCACACAAAAAGTTACCAAGGGCATATTTCATCAACCACCCTCTGCCCACCCAGTCACCAAATTTACCAAAGACTGGGCGCATTAGTTATCAGGTCTACGAGGTGTGAGTTACCGTGCTATTGATATAATAGTTATCAAGGGTATATTTCATCACCCGTCCCTCGCGAAAAGTACTAGGACCGGGGTGCATAAATCATCGGGTCTCCAATGTGTAAGTTACCATGCTATTCACACGAATGTTACCAGGGGGTACTTGATGACACCCCCCCCCCCCGACGCCAAAGTTATCAGGTATATGATGTGTGAGTTATTATGATATTGAAAAAAAAAGTTACCGGAGGTATATTGCATCAACAACCCTTCCCCACCCCTCACCACCATCGCCAAGGTTACCAGGACTGGGACAAAATAAGTTATCAGGTCTGCGATATGTGAGTTATCATGTTATCCACATAAAAAGTTACCAAGCATATATTTCATCAACC